>NW_026907981.1:0-373634 GCF_033978785.1 Entelurus aequoreus
AGAAAATGCATTTTTTAAGAAAACATTTTTTGCTAAAATGTCGTAAGGGGGGACCCTGTCGTAAAAATTCCAAAAAACTGACTTGCTTCAGCAGCACAATTCTGGTGCTGTAGTTGTAGGAGATGTCTTAAAACGTCATCAGGAGTCCCTACAAAACCTAAAAATGGCATAAAATGCTTTTTTTGGGAAAACTTTTTTTTTACAAAAAAAAATTCAAAAAACAGACTTGCTTCAGCAGCACAATTCTGGTGTTGTAGTTTTAGGAGATGTCTCAACACGTCATCAGGAGTCCCGACTAAACCTGTAAATGTAAGAAAATGCATTTTTTACGAAAGACATTTCTGCTAAAATGTCGTAAGGGGGGACCCTGTCGTAAAAATGCCAAAAAACTGACTTGCTTCAGCAGCACAATTCTGGTGCTGTAGTTGTAGGAGATGTCTTAAAACGTCATCAGGAGTCCCTACAAAATCTAAAAATGGCATAAAATGCTTTTTTTGGGAAAACTTTTTTTTTACAAAAAAAAATGCCAAAAAACTGACTTGCTTCAGCAGCACAATTCTGGTGCTGTAGTTGTAGGAGATGTCTCAAAACGTCATCAGGAGTCCCGACTAAACCCGTAAATGTAAGAAAATGTAAGAAAATGCATTTTTTAAGAAAAACATATTTTGCTAAAATGTCGTAAGGGGGGACCCTGTCGTAAAAATGCCAAAAAACTGACTTGCTTCAGCAGTACAATTCTGGTGCTGTAGTTGTAGGAGATGTCTCAAAACGTCATCAGGAGTCCCTACAAAACCTAAAAATGGCATAAAATGCTTTTTTTGGGAAAACTTTTTTTTTACAAAAAAAAATTCAAAAAACAGACTTGCTTCAGCAGCACAATTCTGGTGCTGTAGTTGTAGGAGATGTCTCAAAACGTCATCAGGAGTCCCGACTAAACCCGTAAATGTAAGAAAATGTAAGAAAATGCATTTTTTAAGAAAAACATTTTTTGCTAAAATGTCGTAAGGGGGGACCCTGTCGTAAAAATTCCAAAAAACTGACTTGCTTCAGCAGCACAATTCTGGTGCTGTAGTTGTAGGAGATGTCTTAAAACGTCACCAGGAGTCCCTATAAAACCTAAAAATGGCATAAAATACTTTTTTTGGGAAAACTTTTTTTTTACAAAAAAAATTCAAAAAACAGACTTGCTTCAGCAGCACAATTCTGGTGCTGTAGTTGTAGGAGATGTCTCAAAACGTCATCAGGAGTCCCGACTAAACCCGTAAATGTAAGAAAATGTAAGAAAATGCATTTTTTAAGAAAAACATTTTTTGCTAAAATGTCGTAAGGGGGGACCCTGTCGTAAAAATGCCAAAAAACGGACTTGCTTCAGCAGTACAATTCTGGTGCTGTAGTTGTAGGAGATGTCTCAAAACGTCATCAGGAGTCCCTACAAAACCTAAAAATGGCATAAAATGCTTTTTTTGGGAAAACTTTTTTTTTACAAAAAAAAATTCAAAAAACATACTTGCTTCAGCAGCACAATTCTGGTGCTGTAGTTGTAGGAGATGTCTCAAAACGTCATCAGGAGTCCCGACTTAACCCGTAAATGTAAGAAAATGCACTTAACGAAAAACATTTTTTGCTAAAATGTCGTAAGGGGGGACCCTGTCGTAAAAATTCCAAAAAACTGACTTGCTTCAACAGCACAATTCTGGTGCTGTAGTTGTAGGAGATGTCTCAAAACGTCATCAGGAGTCCGGACTAAACCCGTAAATGTAAGAAAATGTAAGAAAATGCATTTTTTAAGTGAAGTGAAGTGAAGTGAATTACATTTATATAGCGCTTTTTCTCAAGTGACTCAAAGCGCTTTACATAGTGAAACCCAATATCTAAGTTACATTGAAACCAGTGTGGGTGGCACTGGGAGCAGGTGGGTAAAGTGTCTTGCCCAAGGACACAACGGCAGTGACTAGGATGGCGGAAGCGGGGATCGAACCTGCAACCCTCAAGTTGCTGGCACGGCCGCTCTACCAACCGAGCTATACCGCTCCCGACTAAACCCGTAAATGTAAGAAAATGTAAAAAAATGCATATTTTAAGAAAAACATTTTTTGCTAAAATGTCGTAAGGGGGGACCCTGTCGTAAAAATTCCAAAAAACGGACTTGCTTCAGCAGCACAATTCTGGTGCTGTAGTTGTAGGAGATGTCTCAAAATGTCATCAGGAGTCCCTACAAAACCTAAAAATGGCATAAAATGCTTTTTTTGGGAAAACTTTTTTTTTACAAAAAAAATTTCCAAAAAACGGACTTGCTTCAGCAGCACAATTCTGGTGCTGTAGTTGTAGGAGATGTCTCAAAACGTCATCAGGAGTCCCGACTAAACCCGAAAATGGAAGAAATTAGAAGAAAATGCATATTTTACGGAAAAAAAATATTTTGCAAAATGTCGTAAAAAAAATTCAAAAAAACGGACTTGCTTCAGCAGCACAATTCTGGTGCTGTAGTTGTAGGAGATGTCTCAAAACGTCATCAGGAGTCCCGACTAAACCCGTAAATGTAAGAAAATGTAAGAAAATGCATTTTTTAAGAAAAACATTTTTTGCTAAAATGTCGTAAGGGGGGACCCTGTCGTAAAAATGCCAAAAAACGGACTTGCTTCAGCAGCACAATTCTGGTGCTGTAGTTGTAGGAGATGTCTCAAAACGTCATCAGGAGTCCCGACTAAACCCGTAAATGTAAGAAAATGTAAAAAAATGCATATTTTACGAAAAACATTTTTAGCTAAAATGTCGTAAGGGGGGACCCTGTCGTAAAAATTCCAAAAAATGGACTTGCTTCAGCAGCACAATTCTGGTGCTGTAGTTGTAGGAGATGTCTCAAAACGTCATCAGGAGTCCCTACAAAACCTGAAAATGGCATAAAATGCTTTTTTTGGGAAAACTTTTTTTTTACAAAAAAAGATTTAAAAAACGGACTTGCTTCAGCAGCACAATTCTGGTGCTGTAGTTGTAGGAGATGTCTCAAAACGTCATCAGGAGTCCCGACTAAACCCGTAAATGTAAGAAAATGTAAGAAAATGCATTTTTTTACGCAAAACATTTTTTTCTAAAATGTCTTAAGGGGTGACCCTGTCGTAAAAATTCCAAAAAACGGACTTGCTTCAGCAGCACAATTCTGGTGCTGTAGTTGTAGGAGATGTCTCAAAACGTCATCAGGAGTCCCGACTAAACCCGTAAATGTAAGAAAATGTAAAAAAATGCATATTTTACGAAAAACATTTTTTGCTAAAATGTCGTAAGGGGGGACCCTGTCGTAAAAATTCCAAAAAACGGACTTGCTTCAGCAGCACAATTCTGGTGCTGTAGTTGTAGGAGATGTCTCAAAACGTCATCAGGAGTCCCTACAAAACCTAAAAATGGCATGAAATGCTTTTTTTTGGAAAACTTTTTTTCACAAAAAAAAATTCAAAAAACAGACTTGCTTCAGCAGCACAATTCTGGTGCTGTAGTTGTAGGAGATGTCTCAAAACGTCATCAGGAGTCCCTACAAAACCTAAAAATGGCATGAAATGCTTTTTTTTGGAAAACTTTTTTTCACAAAAAAAAATTCAAAAAACAGACTTGCTTCAGCAGCATAATTCTGGTTTCTGTAGTTGTAGGAGATGTCTCAAAACGTCATCAGGAGTCCCGACTAAACCCGTAAATGTAAGAAAATGTAAAAAAATGCATATTTTGAGAAAAACATTTTTTGCTAAAATGTCGTAAGGGGGGACCCTGTCGTAAAAATTCCAAAAAACGGACTTGCTTCAGCAGCACAATTCTGGTGCTGTAGTTGTAGGAGATGTCTCAAAACGTCATCAGGAGTCCCGACAAAACCCGAAAATGGAAGAAATTAGAAGAAAATGCATATTTCACGGGAAAAAATTTTTTTTGCAAAATGTCGTAAAAAAATTCAAAAAAACGGACTTGCTTCAGCAGCACAATTCTGGTGCTGTAGTTGTAGGAGATGTCTCAAAACGTCACCAGGAGTCCCGACTAAACCCGTAAATGTAAGAAAATGCATTTTTTTACGAAAAACATTTTTTGCTAAAATGTCGTAAGGGGGGACCCTGTCGTAAAAATTCCAAAAAACGGACTTGCTTCAGCAGCACAATTCTGGTGCTGTAGTTGTAGGAGATGTTTCAAAACGTCATCAGGAGTCCTTACAAAACCTAAAAATGGCATAAAATGCTTTTTTTGTGAAAACTTTTTTTTTTACAAAAAAAATTTCAAAAAACAGACATGCTTCAGCAGCACAATTCTGGTGCTGTAGTTGTAGGAGATGTCTCAAAACGTCATCAGGAGTCCCGACTAAACCCGTAAATGCAAGAAAATGTAAAAAAAATGCATATTTTGAGAAAAAAAAATTTTGCTAAAATGTCGTAAGGGGGGACCCTGTCGTAAAAATTCCAAAAAACGGACTTGCTTCAGCAGCACAATTCTGGTGCTGTAGTTGTAGGAGATGTCTCAAAACGTCATCAGGAGTCCCGACTAAACCCGAAAATGGAAGAAATTAGAAGAAAATGCATATTTTACGGAAAAAAAATATTTTGCAAAATGTCGTAAAAAAAATTCAAAAAAACGGACTTGCTTCAGCAGCACAATTCTGGTGCTGTAGTTGTAGGAGATGTCTCAAAACGTCATCAGGAGTCCCGACTAAACCCGTAAATGTAAGAAAATGTAAGAAAATGCATTTTTTACGAAAAACATTTTTTGCTAAAATGTCGTAAGGGGGGACCCTGTCGTAAAAATGCCAAAAAACGGACTTGCTTCAGCAGTACAATTCTGGTGCTGTAGTTGTAGGAGATGTCTCAAAACGTCATCAGGAGTCCCTACAAAACCTAAAAATGGCATGAAATGCTTTTTTTGGGAAAACTTTTTTTTTACAAAAAAAATTTCCAAAAAACGGACTTGCTTCAGCAGCACAATTCTGGTGCTGTAGTTGTAGGAGATGTCTCAAAACGTCATCAGGAGTCCCGACTAAACCCGTAAATGTAAGAAAATGTAAAAAAATGCATATTTTACGAAAAACATTTTTTGCTAAAATGTCGTAAGGGGGGACCCTGTCGTAAAAATTCCAAAAAACGGACTTGCTTCAGCAGCACAATTCTGGTGCTGTAGTTGTAGGAGATGTCTTAAAACGTCATCAGGAGTCCCGACAAATCCTAAAAATGGCATAAAATTCTTTTTTTGGGAAAACTTTTTTTTTACAAAAAAAAATTTAAAAAACGGTCTTGTTTCAGCAGCACAATTCTGGTGCTGTGGTTGTAGGAGATGTCTCAAAACGTCATCAGGAGTCCCGACTAAACCCGTAAATGTAAGAAAATGTAAAAAAATGCATATTTTACGAAAAACATTTTTAGCTAAAATGTCGTAAGGGGGGACCCTGTCGTAAAAATTCAAAAAAACCGACTTGCTTCAGCAGCACAATTCTGGTGCTGTAGTTGTAGGAGATGTCTCAAAACGTCATCAGGAGTCCCGACTAAACCCGTAAATGTAAGAAAATGTAAGAAAATGCATTTTTTACGCAAAACATTTTTTGCTCAAATGTCGTAAGGGGGGACCCTGTTGTAAAAATTCCAAAAAACGGACTTGCTTCAGCAGCACAATTCTGGTGCTGTAGTTGTAGGAGATGTCTCAAAACGTCATCAGGAGTCCCTACAAAACCTAAAAATGGCATGAAATGCTTTTTTTTGGAAAACTTTTTTTCACAAAAAAAAATTCAAAAAACAGACTTGCTTCAGCAGCACAATTCTGGTGCTGTAGTTGTAGGAGATGTCTCAAAACGTCATCAGGAGTCCCGACTAAACCCGTAAATGTAAGAAAATGCATTTTTTACGCAAAACATTTTTTGCTAAAATGTCGTAAGGGACCCAGTCGTAAAAATTCCAAAAAACGGACTTGCTTCAGCAGCACAATTCTGGTGCTGTAGTTGTAGATGTCTCAAAACGTCATCAGGAGTCCCGACTAAACCCGTAAATGTAAGAAAATGTAAAAAAATGCATATTTTGAGAAAAACATTTTTTGCTAAAATGTCGTAAGGGGGGACCCTGTCGTAAAAATTCCAAAAAACGGACTTGCTTCAGCAGCACAATTCTGGTGCTGTAGTTGTAGGAGATGTCTTAAAACGTCATCAGGAGTCCCGACAAAACCTAAAAATGGCATAAAATTCTTTTTTTGGGAAAAGTTTTTTTTTTTACAAAAATTTTTTTTAAAAACGGTCTTGTTTCAGCAGCACAATTCTGGTGCTGTAGTTGTAGGAGATGTCTCAAAACGTCATCAGGAGTCCCGACTAAACCCGTAAATGTAAGAAAATGTAAGAAAATGCATTTTTTACGAAAAACATTTTTTGCTAAAATGTCGTAAGGGGGACCCTGTCGTAAAAATGCCAAAAAACGGACTTGCTTCAGCAGTACAATTCTGGTGCTGTAGTTGTAGGAGATGTCTCAAAACGTCATCAGGAGTCCCTACAAAACCTAAAAATGGCATGAAATGCTTTTTTTGGGAAAACTTTTTTTTTACAAAAAAAAATTCCAAAAAACGGACTTGCTTCAGCAGCACAATTCTGGTGCTGTAGTTGTAGGAGATGTCTCAAAACGTCATCAGGAGTCCCGACTAAACCCGTAAATGTAAGAAAATGTAAGAAAATGCATATTTTACGAAAAACATTTTTTGCTAAAATGTCGTAAGGGGGGACCCTGTTGTAAAAATTCCAAAAAACGGACTTGCTTCAGCAGCACAATTCTGGTGCTGTAGTTGTAGGAGATGTCTCAAAACGTCATCAGGAGTCCCTACAAAACCTAAAAATGGCATGAAATGCTTTTTTTTGGAAAACTTTTTTTCACAAAAAAAAATTCAAAAAACAGACTTGCTTCAGCAGCACAATTCTGGTGCTGTAGTTGTAGGAGATGTCTCAAAACGTCATCAGGAGTCCCGACTGAACCCGTAAATGTAAGAAAATGTAAAAAAATGCATATTTTACGAAAAACATTTTTTGCTAAAATGTCGTAAGGGGGGACCCTGTCGTAAAAATTCCAAAAAACGGACTTGCTTCAGCAGCACAATTCTGGTGCTGTAGTTGTAGGAGATGTCTTAAAACGTCATCAGGAGTCCCGACAAATCCTAAAAATGGCATAAAATTCTTTTTTTGGGAAAACTTTTTTTTTACAAAAAAAAATTTAAAAAACGGTCTTGTTTCAGCAGCACAATTCTGGTGCTGTGGTTGTAGGAGATGTCTCAAAACGTCATCAGGAGTCCCGACTAAACCCGTAAATGTAAGAAAATGTAAAAAAATGCATATTTTACGAAAAACATTTTTAGCTAAAATGTCGTAAGGGGGGACCCTGTCGTAAAAATTCAAAAAAACGGACTTGCTTCAGCAGCACAATTCTGGTGCTGTAGTTGTAAGAGATGTCTCAAAACGTCATCAGGAGTCCTTACAAAACCTAAAAATGGCATGAAATGCTTTTTTTTGGAAAACTTTTTTTCACAAAAAAAAATTCAAAAAACAGACTTGCTTCAGCAGCACAATTCTGGTGCTGTAGTTGTAGGAGATGTCTCAAAACGTCATCAGGAGTCCCGACTAAACCCGTAAATGTAAGAAAATGTAAAAAAATGCATATTTTACGAAAAACATTTTTTGCTAAAATGTCGTAAGGGGGGACCCTGTCGTAAAAATTCCAAAAAACGGACTTGCTTCAGCAGCACAATTCTGGTGCTGTAGTTGTAGGAGATGTCTTAAAACGTCATCAGGAGTCCCGACAAATCCTAAAAATGTCATAAAATTCTTTTTTTGGGAAAACTTTTTTTTTACAAAAAAAAATTTAAAAAACGGTCTTGTTTCAGCAGCACAATTCTGGTGCTGTGGTTGTAGGAGATGTCTCAAAACGTCATCAGGAGTCCCGACTAAACCCGTAAATGTAAGAAAATGTAAAAAAATGCATATTTTACGAAAAACATTTTTAGCTAAAATGTCGTAAGGGGGGACCCTGTCGTAAAAATTCAAAAAAACGGACTTGCTTCAGCAGCACAATTCTGGTGCTGTAGTTGTAGGAGATGTCTCAAAACGTCATCAGGAGTCCCGACTAAACCCGTAAATGTAAGAAAATGTAAGAAAATGCATTTTTTACGCAAAACATTTTTTGCTCAAATGTCGTAAGGGGGGACCCTGTTGTAAAAATTCCAAAAAACGGACTTGCTTCAGCAGCACAATTCTGGTGCTGTAGTTGTAGGAGATGTCTCAAAACGTCATCAGGAGTCCTTACAAAACCTAAAAATGGCATGAAATGCTTTTTTTTGGAAAACTTTTTTTCACAAAAAAAAATTCAAAAAACAGACTTGCTTCAGCAGCACAATTCTGGTGCTGTAGTTGTAGGAGATGTCTCAAAACGTCATCAGGAGTCCCGACTAAACCCGTAAATGTAAGAAAATGCATTTTTTACGCAAAACATTTTTTGCTAAAATGTCGTAAGGGACCCTGTCGTAAAAATTCCAAAAAACGGACTTGCTTCAGCAGCACAATTCTGGTGCTGTAGTTGTAGGAGATGTCTCAAAACGTCATCAGGAGTCCCGACTAAACCCGTAAATGTAAGAAAATGTAAAAAAATGCATATTTTGAGAAAAACATTTTTTGCTAAAATGTCGTAAGGGGGGACCCTGTCGTAAAAATTCCAAAAAACGGACTTGCTTCAGCAGCACAATTCTGGTGCTGTAGTTGTAGGAGATGTCTTAAAACGTCATCAGGAGTCCCGACAAAACCTAAAAATGGCATAAAATTCTTTTTTTGGGAAAAGTTTTTTTTTTACAAAAATTTTTTTTAAAAACGGTCTTGTTTCAGCAGCACAATTCTGGTGCTGTAGTTGTAGGAGATGTCTCAAAACGTCATCAGGAGTCCCGACTAAACCCGTAAATGTAAGAAAATGTAAAAAAATGCATATTTTACGAAAAACATTTTTAGCTAAAATGTCGTAAGGGGGGACCCTGTCGTAAAAATTCCAAAAAACGGACTTGCTTCAGCAGCACAATTCTGGTGCTGTAGTTGTAGGAGATGTCTCAAAACGTCATCAGGAGTCCAGACTAAACCCGTAAATGTAAGAAAATGCATTTTTTAAGAAAAACATTTTTTGCTAAAATGTCGTAAGGGGGGACCCTGTCGTAAAAATTCCAAAAAACGGACTTGCTTCAGCAGCACAATTCTGGTGCTGTAGTAGTAGGAGATGTCTCAAAACGTCATCAGGAGTCCCGACTAAACCCGAAAATGGAAGAAATTAGAAGAAAATGCATATTTTACGGAAAAAACAGATTTCCGGGCCCCAATGACATATATATTTGAGAACTGTCTCAGTAAACTTTCATTTAAAAGATTAATTGCTCCGAGTGGATATTTAGTAGTTGTAGAGTGACCTGACTGGGATTGAACCCAGAACCCTTTGATTGTAAGCTAGCTGTTTAACCATTCAGCCATTCTTGTTCTTTTTATTACCAGATTTCCGGGCCCCAATGACATATATATTTGAGAACTGTCTCAGTAAACTTTCATTTAAAAGATTGATTGCTCCGAGTGGATATTTAGTAGTTGTAGAGTGACCTGACTGGGATTGAACCTAGAACCCTTTGATTGAGAGATAGCTGTTTAACCATTCAGCCATCCTTGCTCTTTTAGTTGTCAGATTTCCGGGCCCCAATGACATATATAATTGAGAACTGTCTCAGTAGACATCCCTTCGTATTGAATGAATAGAGAATCCTTTTGAATCGGGAAAATATCGTTTTTAAATCGAGAATCGTGTTGAATTGAAAACAAATCGATTTTGAATCGAATTGTGACCCCAAGAATCAATATTGAATCGAATCATGGGACACCCAAAGATTCACAGCCCTAATATATATATATATATATATATATATATATATATATATATATATATATATATATATATATATATATATATATATATATATATAATTATATATATATATATATAATTATATATATATGTATATAATTATATAATTATATATATATATACATATATATATAATTACACAAGGTAGGGACTGATCTCTGAAATATTAGTGAATAGATAGGCCCCTTGGGTATTATCAGTCATGGTTAACTGATGGCTCTCTCACAATGCCCACCTCACTAGGAACGGCAGTCCCTCCTCCACCCCCCTCACCAGCAGCCCTCAACATGTGGCAGACAGAGGAGCCTGGATCCAGCCTGGCCTACAGGCCAACATGGCGAGGGGGAAGAATGGCCGACAACATTTCCTGCTCTGGTGAGCAATAACTGACAAATACCGGATGGTCATTCTGTGCCACAAATTTTGGAAAAAATTCAAATTCACAAGCAATCACATATTTTCTTCAAACTTTGTCAATAACTTTTGTCATTAACTAAGGTCAATAGCTAATGTCAGGATTATGAGTAATGAGGATAAACACTGAAACATGTTCATTTTATACTGCTGTTTGTCAACAGCGCCTGAGGTAATCCACATCCTTAGCCTGCTGGAACATATGAAGCACAACCAAGACCAGCTGATTGCGAAGGTCAACTTCTTAAGCCTTGAATAGGTCAATAATTCATAATGACATTGATTTTGATTCATTATTATTTTTTAAAGAAAGAAACAGCCTACATGGCAGCTTTGTGTGATTAGAGTAAACACTGCTACATTTTCTTGTTACATTTCACCTGTTTGCTCTTTATATACCACTTTTAATGTTTTTTATTTATTTCAATCGTATTATTTAAAAATGTGCCCTGGGGCCGTTAAAAAATGACCTGCAGGCCGCAAATGGCCCCCGGGCCGCACTTTGGACACCCCTGGCCTACACCAATACAAACATAGAATGATAGTACAAATATAATAAGAAAACAATGTCAACCTCCCAAAGTTGGGTTATGGATATTAATTTATGTCCCCCACCCCCAACCCCCCGCCTCCATCATCCAACAGAGCCAAACAAGTACTCTGATCAAGGAACCAAATAACCATATTGTTTGAACATTTTGGATGTCTTGCACACCTATACCCTGATCACAAATTCATAGTTTACGCACCTTATTTTAACCACCTCCAGTAACTTTAAGTCATGTTTTTTTTTCAAATGTAATCTCCTTAATACCTATCACATATTTTGTATTGTGTAAGCACTTCTCGTCATTCACCAGTTATTCATTTTCTGATATGTTAGCTAGGCATGGAGCAGCATTTCGTTGAAGTTGTAGCCTAATAGATTAAATATGTATATTTACTTTTTATATATATACTTATATATTATATATTTACTTTATAGAGTGAATTGACCATTTTCTGTTTCTGCCTATTGACAATATTGTTAGTTTAAAAATACAAGGCAATGCATATGTAAGCCTATATTGCTGTAGTAGGGCCTAGTGAATTTTTTAGTTCCCTATTTTATCCTACAGCAAGAACAGAAGGGATTTTGAAAATAAGATAAAGGGGTCCAAAACGGCCAGATGAGCCAGGGTTTTTATGAGTCCGTTGCTGGTCCGCGGCGGGAAGTTAGGCTTTGATCATGGGTGCGGAGCGGATGCAGCGCGCCGCCATGGCGGATTCGCGACCCGCCTCTGTGGCGGATGCGTTCCTGAGAGCAAGTGGACGCCGATACGGGTCCGTTTCGCGGTTCCGTTCCGGAAAGCGCGATACCTCTGCGGGGGATCCGCCGCGGAGTGTTTTTGTTGTGTGGGTAGCTGAATGGTTAAACAGCTAGCTCCCAATCAAAGGGTTCTGGGTTCAAACCCAGTCAGGTCACTCTACAACTACTAAATATCCACTCAGAGCAATTAATCTTTTAAATGAAAGTTTACTGAGACAGTTCTCAATTATATATGTCATTGGGGCCCGGAAATCTGGTAATTATAAGACCCAGGATAGCTGAATGGTTAAACAGCTAGCTCCCAATCAAAGGGTTCTGGGTTCAAACCCAGTCAGGTCACTCTACAACTACTAAATATCCACTCAGTGCAATGAATCTTTTAAATGAAAGTTTACTGAGACAGTTCTCAATTATATATGTCATTGGGGCCCGGAAACCTGGTAATTATAAGGCCGAGGATAGCTGAATGGTTAAACAGCTAGCTCCCAATCAAAGGGTTCTGGGTTCAAACCCAGTCAGATCACTCTACAACTACTAAATATCCACTCAGAGCAATTAATCTTTTAAATGAAAGTTTACTGAGACAGTTCTCAATTATATATGTCATTGGGGCCCGGAAATCTGGTAATTATAAGACCCAGGATAGCTGAATGGTTAAACAGCTAGCTCCCAATCAAAGGGTTCTGGGTTCAAACCCAGCCAGGTCACTCTACAACTACTAAATATCCACTCAGAGCAATTAATCTTTTAAATGAAAGTTTACTGAGACAGTTCTCAATTATATATGTCATTGGGGCCCGGAAATCTGGTAATTATAAGACCCAGGATAGCTGAATGGTTAAACAGCTAGCTCCCAATCAAAGGGTTCTGGGTTCAAACCCAGTCAGGTCACTCTACAACTACTAAATATCCACTCAGAGCAATGAATCTTTTAAATGAAAGTTTACTGAGACAGTTCTCAATTATATATGTCATTGGGGCCCGGAAATCTGGTAATTATAAGACCCAGGATAGCTGAATGGTTAAACAGCTAGCTCCTAATCAAAGGGTTCTGGGTTCAAACCCAGTCAGGTCACTCTACAACTACTAAATATCCACTCAGAGCAATGAATCTTTTAAATGAAAGTTTACTGAGACAGTTCTCAATTATATATGTCATTGGGGCCCGGAAATCTGGTGATTATAAGACCCAGGATAGCTGAATGGTTAAACAGCTAGCTCCTAATCAAAGGGTTCTGGGTTCAAACCCAGTCAGGTCACTCTACAACTACTAAATATCCACTCAGAGCAATGAATCTTTTAAATGAAAGTTTACTGAGACAGTTCTCAATTATATATGTCATTGGGGCCCGGAAATCTGGTGATTATAAGACCCAGGATAGCTGAATGGTTAAACAGCTAGCTCCCAATCAAAGGGTTCTGGGTTCAATCCCAGTCAGGTCACTCTACAACTACTAAATATCCACTCAGAGCAATGAATCTTTTAAATGAAAGTTTACTGAGACAGTTCTCAATTATATATGTCATTGGGGCCCGGAAACCCGGTAATTATAAGACTGAGGATAGCTGAATGGTTAAACAGCTAGCTCCCAGTCAAAGGGTTCATGGGTTCAATCCCAGCCAGGTCTGATAGGCTTGCCAAGCCGAAGTAAGCAAGGGTGGGGAAGGGCATTATGTGGGGTTGTATCACCTCCCCCACACAGAATCAAGTGGTAGCTGGTTAATTAACTCATGGTAAGTATGGGTAATAACAAATTTAGAATTATTTTTTAATTAATCAATCCAACAAAACAATACACAGCAATACCATAACGATGCAATCCAATTCCAAAACCAAACCCGACCCAGCAACACTCAGAAGTGCAATAAACAGAGCAATTGAGAGGAGACACAAACACCACACAGAACAAACCAAAAGTAGTGAAACAAAAATGAATATTATCAACAACAGTATCAATATTAGTTACAATTTCAACATAGCAGTGATTACAAATCCCTCATTGACATTATCATTGGACATTTATAAAAAATTATAAAAAAAGAACAATAGTGTCACACTGTCCAATATTTTCACAAAGATAAAATAAGTCATATTTTTGGTTCATTTAATAGTTAAAACAAATTTACATTAATGCAATCAGTTGATAAAACATTGTCCTTTACAAATATAAAAGCTTTTTACAAAAATCTACTACTCTGCTTGCATGTCAGCAGACTGGGGTAGATCCTGCTGAAATCTATGTATTCCATGAATAGACAATCCTTTTGAATCGGGAAAAAATCCTTTTTGAATCGACAATCGTGTTGAATTGAAGAAAAATCGATTTTTTTGCAAGATGGCACTAAGATATTTGACTCCTAAGTTGAAGTCTAGTTTTGGCTCTGCAAGAGTGGTTTTTTTTTTACAAATCCTATCTGAAAAGGATTTTGATTGATTGAGACTTTTATTAGTAGGTTGCACAGTGAAGTACATATTCCGTACAATTGACCACTAAATGGTAACACCCCAATAGTTTTTCAACTTGTTTAAGTCGGGGTCCACTTAAATTGATTCATGATACAGATATATACTATCATATATACTATCATCATAATACAGTCATCACACAAGATAATCACATTGAATTATTGACATTATTTACAGGATAGGGCGTACGTTCCCCTCCAGAGTCTATTGCTGTCATTAAAAGACACTTGGGCAATAGCCAGAGGTGTTTCTTCACATGTCTGCTCCTCTAAATAAGGGACACTCAGACTGCGAAGTCTGGGACGCTAAATAAGGCACACTTGCAAATAATGCCTTTCTTTATGTGTGCAATTGCGGCAGAAGTCCACAGGAGGGCGCACGTTCCCCTCCAGGCTATTGCTGTCATTTTAAGACACGTGGCGGAAGTGGCTCACCTGAGCAGGTGAAAACAATCAGTCAATCACAATCACATCTAAAACATCCAATAAATAGACTGCAACAGTCAGAAGTTTACAAGCAGGATGGAAGCAGCAAGCGAGGTAAGAAGGAGCTATTTTCTTTACAACTTGTTTCAACTTTAAATCAGAGATGACAGATCTTACTTTATCTTCCTGGTTCTTGTATCACTACGTGATTGACTGAGACTTTTATTAGTAGGTTGCACAGTGAAGTACATATTCCGTACAATTGACCACTAAATGGTAACACCCCAATAAGTTTTTCAACTTGTTAAAGTCCGGGTCCACTTAAATCAAGTCATGATACAGATATATACTATCATCATAATACAGTCATCACACAAGATAATCATCAGAGTATATACATTGAATTATTTACACTCTGGGATGGGGGGGTTAGGTTTGATTGATATCAACACTTCAGTCATCAACAATTGTATCAGAGAAATGGACATTGAAACAGTGTAGGTCTGACTTGGTAGGATATGTACAGCAAGTAGTGGACACACACACACACACACACACACACACACACACACACCAGAAAGCATAAGAAAAAGTATCTACCTTTTGATAACATTTGATTTTTTTTGGATTTTTTTTTACAATGAATTTTATTCAATCAACACAACAATGCAATCCAATTCCAGAAGCAAACCCGCCCCAGCAACACTAAGAACAACAAGAAACAGCAATTGAGGACACAAACATGACACGGAACAATCCAAATGTAGTGAAACAAAAATGAACATCGACAACAGCAATACTAATAATTTCAACATAGTGATTAAAAATCCCTCATTGATATTAAAAACATGAATAAAGAATAAAATGAGAAAAGAACAATAGTGTGACAGTGGCTTACACTTGCATCACATCTCATAAGCTTGACAACACACTGTGTCCAATATTTTCCACAATGATATAATAAGTCATATTTTGGTTCATTTAATAGTTGAAACAAATTGAAATAATGGATCCCATATTCCAATATATGACTCATTATCTAAACTAAATGCAGTTTGTTCTACTGATATCATCTCCATAGTTTGTGTGCACCAGTCAGTATGAGTTGGACTATCAACATCGATCCATTTTTTAAATATTACCCTTTTTGTTATGATGCATATTGAAAGAAAAGCATTTTTACTCTTTGACACGTTACTAAATTGATGGAGATCCCCAAGAATACAAGTTTGCAGTGTCATTGGGATGTTTATATTAAGGACTGTGATTGCTTCTTTTGTTGTTTTCAACCATAACTCTTTTATTCTCTGACATTCCCACAATAAATGAACAAGAGTTGCCTCACTTCATACATAACTTGCTATCTACCACACTAATTTTAAACAGCTGAGAAGATGTCAAATACAATCTATTCAATATCTTAAATTGAGTCAGCTTATCTTTAATGCTTCTAAAGGGCCTGTGTGTCAGCATGTCTGTGATCTTTTAATTCTTTTTTTATTTTTTATAGATTTAATTATTTATTTATTCTTATTTTTTTTAAATATATTTTATTAATATTATTTATTTTATTTATTTAATCCCCTACCTCAGGGGGGGAACTCGGCGGGGCGGTTGCTGGTTGTTCCATCTCCATCGTTGGGGTCCCTGCGGGTGGGGTGGGTGGTTCCTGTGGCCCCGTGCTGGGTGGTCCTGTGGCGGCCGGCTTGGGTGGGGTGGCCGTGGGCTGGCCTCGCCGCGCTCTCCGGTGGTGGGTGGGGGGCTCGTGGGGGCCCTGTTGCCGGTGGGGCGGGGGCGGTCTTCCCGTCCGGTTGCGGGGGGTCTCCGGGCCCCTCGGGCGGGGCGTCCCGCCTTTCTGTCCGTGTGGGGTGTGGTCTCTCGCTGGCTTGGGGTCTGGCTGCCCCCTGCTTTTCTCGTGCCTTGTCCTCTGCCGGGTGCGTCTGTCTGCGGCCTGCTGCTGGCCCTTGTGGGCGGCGCGGCGGGCCAGGCTCTGGGGTTCCTGTCGCTGTCCGGCTTGGCTGCGTGGGGGCGGTGGCCCCTGGTTCCCTGGGCACCACACCTACTGTTTGTGGGATGGGTTCTCGGGGAGGCTGGGGCCGTACTCTGGCTCCCGCACACACTGGGAGTCAAATGTATTGTACATGCAAATTCACATATACTCACACACATACATACATAGGTACCTACGCTCCCACATACATATACAAATAAATACAGTACATATTTACACACTCAAAGTTCGTACATCCACACGCACATTCATTATACAAACATACTGTATACACATACTGTACATATACATTCACTGTTCAAACATACATATACACATACTGTACATATACATTCACTGTTCAAACACACATATACACATACTGTACATATACATTCACTGTACAAGCACACATATACACATACTGTACATATACATTCACTGTACAAGCACACATATACACATACTGTACATATACATTCACTGTTCAAACATACATATACACATACTGTACATATACATTCACTGTACAAACACACACATACACATACTGTACATATACATTCACTGTACAAGCACACATATACACATACTGTACATATACATTCACTGTACAAGCACACATATACACATACTGTACATATACAAGTACATATGCACACATACACTCATGCACATAATCACGTTTCATCAAACATATATTAACGTTGTTGCCCTAGGGCGGGGGTCGGCAACCCGCGGCTCTAGAGCCGCATGCGGCTCTTTAGCGCCGCCCTAGTGGCTCTCTGGAGATTTTTCAAAAATGTATGAAGAATGGAAAAAGATGAGGGGGGAAAAAAAATCAATTTTTTTGTTTTAGTATGGTTTCTGTAGGAGGACAAACATGACACAAACCTCCGTAATTGTTATAAATCACACTGTTTATATTAAATATGCTTCACTGATTCAAGTATTTGGCGAGCGCCGTTTTGTCCTACTTATTTTGGCGGTCCTTGAACTCACCGTATAGTCTGTTTACATGCATAACTTTCTCCGACTTTCTAGGACGTGTTTTATGCCACTTCTTTTTCTGTCTCATGTTGTCCACCACACTTTTAACGTTGTACTTGAGTGCACAAAGGTGAGTTTTGTTGATGTTATTGACTTGTGTGAAGTGCTAATCAGACATATTTGGTCACTGCATGACTGCAAGCTAATCGATGCAAACATGCTATTTAGGCTAGCTATATGTACATATTGCATCATTATGCCTAATTTGTAGCTATATTTGAGCTAATTTAGTTTCCTTTAAGTCCTCTTAATTAAATGTATATCTCATGACACATGTAATATGGCTTTTAATTTTTTGCGGCTCCAGACAGATTTGTTTGTTTTTTTTGGTCCAATATGGCTCCTTAAACATTTTGGGTTGCCGACCCCTGCCCTAGGGTAAACTGGGTATAACACATGGCACACTGACAAAGCTTAACCTATTGTTACTATAACAATCTACAAGGTTAATGTAGGTTGCTTCTCTTTCTTCCCCTCCATTTTTCTGCATTCTTTCGTATCTCAAGTTATCATGACGTATATGTATTGTTGCATTTGAACAATTGTATTGTTGATAATAAAGGTAAAGTATTGGTATTGTTTATTATCAATAGCACTATTTCTATTGGTATTCATATTGCTCCATTTTTAGTGTAATAATGCTCATTGTCATTTCTGTATTATTTTTTTATTTTCGCTAACTGCTTATTTGCTATTACTTTTACCATCATATTTGTACATGTCGTATTTGCTGATGTTGCTCTGTTGTTGTTGTTGTTTGCTGTTGTTGTTTTTGTCTCTCTGTCTAATCCCCCTCTTGTCCCCACAATTCCCCCCTCTGTCTTCCTTTTTCTCTCTTTCTATCCCCTCCTGCTCCGGCCCGGCTGCACCAAATGATAATATAAATACATTTAATAAAGTCAAAATACAAGTAAGGCAACAAGAGAAGTATCCTACACTTCTCTTTTGTAAAGTAAATCTGAACAGCCGATACGGGCATCTACATCTGCTATATGATCATCTACATCAACTATATGATTTGCCTGAGAAGCTGGGCAGGACATTATAAAAAATTTAAAAAAAACCAAAAAACAACAACAATTGTATTGGGCTTGTAACCTTGCCTGGTTGGAAGTGCTCTAAAACTTGCTGGTAGACGGCTGCGTTGACCCTGGAAAAAAGAGCTGGACTGCTGCTGAGTGGTCCAAAGTCATGTTTTCTGACGAAAGCAAATTTTGCATTTCCTTTGGAAATCGAGGTCCCAGAGTCTGGAGGAAGACAGGAGAGGCACAGGATCCACGTTGCCTGAAGTCTAGTGTAAAGTTTCTACCATCAGTGATGGTTTGGGGTGCCATGTCATCTGCTGGTGTCGGTCCACTCTGTTTCCTGAGATCCAGGGTCAACGCAGCCGTCTACCAGCAAGTTTTAGAGCACTTCATGCTTCCTGCTGCTGACCTGCTCTATGGAGATGGAGATTTCAAGTTCCAACAGGACTTGGCGCCTGCACACAGCGCAAAATCTACCCGTGCCTGGTTTACGGACCATGGTATTTCTGTTCTAAATTGGCCCGCCAACTCCCCTGACCTTAGCCCCATAGAAAATCTGTGGGGTATTGTGAAAAGGAAGATGCAGAATGCCAGACCCAAAAACGCAGAAGAGTTGAAGGCCACTATCAGAGCAACCTGGGCTCTCATAACACCTGAGCAGTGCCAGAAACTCATCGACTCCATGCCACGCCGCATTAACGCAGTAATTGAGGCAAAAGGAGCTCCAACCAAGTATTGAGTATCGTACATGCTCATATTTTTCATTTTCATACTTTTCAGTTGGCCAACATTTCTAAAAATCCCTTTTTTGTATTAGCCTTAAGTAATATTCTAATTTTGTGACACACGGAATTTTGGATTTTCATTTGTTGCCACTTCAAATCATCAAAATTAAATGAAATAAACATTTGAATGCATCAGTCTGTGTGCAATGAATAAATATAATGTACAAGTTACACCTTTTGAATGCAATTACTGAAATAAATCAAGTTTTTCAAAATATTCTAATTTACTGGCTTTTACCTGTATGTGTAGCTGAGTGGTTAGCACTGGTAACTGTGCACCAAGGGGTACTGGGTACAAATCCCGGTCAGGTTACAAGACTCCAGCCAAAAGAGTCAGTGTTTTTTTACACGTCCATTTGTAGTTAACTGAGACAGGTTCTCATTTAAATATGTCATTGGGGCACGACAAAGGGTAGCTGAGTGGTTAAAGCAGCTAGCTTCCAATCAAAGAGGACTGGGTTCAAATCCCAGTCATGGCCGAGCAGTGACTGGGTAAACTCCGGCTGGAGGAGTTACTTTTTTGTATCATAGCTTACTGAGACAGTTTCTCAAATATGTCATTGGGGCCCGAAGTCTTGGCTCCAGCAGACCAATGATAGTTGAGTGGTTAAGGCAGCTAGCTGTCACTCAAAGGTGATTGGTTTCAAATCCACGTCATGTCGTGCAGTGACTAGGAAAGCTCCAACTGGAAGAGTTGCTGTTTTATATCCTAGTTTACCAGGACAGGTTATGTCATTGGGGCCTGAAAACTGTAAATTGGCAGATAAAGGATAGCCGAGTGGTTATAGCAGCTAGCTCCCAATCAAAGGGTACTAGGTTCAAATCCGAGTCATGGTCCAGCAGTGACTAGGAGAGCTCTAGCTGGGGAGTTATTGTTTTATATCATAATTTTCTGAGACAGCTTCTCAAATAAATATGTCATTGGGGCCCGAAATCTTGTCTCAAGAATAATTTGTTTCAACTATTAAATGAACCAAAATATGACTTATTTTATCTTTGTGAAAATATTGGACACAGTGTGTTGTCAAGCTTATGAGATGCGATGCAAGTGTATGCCACTGTGACACTATTGTTCTTTTTTTTATATATATAAATGTCTAATGATAATGTCAATGAGGGATTTTTAATCACTGCTGTTTTGAAATTGTTACTAGTATTGATGCTGTTGTGGATAATGTTCATTTTTGTTTCACTACATTTGGATTGTTCCGTGTCATGTTTGTGTGTCCTCAATTGCTCTGTTTACTGTTGTTCTTAGTGTTGCTGGGGCGGGTTTGCTTTTGGAATTGGATTGCATTGTTGTGTATTGTTTTGTTGATTGATTAATAAATTCATAAAAATATTTAAAAAATAAACATACATAAATCAAATGTTAACAATCAAATGTAGATACTTTTTCTTATGCTTTCTTTTACACCTGTTGGGAGTGCATTCCACATTGATGTGGCATAGAAAGAGAATGAGTTAAGACCTTTGTTAGATTGGAATCTGGGTTTAACGTGGTTAGTGGAGCTCCCCCTGGTGTTGTGGTTATGGCGGTCATTTACGTTATGGAAGTAGTTTGACATGTACTTCGGTATCAGGGAGGTGTAGCGGGTTTTATAGACTAGGCTCAGTGCAAGTTGTTTTACTCTGTCCTCCACCTTGAGCCAGCCCACTTTGGAGAAGTGGGTAGGAGTGAGGTGGGATCTGGGGTGGAGGTCTAGAAGTAATCTGACTAGCTTGTTCTGGGATGTTTGGAGTTTAGATTTGAGGGTTTTAGAGGTGCTAGGGTACCAGGAGGTGCATGCGTAATCAAAAAAGGGTTGAACGAGAGTTCCCGCCAGAATCCTCAAGGTGCTTTTGTTGACCAGAGAGGAGATTCTATAGAGAAATCTCGTTCGTTGGTTGACCTTTTTGATTACCTTGGTTGCCATTTTATCACAGGAAAGATTAGCCTCTAGAATGGAACCTAGGTAGGTGACCTCATCTTTCCTGGTGAGAACAACGTCACCCACTTTTATAGTGAAGTCATTGACTTTCTTAAGGTTGATATGGGACCCAAACAGGATGGATTCCGTTTTACCCAAGTGTATGGATAGCTTGTTGTCAGCGAGCCAGGTGCAAGTTCTACAGAGTTCAGCACTGAGGATTTTCTCCACCTGTGACTTGTCCTTGCCGGATACCAGCAAGGCCGAGTCATCCGCAAACAAAAACAATTCACAGTCGCATGCCGATGACATGTTGTTTATGTATACCAGGAACAGTAAAGGCCCTAATATACTGCCTTGGGGGACTCCACAGCTCACTGAGGGGGGGGGGGGGGGGGGGCACGGTGCCGTTCACCTCTACCACCTGTTTCCTCCCCTCCAAGTAGGATTGCATCCAGCTCCATGAGGTTTTGTTAAATCCGATTGCTCTGAGCTTATCCAACAGTATCTGTTAGTCTGTCTCTACCCCCCTCGGTGAAGCGACATCCGGTGGTCCATGTATCCCAGAGTAAGCCTGTCTCCAGTTCTCCACTCTCTTCCCCTGACCCTACCCCTCCTAGAATTCTGGATAACGGTGACCCAGTTTGGACCGTCAAGGAGATCCTTGGGGTCCGTCGGCAAGGTAGGGGCCTAGTATTTTTGGTACATTGGGAGGGTTATGGTCCAGAGGATAGATCCTGGGTGCCGGCCTCCTACCTTGCTGACCCCACCCTTCTGGAGGACTTCTATCAGGTCAACCCTGGAGCTCTCCGGCGCTCGTCGAGAGCCTCGCATAAGAGGGGGGGGCACTGTTACGGCGCTCGCGCAGTCTGCTTCTACCTCCTCGGCAGGAGCTCCTCGAAGCTACGCTGCAAGCACCGCAGGACACGCCCCCGCACGCGCCACGCAGACCGCGGCCACGCGCCTCCACAGCCGGCGGCAATCATCAATCAACGCACCTGGTCTTGACGAGAAGCAGCAGCATAAAGGCTCACTCCACTGACTACTCCACGCCGGAACAAAGCCCTGATTCAGTAAGCTTCACGTCTCTGGCTCCTCACCTGTGTCTCTCTCTTTTGCTCGCTTTGTCTCCCTCGTGCCTAGTCCTTATTTGTCCTTGTCATCTCCTGTTCCCACAGTACATCCGTGTCTCCGCAGTGAGCCTCACCTGCCGATCTTCCCCCTGGACTCTGACTGCCTTCCTCGACCTCCGCAGTGGATGGAAAGAGTGGATGACTAAGAGTGTATGAATAAGAGTGTATGAATAAGAGTGTATGAATAAGAGTATATGAATAAGAGTGTATGAATAAGAGTGTATGAATAAGAGTGTATGACTAAGAGTGTATGACTAAGAGTGGATGACTAAGAGTGGATGACTAAGAGTGGATGACTAAGAGTGGATGACTAAGAGTATATGAATAAGAGTATATGAATAAGAGTATATGAATAAGAGTGTATGAATAAGAGTGTATGAATAAGAGTGTATGAATAAGAGTATATGAATAAGAGTGGATGAATAAGAGTGGATGACTAAGAGTGTATGAATAAGAGTGTATGAATAAGAGTATATGAATAAGAGTGTATGACTAAGAGTGTATGAATAAGAGTGTATAAATAAGAGTGTATAAATAAGAATGTACGAATAAGAGTGTATGAATAAGAGTGTATGAATAAGATTATATGAATAAGAATGCATGAATAAGAGTGTATGAATAAGAGTGTATGACTAAGAGTGTATGATAAGAGTGTATGACTAAGAGTGTATGAATAAGAGTGTATGAATAAGATTATATGAATAAGAATGCATGAATAAGAGTGTATGAATAAGAGTGTATGAATAAGAGTGTATGAATAAGAGTGTATGACTAAGAGTGTATGACTAAGAGTGTATGACTAAGAGTGTACGAATAAGAGTGTACGAATAAGAGTGTACGAATAAGAGTGTATGAATAAGAGTGTATGAATAAGAGTGTATGAATAAGAGTGTATGAATAAGAGTGTATGACTAAGAGTGTATGAATAAGAGTGGATGACTAAGAGTGTATGAATAAGAGTGGATGACTAAGAGTGTATGAATAAGAGTGTATGAATAAGATTTATTCATGTATTTTATTATATAAAAATGGGAGCCATTACCTCCCTGCTTGGCACTCAGCATCAAGGGTTGGAATTGGGGGTTGAATCACCAAAATGATTCCCGGGCAGCAGCGGCCACCGCTGCTGCTCACTGCTCCCCTCACCTCCCTGGGGGTGATCAAGGGTGATGGTTCAAATGCAGAGAATAATTTCGCCACACCTAGTGTGTGTGTGTGTGTGTGTGACAATCATTGGCACTTTAACTTAACTTTTAATGATGTTATTCATATTATTCAGATTGAAAAGCTTAAGGGGCCGCATGTGGCCCCCGGACGTTCATTTGCCCAGGTCTGTGCTAAGGTGATCTCTAGAAGTGGTCCACACTCCATGTCAGTAGGTGGCGGTAATGCACACCAGAAGGTTGCTTGCCAACCTGCTATAAAAACAAAAGAAGAAGAAGAAGATCCACACTTCCGGGTGGTGATGACGTCGCGTCGTGACGTCATATTTCAAAATGGCAGAGCCCACGGAAAGACCCCCTGGAGTCGACTCCATTTCCCAAGAAAAGATGTCAACAGCGCGACTTGTAACAATTATAAGGCCGAGGAGGGTTATTTGAACACACACCATTCAATTATTATAAATGAAAGTCACGTTTTTTAACCGCTCCGGTCTCGTCCCAGCGGAAGTGACGCTAGCACGTCATCAGAATACAACAGGTTGCTAACTAACACGCCTCCTATCATGTCAGCGCTGTTATTTGTTCCAATGTCATTCATTCCTTCTCATTTAGATCAACACGACGAGAGAGACATTCTGCCGCTAGACAAAGGTCACCGAGCAGCGACGAAGTTTGCATTTTCGGTAGGTGAGTGTTCAATTGTCCTCCGAGAAAAGTTGCATGAAGTCATTCTATTACACAGGTGAAAGTCATACACACATAATATGCTGGAAAAGTCCATTCATGTCAGCAATTAACTTCAAATGTCAAACTCATTTGTGATGTTAAAGGGAAAACAATACTTAACTGTGCTTAAATGTATTTATATTATTCAAATGTGAATTATGCTGTATAATAGACTGTATTTATGTTATTGACATGTGAATAATGCTGTATAATCAGTGTTGGGACTAACGCGTTACAAAGTAACTAGTAGTCTAACGCGTTATTTTTTATATTCAGTAACTCAGTTACCGTTACTACATGATGCGTTGCTGCGTTATTTGATGTCATTTCTTATGTAGTATCGGCTAAAAACAGAAGATCTGAGTGTGTTTTTTTGGAGAGTTGCAGTGTCGTCCTTCTGAATGATTCCCGGGCGCGGCGCCGCTGCTGCCCACTGCTCCCCAAGGGGATGGGTCAAATGCAGAGGACAAATTTCACCACGCCTAGTGTGTGTGTGTGACAATCATTGGTACTTTAACTTAACTTAATTCTTCCTGTGTCACAACGGGGACAAGAGAAGAGGCGCTGTGTGTGTGTGTGTGTGTGTGTGTGTGTGTGTGTGTGTGTGTGTGTGGGGGGGGGGGGGGGGGGCGTGCGTGTCTGTGTTTACTTACAAGACATCATGGTGGAGCTGAAGCCGAGTTTCTTAACATGGAGATATTCTAGACTGACCATGTGTCTTCTTTTGCGGGGCTGTCCGGGCGGAGTTTCTTAAATGCCTCAAATGTCCGGCAGGGTTGCGTATATTTTCAATGTACGTTCAGGGTTAAGATGGGGTTAAAAACAAAACTAATTGTGCACACGCAGCAGCATTCGTGAGGGAGGGACAGAGAGAGCGAGGGAGTGGATTGATTGATTGAGACTTTTATTAATAGATTGCACAGTACAGTACATATTCCGTACAATTGACCACTAAATGGTAACACCCGAATAAGTTTTTCAACTTGTTTAAATCGGGGTCCACATTAATCAATTTATTTCAAACTGTCATTGCTCAAAACATAATATTGAATCAAAATCAATGTTATTATGAATTATTGACCTATCCAAGGTTCCCATTACTTCACATCAAATATTCCACTTTGAAAAATATTTTTGGTGGAAGATTTTGCATATTTTGTGTGTTTGCCATTAAAAACATAGTTTTGTTTGACGAAAAAGGGCGGAAAACAAACAGACAAAAAAACAACATAACTAAAACATTTTGAAATGAGGGATAGATCTGAAGTTGATGTAGACTCCAGAGATTTAAGCGTTAAATATAAAATGTTTGTATGCCCTGGCACACCATTATCATCATTTCATGACCCAAGCAAAACACTTTTTACACTTTTATACTGAAATAAATACACCTACAACTTATTCAATAAAAACATAGAAACAACTACCAGCAGCGGTAAAGTTTAGACCAATGAAGGAAAGAAGAAAGTGAATGAATGTTTATAACTGAATACATTTACATATGTATACAAATTTGTTTTCTTTCTTTATTATTTTTTTTTATGAATTAAGTAACGTTTATGACAACCTCTTTCCAAAACACAATATATAATGTGAGATATAACAGGATAATGCATACGTTTATCTTTTTTGTTGTCAAAACGCTTACCAAAAAGTGGGACCCCAAAAATGTACTGTAGGACCCCAGTTTTATGACTTGATGGGGTCCCTGGCGCTGATCAACAGATTGTATTATTCTCCAGTGCAATAGCAGTACTTAAATGAAGGCTTAAAGGGCATTAATGGTAGCTTTAAAAAAAGAAGAAGAAAAAAACAAGTAACTAAATAGTTACTTTTCACAATAACGCATTACTTTTTGGTGTAAGTAACTGAGTTAGTAACTGAGTTGCTTTTGAAATAAAGTAACTAGTAACTGTAACTAGTTACTGGTTTTCAGTAACTAACCCAACACTGTGTATAATAGACTGTATTTATATTATTCACATGTAAAAAATACCTTAGTGTTATTTTTATTGTGAGCGAACTGTGGTGCTGAATTTCCCTGAGGGATCAATAAAGTACTTTCTATTCTATTCTAAAAACATCCAAATCCATTGCTATTCTTTATATAAAGTAAGACACATGCTGAATAAGAAATATCTGCACATTATTCCTTGAGTAATTCGATTACAAAATACATTCGAGGAATTGTTGCTACCTCGAGGTGTCGTGTATATATATTTTTTTACGGCATTTTGCCTGGTTCACTAAACAGTAGTCAAAGCTCACGTTTCGCACAGACTGTTTAGGTGTTGCACAGCGTGTTTACGTCACAGATCATCCCCCCCTTGCACTGCACGACACCGCTCTTTTAAGTACGCTCGAGTTTAGAAAACGTTTAAACGGCACCGTATGATAATCATCAAAAACGCACGAGAGACAAGAACTTTGTTTATGCGGTCACACCACACAGCACATAGGGCTGTGAGCGCACCTGTTTTTATTAGCACATACACATTTTTAGCTGTGCGTGTCAGCCTTCAATAATGAAAACAGGCGTTTAGGAAATAAGACGATTAGGCCAACCACAATAATTGAGGGCACATCTTAACGTGTATAATTAAACAAAATGATGATTTATTCGATTAATCGATCGGGATATTCGATAGAATACTCGATTACTAAAATATTCGATAGCTGCAGCTGTAGTTATATTATTCTTTTATTTTTACATATCTAACATACTGTGTTGAACTTTGGGGAAATGTTTATAGAACAAACACAGGCTCAATAATTCAACTTGAAAAAAGGGTAATTAGAATAATACACAAGGCTGGCTACGATGAACCTACCAATCCATTATTCGTAAGTTCTAATGTAGAGGTGTCAAACTCGTTTTAGATCGGGGGCCACATGGACAAAAATCTACTCCCAAGTGGGCCGGACTGGTAAAATCAAGGCACGATAACTTAAAAATAAAGACAACTTCAGATTGTTTGTTTTTTTCTTTGTTAAAAATAGAGCAAGCACATTCTGAAAATGTACAAATCATAATGTTGTTTTTTTTTTTACACTTACATGTTGCGGTTAATAGTATTCTACCTTTATTTGTCGATATGTATACTTTCTGATTAAATGATGTGATAATGTTCATCAGTCAACTCATTGCTGTTCATTTTTAATCTATTAAGATCAAATAATAATATGTTATTTAAATGGAGGCTTCTCACATGATGAGATAACTTCTGGAAATGACTGGCTCATAAGGGTCAAAGGTATAAATGTGTGTGTCCAAGTTAAAGGAAAAGGCAGGCTGTCTTCTTCTAATGGATTTATTACAATCTTTACAAGCTGGGTAACGTTTGCTGTGGTCTGGAACAACATGGCGCACAAACAACTATCAGAAATGCAGCCAATATTACGTACAGATCATGTGTCATGAGACATGCAAATATAAATGAAATGCACAGAGGACATAAGTAAAGGAAATTAAATGAGCTCAAATATTCCTACAAACGAGTCATAATGATGCAATATGTACATACAGCTAGCTTAAATAGCATGTTAGCATTGATTAGCTTGCAGTCATGCTCTGACCAAATATGCCTGATTAGCACTCCAACAAGTCAATAACATCAACAAAGCTCACCTTTTGTGCATTCGCGCACAGCGTAGAACGTTTGGTGGACAAAATGAGACAAAGAAGAAGTGGCATAAAACACGTCTTTCTGTGGCAGCGTCGGAGAAAGTTGTACATGTAAACAAACAACAATGAGTTCAAGGATCGCTGAAATTAGTAGGACAAAACAGTGCTTGCTAAATCCTCTCATCAGTGAAGCATGTTTAACATAAACAGTGGGACTTCTAACAATTAGGAAGGTTTGTGTCATGTTTGTTCTCCTACAGAAAATATATTCAAATAAAAATGTTCTTCATCTTTTTCCATTTTCACACATCTCTGAAAGAGGTCCAGGGAGCCACGAGGGCGGTGCTAAAGAGACGCGGGTTGCTGACCCCCGGCCTACACCCTGGACTGGCCGCCAGTTCATCACAGGACACATGAACAAGCCTTCGCCCTCAAATCAGAGAAGTATTCATTTACTCTAACATGATTTTTATTCAGTTCAATGCATTTATTGTCATTGTCATAGTGAATAACACACACACTGCATAGTAACCATGTATCAAAAATGCGTTAGGTGGTGCAATCCTGACCCATGAAACGCGTAAACACAAAGGGTGCCACGAACGATGCACAAAATTCACAGTCTGGTATGGATCGGTACTTGAGCGGCGCCGTTCCATACATTTTTTCAATACCCAAAAGAGGGAAATGTTCATGCCTTTTTTTTAACTTGTAGTTTATTGAAATTGTCGTTGTCCACGACAGAAAACGGTCGGCAAGGCGAGTTTATTTACAGAGCACAGTTCGTACTACAGGCAGGCCAGTCTAGTACCCGCACTCTTTTACTACGAAGCCACGCTGTTGTAACACGTGCAGAATGTGGCTCGGCGATATCTTACTGAAATAAGCAGGGGCGGCCATGAAAAAGACGTCGCTTGGATGGCAACTTTTGTTGCTCCAAAACCTGTATGTACCTTTCAGCATTAATGGTGCCTTCACAAACGTGTAAGTTACCCACTAATACACCCCCATATCATCAATCTTTATTGCAGACCTTAAGATCCATTTAAACATATAAAAACAGAATATAATACATTAAAAAACAAAACAATAAAAACATACATTAAAAACAAAACAAAACAAGTTTTCCATACAATTACAGACGCTGGGTTTTCAACTTTGCGCCTAGAACAATCCGGATGGTTCTTTTCCTCTTTGGACCGGAGGACACGACGTCCACAGTTTCCAAAAACAATTTGAAATGTGGACTTGTCAGACCACAGAACACTTTTCCAGTTTGCATCAGTACATCTTAGATGAGCTCGGGCCGAGCGAAGCCGGCGGCGTTTCTGGGTGTTGTTGATAAATGGCATTCGCTTTGCATTGTAGAGTTTTAACTTGCACTTACAGATGTAGCGACCAACTGTAGTTACTGACAGTGGTTTTCTGAAGTGTTCCTGAGTCCATGTGGTGATATCCTTTACACACTGATGTCGCTTTTTGATGCAGTACCAACACAAATACAACTTTGAAACTACGTGCTTTCTGAGAAGATTACCGTAGTAACTAGTATATCATGCAAAAGCGCAGATTCCAACCAATCAGTCCATCTTAGATGAGCTCGGGCCGAGCGAAGCCAGCGGCGTTTCTGGGTGTTGTTGCATTTATCAACAACACCCAGAAACGCAGAGTTTTGAGGACGAAAATGAATTGATACCATTTTAGAATAAGGCTGTAACATAGCAAAATGTGGCAAAAAATGAAGCGCTGTGAATACTTTCCGGATGCAGTGTACAGTATAAAGGGCAGATCAATAGAAGTGATAATTAGACGTTGCAGTTCATGGGTGGGATGTGAGAGAGGGTCACTGCCTGAGGATACAGACGAGCTGTTGGCAAGTTGTCCTGGCACGTATAGACCTGTTCCTTCTACCTGAGGGCCGCAGGTGAGGAGCAGGGTGTTGTTGGTCACGCAGGATGCTGTGCACTCGCCTCAGACAGCAGGTAGTGTAGACTGTGCCCATCTCTGGAAGACTTGATTTTTTTTCAGCTGTTTTAATCACCGATTAGAGAGTCTGCTGTCATGGCACACTTATAAAAGCTCACTCTTACACTAGGAAGCGGAGTCATTCATTGCGCTTTACCTGACACATGAAACGTGACAAATACGATCGCTGAGATGAAACGGATCAGGCCCGTGAACAGGTTCTATCCGGATGAATTTGCTAAGTATACAAATGAGCTGAAATTTTTCTATGAAAGAAACTGCTGTTTTAAATGTGTCCACTAGATGTGGCAATGGCAATTCTTTGTATCTTTGTAGATGATGCGACATACAGTATGTACAAAAAAAATAAAACACATGATGTTAGTGCAACAGTCGAAGAAAATTAGCAAACTACATAAATAACATCCTGTAATTTGATTTTGATATTTTTTTTTTATCTTGTTAGATTGAAAATGAACACCAATGAGTTGACTGATGAACATTATCACGTCATTTATTCAGAAAGTATAAATAACGACAATTAAAGGTAGAACACTATTAACTGCAACATGTAAGTGTAAAAAAACAACATGATTTGTTTATTTTTGAGAAATTCTATTTTTAAACAAAGAAAACAATCTGAAGAGTTCTTTATTTTTAAGTTATCGTGCCGTGATTTTACCAGTCCGGCCCACTTGGGAGTAGATTTTTCTCAATGTGGCCCCCGATCTAAAATGAGTTTGACACCTCTGGCCTAGATAAATTGGTAAACATCCTCACAAATATTGATATAAAGCATTACCGTATTTTCCGGACCATAGGGCACACCGGAATATAAGGAGCACTGCGGATGAATGGTCTATTTTTGATCTTTTTTTCATATATAAGGCGCACCGGATTATAAGGCGCATTAAAGGAGTCTTAATATATATATATTTTTCTAAATGTAAAAGACTTCCTTGGGGTCTACATAACATGTAATGGTGGTTCTTTGCTCAAAATGTTGCATAGATGATGTTTTACACATCATCTTCAAGCCGCTTCCGGGTGCGCCGTTTTGTGGGCGGTCTTATTTACGTGGCTCACCTTCGGCAGCGTCTTCTCCCCGTCATCTTTGTTGTGAAGTGTCAAAAGATGGAGCTAACTGTTTTAATGACATTCAGACTTTACTTCAATCAATAACGGAGCAGCATCTCCTCATCCAGAAACAACAACACCAGAAATGTGTCCCGTGAAAAACCGTCCGACCAGAACTCTAATAACTAAAGTTCCTTGGGTGAATAATGGTAACTCACTACGCCGGTATGTTTTAGGGCTTTCATGGCGAGTTTACTGACTGAAATAAGTAATAACTTTACACTGCTTTTTATTAGAAATGGCAACAGCAGAGGATGGATGTCCCATAACAAGAAGGTGGAGAAAAAGAAGAAGCTTATCGACTACGGTGTCGGCACGGACTACAAAGGCGGACCTGCACAAATTTTCAGGTACCAGAAGGTAAGAAAAGTTTCTTTTGCATAATATTGCGAAACAAAACACCAGAAAATATGTCTTACCTTATACACACACCATAATAATACTCCTATGTTGAAGCACAGTACAATCCATCAAGCGGTGCAGTTTCATAGCTGACCAAAGTCCTACTAAAACATTTTGATAGATTTTTGAGCGCCGTGTGTAATGTTCTATATTTTCAAGGGAGCATATACAATGTTGGTGTTGTTTACTTGAGTCATATTGCGGTCTACACGAAATCAAATCAAATCAATAATGGAGCAGCATCTCCTCATCCGGAAACAACCACACCGGAAATGTGTCCCGTGAAAAACCGTTCAACCGGAACTCTCTAATAACTAAACTTCCTTGGGTGAATAATGTAAACTCACTACACCGGTATGTTTTAGCGTTTTCATGGCAAGTTTACTGACAGATATAAGTGAGAACTTGACACTACTTTATATTAGAAATGGCAACAGCGGAGGATGAATGTCACATAACAAGAAGATAGAGAAAAAGAAGAAGCTTATTAACTACAAAGGCGGACACACAATTTTTCAGGACTCATGCAGATCCCAAATACAGATCAGCAGGTACCAGAAGTTAAGAAAAGTTGCATAATATTGCGAAACAAAACGCCAGATAATGTCTTACCTTATACACACACCATAATAATAATCGTATGTTTAATGCGCCGACAATCCTTCAAGCGGTGCGGCTTCATAGCTGACCAAAGTCGTGCTAAAACATTTTGATAGATTTTTGAGCGCCGTGTCTAATGTTCTATATTTTCAACGGAACATTTAAAATGTTGCTGTTGTTTACTTAAAACCCATCATAGTGCAGGCTACATGTATCTCTTATGTTTGACTGCCATCTACTGCTCACACTTATAATTACACCATGTACCAAATAAAATAGCCTCGAGGTGGGTAAGCTCAACCAAACTTGTTCATTACATTAGGCGCAACTGTGTAAGGCGCACTGAGAAATAAAAAAGGATTTTAAATGCGCCTTATAGTCCGGAAATTACGGTAAACGCATTGGCCAAAAAGTGCATTGTGTGTCCTCGCCGCGATCTATTTTACATTGTTGAAATGTCGGCAAAGCAAATGTGAGTATGTGAAGAACGAACCTGGAGTGAAACAGCGCACAATTCAACGTCAAGTTCGGTCTCGATACCTTTCATCTTTACCATGGAAAAAAGGACGTACGCCAGGTTTTTGTGCATAAGCACAACATAACACGAGGCCCCTGCTGAATTGGGATCTGGTCACCCTTAGATATAGAGCAGTGGGAAAAGTGGAAGTGTGCCTGCTAACTCTCACATGCTGTGTGATTTGATAATAACATAAAAAAAGTCCACAATCCAATTTCACAGTGTGATGTTCAGTCAAAGGTCGTGCACTTTGGATCCTATTAAAAGTTCAAATGGACCGAGAGCACCCTCGCATAATGTAGGTGCACGGTGGTGATGATGGCGGTGGCAAATTAATATGTACAGTACAGTACATTATTACCTTTTTAACACTAAATTACAAAAAAAAAATGTTTTGTAATTTGTAATAATAAAAAATTCCAAAAAACGGACTTGCTTCAGCAGCACAATTCTGGTGCTGTAGTTTTAGGAGATGTCTAAAAAAGGTCATCAGGAGTCCCTACAAATCCCGAAATTGGCAGAAAATGCTTTTTTTGGGAAACCTTTTTTCCGCAAAAAAAAATTCAAAAAAACGGACTTGCTTCAGCAGCACAATTCTGGTGCTGTAGATGTAGGATATGTCTCAAAACGTCATCAGGAGTCCCTACAAAACCTAAAAATGGCATAAAATGCTTTTTTTGGGAAAACTTTTTTTTTACAAAAAAAAATTCAAAAAACAGACTTGCTTCAGCAGCACAATTCTGGTGCTGTAGTTGTAGGAGATGTCTCAAAACGTCATCAGGAGTCCCGACTAAACCCGAAAATGGAAGAAATGAGAAGAAAATGCATATCTTACGGAAAAAAAATATTTTGCAAAATGTCGTTAAAAAAATTCAAAAAAACGGACTTGCTTCAGCAGCACAATTCTGGTGCTGTAGTTGTAGGAGATGTCTCAAAACGTCATCAGGAGTCCCGACTAAACCTGTAAATGTAAGAAAATGTAAGAAAATGCATTTTTTAAGAAAAAATTTTTTTGCTAAAATGTCGTAAAAATGCCAAAAAACGGACTTGCTTCAGCAGTACAATTCTGGTGCCGTAGTTGTAGGAGATGTCTCAAAATGTCATCAGGAGTCCCTACAAAACCTAAAAATGGCATAAAATGCTTTTTTTGGGAAAACTTTTTTTTTACAAAAAATTTTTCAAAAAACGGACTTGTTTGAGCAGCACAATTCTGGTGCTGTAGTTGTAGGAGATGTCTCAAAACGTCATCAGGAGTCCCAACTAAACCCGTAAATGTAAGAAAATGTAAGAAAATGCATTTTTTAAGAAAAACATTTTTTGCTAAAATGTCGTAAGGGGGGACCCTGTTGTAAAAGTTCCAAAAAACGGACTTGCTTCAGCAGCACAATTCTGGTGCTGTAGTTGTAGGAGATGTCTCAAAACGTCATCAGGAGTCCCGACTAAACCCGAAAATGGAAGAAATTAGAAGAAAATGCATATCTTACGGAAAAAAAATATTTTGCAAAATGTCGTGAAAAAAATAAAAAAAAACGAACTTGCTTCAGCAGCACAATTCTGGTGCTGTAGTTGTAGGAGATGTCTCAAAACGTCATCAAAACCTACAAAACCTAAAAATGGCATAAAATGCTTTTTTTGGGAAAACTTTTTTTTTTACAAAAAAAAGTTCAAAAAACAGACTTGCTTCAACAGCACAATTCTGGTGCTTTAGTTGTAGGAGATGTCTCAAAACGTCATCAGGAGTCCCGACTAAACCCGTAAATGTAAGAAAATTTAAGAAAATGCATTTTTTACGAAAAACATTTTTTGCTAAAAGACCGTCGTAAATATTCCAAAAAACGGACTTGCTTCAGCAGCACAATTCTGGTGCTGTAGTTGTAGGAGATGTCTCAAAACGTCATCAGGAGTCCCGACTAAACGCGAAAATGGAAGAAATTAGAAGAAAATGCATATCTTACAGAAAAAAAATATTTTGCAAAATGTCGTAAAAAAAATTCAAAAAAACGGACTTGCTTCAGCAGCACAATTCTGGTGCTGTAGTTGTAGGAGATGTCTCAAAACGTCATCAGGAGTCCCGACTAAACCCGTAAATGTAAGAAAATGCATTTTTTAAGAAAAACATTTTTTGCTAAAATGTCGTAATAATGCCAAAAAACGGACTTGCTTCAGCAGTACAATTCTGGTGCTGTAGTTGTAGGAGATGTCTCAAAACGTCATCAGGAGTCCCTACAAAACCTAAAAATGGCATAAAATGCTTTTTTTGGGAAAACTTTTTTTTTACAAAAAATTTTTCAAAAAACGGACTTGTTTGAGCAGCACAATTCTGGTGCTGTAGTTGTAGGAGATGTCTCAAAACGTCATCAGGAGTCCCGACTAAACCCGTAAATGTAAGAAAATGTAAGAAAATGCATTTTTTAAGAAAAACATTTTTTGCTAAAATGTCGTAAAAATGCCAAAAAACGGACTTGCTTCAGCAGTACAATTCTGGTGCTGTAGTTGTAGGAGATGTCTCAAAACGTCATCAGGAGTCCCTACAAAACCTAAAAATGGCATAAAATGCTTTTTTTGGGAAAACTTTTTTTTTACAAAAAAATTTTCAAAAAACGGACTTGTTTGAGCAGCACAATTCTGGTGCTGTAGTTGTAGGAGATGTCTCAAAACGTCATCAGGAGTCCCAACTAAACCCGTAAATGTAAGAAAATGCATTTTTTTAAGAAAAACATTTTTTGCTAAAATGTCGTAGGGGGGGACCCTGTTGTAAAAGTTCCAAAAAACGGACTTGCTTCAGCAGCACAATTCTGGTGCTGTAGTTGTAGGAGATGTCTCAAAACGTCATCAGGAGTCCCGACTAAACCCGAAAATGGAAGAAATTAGAAGAAAATGCATATCTTACGGAAAAAAAATATTTTGCAAAATGTCGTAAAAAAAATTAAAAAAAACGGGCTTGCTTCAGCAGTACAATTCTGGTGCTGTAGTTGTAGGAGATGTCTCAAAACGTCATCAGGAGTCCCGACTTAACCCGTAAATGTAAGAAAATGTAAGAAAATGCATTTTTTACGAAAAACATTTTTTGCTAAAATGCCGTAAAAATGCCAAAAAACTGACTTGCTTCAGCAGTACAATTCTGGTGCTGTAGTTGTAGGAGATGTCTCAAAACGTCATCAGGAGTCCCTACAAAACCTAAAAATGGCATAAAATGCTTTTTTTGGGAAAACTTTTTTTTTACAAAAAAAAATTCAAAAAACAGACTTGCTTCAGCAGCACAATTCTGCTGCTTTAGTTGTAGGAGATGTCTCAAAACGTCATCAGGAGTCCCGACTAAACCCGTAAATGTAAGAAAATGTAAGAAAATGCATTTTTTACGAAAAACATTTATTGCTAAAATGTCGTAAGGGGGGACCCTGTCGTAAAAATGCCAAAAAACGGACTTGCTTCAGCAGTACAATTCTGGTGCTGTAGTTGTAGGACATGTCTCAAAACGTCATCAGGAGTCCCTACAAAACCTAAAAATGGCATAAAATGCTTTTTTTGGGAAAACTTTTTTTTTACAAAAAAAAATTCAAAAAACAGACCTGCTTCAGCAGCACAATTCTGGTGCTGTAGTTGTAGGAGATGTCTCAAAACGTCATCAGGAGTCCCGACTAAACCCGTAAATGTAAGAAAATGCATTTTTTACGAAAAACATTTTTTGCTAAAAGACCGTCGTAAATATTCCAAAAAACGGACTTGCTTCAGCAGCACAATTTTGGTGCTGTAGTTGTAGGAGATGTCTCAAAACGTCATCAGGAGTCCCGACTAAACCCGAAAATGGAAGAAATTAGAAGAAAATGCATATCTTACGGAAAAAAAATATTTTGCAAAATGTCGTAAAAAAAATTCAAAAAAACGGACTTGCTTCAGCAGCACAATTCTGGTGCTGTAGGAGATGTCTCAAAACGTCATCAGGAGTCCCGACTAAACCCGTAAATGTAAGAAAATGTAAGAAAATGCATTTTTTAAGAAAAACATTTTTTGCTAAAATGTCGTAAAAATGCCAAAAAACAGACTTGCTTCAGCAGTACAATTCTGGTGCTGTAGTTGTAGGAGATGTCTCAAAACGTCATCAGGAGTCCCTACAAAACCTAAAAATGGCATAAAATGCTTTTTTTGGGAAAACTTTTTTTTTACAAAAAATTTTTCAAAAACGGACTTGTTTGAGCAGCACAATTCTGGTGCTGTAGTTGTAGGAGATGTCTCAAAATGTCATCAGGAGTCCCAACTAAACCCGTAAATGTAAGAAAATGCATTTTTTACGAAAAACATTTTTTGCTAAAATGTCGTAAGGACCCTGTCGTAAAAATTCCAAAAAACAGACTTGCTTCAGCAGCACAATTCTGGTGCTGTAGTTGTAGGAAATGTCTCAAAACGTCATCAGGAGTCCCGACTAAACCCGAAAATGGAAGAAATTAGAAGAAAATGCATATCTTACGGGAAAAAAAATATTTTGCAAAATGTCGTAAAAAAAATTCAAAAAAACGGACTTGCTTCAGCAGCACAATTCTGGTGCTGTAGTTGTAGGAGATGTCTCAAAACGTCATCAGGAGTCCCGACTTAACCCGTGAATGTAAGAAAATGCATTTTTTACGAAAAACATTTTTTGCTAAAATGTCGTAAGGGGGGACCCTGTCGTAAAAATGCCAAAAAACGGACTTGCTTCAGCAGTACAATTCTGGTGCTGTAGTTGTAGTAGATGTCTCAAAACGTCATCAGGAGTCCCTACAAAACCTAAAAATGGCATAAAATGCTTTTTTTGGGAAAACTTTTTTTTTACAAAAAAAAATTTAAAAAACAGACTTGCTTCAGCAGCACAATTCTGGTGCTGTAGTTGTAGGAGATGTCTCAAAACGTCATCAGGAGTCCCGACTAAACCCGTAAATGTAAGAAAATGTAAGAAAATGCATTTTTTACGAAAAACATTTATTGCTAAAATGTCGTAAGGGGGGACCCTGTCGTAAAAATGCCAAAAAACGGACTTGCTTCAGCAGTACAATTCTGGTGCTGTAGTTGTAGGACATGTCTCAAAACGTCATCAGGAGTCCCTACAAAACCTAAAAATGGCATAAAATGCTTTTTTTGGGAAAACTTTTTTTTTACAAAAAAAAATTCAAAAAACAGACCTGCTTCAGCAGCACAATTCTGGTGCTGTAGTTGTAGGAGATGTCTCAAAACGTCATCAGGAGTCCCGACTAAACCCGTAAATGTAAGAAAATGCATTTTTTACGAAAAACATTTTTTGCTAAAAGACCGTCGTAAATATTCCAAAAAACGGACTTGCTTCAGCAGCACAATTTTGGTGCTGTAGTTGTAGGAGATGTCTCAAAACGTCATCAGGAGTCCCGACTAAACCCGAAAATGGAAGAAATTAGAAGAAAATGCATATCTTACGGAAAAAAAATATTTTGCAAAATGTCGTAAAAAAAATTCAAAAAAACGGACTTGCTTCAGCAGCACAATTCTGGTGCTGTAGGAGATGTCTCAAAACGTCATCAGGAGTCCCGACTAAACCCGTAAATGTAAGAAAATGTAAGAAAATGCATTTTTTAAGAAAAACATTTTTTGCTAAAATGTCGTAAAAATGCCAAAAAACAGACTTGCTTCAGCAGTACAATTCTGGTGCTGTAGTTGTAGGAGATGTCTCAAAACGTCATCAGGAGTCCCTACAAAACCTAAAAATGGCATAAAATGCTTTTTTTGGGAAAACTTTTTTTTTACAAAAAATTTTTCAAAAAACGGACTTGTTTGAGCAGCACAATTCTGGTGCTGTAGTTGTAGGAGATGTCTCAAAATGTCATCAGGAGTCCCAACTAAACCCGTAAATGTAAGAAAATGCATTTTTTACGAAAAACATTTTTTGCTAAAATGTCGTAAGGACCCTGTCGTAAAAATTCCAAAAAACAGACTTGCTTCAGCAGCACAATTCTGGTGCTGTAGTTGTAGGAAATGTCTCAAAACGTCATCAGGAGTCCCGAATAAACCCGAAAATGGAAGAAATTAGAAGAAAATGCATATCTTACGGGAAAAAAAATATTTTGCAAAATGTCGTAAAAAAAATTCAAAAAAACGGACTTGCTTCAGCAGCACAATTCTGGTGCTGTAGTTGTAGGAGATGTCTCAAAACGTCATCAGGAGTCCCGACTTAACCCGTGAATGTAAGAAAATGCATTTTTTACGAAAAACATTTTTTGCTAAAATGTCGTAAGGGGGGACCCTGTCGTAAAAATGCCAAAAAACGGACTTGCTTCAGCAGTACAATTCTGGTGCTGTAGTTGTAGTAGATGTCTCAAAACGTCATCAGGAGTCCCTACAAAACCTAAAAATGGCATAAAATGCTTTTTTTGGGAAAACTTTTTTTTTACAAAAAAAAATTTAAAAAACAGACTTGCTTCAGCAGCACAATTCTGGTGCTGTAGTTGTAGGAGATGTCTCAAAACGTCATCAGGAGTCCCGACTAAACCCGTAAATGTAAGAAAATGTAAGAAAATGCATTTTTTTACGAAAAACATTTTTTGCTAAAATGTCGTAAGGGGGGACCCTGTCGTAAAAATTCCAAAAAACTGACTTGCTTCAGCAGCACAATTCTGGTGCTGTAGTTGAAGGAGATGTCTTAAAACGTCATCAGGAGTCCCTACAAAACCTAAAAATGGCATAAAATGCTTATTTTGGGAAAACTTTTTTTTTACAAAATTTTTTTCCAAAAAACAGACTTGCTTCAGCAGCACAATTCTGGTGCTGTAGTTGTAGGAGATGTCTCAAAACGTCATCAGGAGTCCCGACTAAACCCGTAAATGTAAGAAAATGCATTTTTTTACGAAAAACATTTTTTGCTAAAATGTCGTAAGGGGGGACCCTGTCGTAAAAATGCCAAAAAACCGACTTGCTTCAGCAGTACAATTCTGGTGCTGTAGTTGTAGGAGATGTCTCAAAACGTCATCAGGAGTCCCGACTAAACCCGTAAATGTAAGAAAATGCATTTTTTACGAAAAACATTTTTTGCTAAAATGTCGTAAGGGGGGACCCTGTCGTAAAAATTCCAAAAAACTGACTTGCTTCAGCAGCACAATTCTGGTGCTGTAGTTGTAGGAGATGTCTTAAAACGTCATCAGGAGTCCCTACAAAACCTAAAAATTGCATAAAATGCTTTTTTTGGGAAAACTTTTTTTTTACAAAAAAAATTTCAAAAAACAGACTTGCTTCAGCAGCACAATTCTGGTGCTGTAGTTGTAGGAGATGTCTCAAAATGTCATCAGGAGTCCCAACTAAACCCGTAAATGTAAGAAAATGTAAGAAAATGCATTTTTTACGAAAAACATTTTTTGCTAAAATGTCGTAAGGACCCTGTCGTAAAAATTCCAAAAAACAGACTTGCTTCAGCAGCACAATTCTGGTGCTGTAGTTGTAGGAAATGTCTCAAAACGTCATCAGGAGTCCCGACTAAACCCGAAAATGGAAGAAATTAGAAGAAAATGCATATCTTACGGGAAAAAAAATATTTTGCAAAATGTCGTAAAAAAAATTCAAAAAAACGGACTTGCTTCAGCAGCACAATTCTGGTGCTGTAGTTGTAGGAGATGTCTCAAAACGTCATCAGGAGTCCCGACTTAACCCGTGAATGTAAGAAAATGCATTTTTTACGAAAAACATTTTTTGCTAAAATGTCGTAAGGGGGGACCCTGTCGTAAAAATGCCAAAAAACGGACTTGCTTCAGCAGTACAATTCTGGTGCTGTAGTTGTAGTAGATGTCTCAAAACGTCATCAGGAGTCCCTACAAAACCTAAAAATGGCATAAAATGCTTTTTTTGGGAAAACTTTTTTTTTACAAAAAAAAATTTAAAAAACAGACTTGCTTCAGCAGCACAATTCTGGTGCTGTAGTTGTAGGAGATGTCTCAAAACGTCATCAGGAGTCCCGACTAAACCCGTAAATGTAAGAAAATGTAAGAAAATGCATTTTTTTACGAAAAACATTTTTTGCTAAAATGTCGTAAGGGGGGACCCTGTCGTAAAAATTCCAAAAAACTGACTTGCTTCAGCAGCACAATTCTGGTGCTGTAGTTGAAGGAGATGTCTTAAAACGTCATCAGGAGTCCCTACAAAACCTAAAAATGGCATAAAATGCTTATTTTGGGAAAACTTTTTTTTTACAAAAATTTTTTCCAAAAAACAGACTTGCTTCAGCAGCACAATTCTGGTGCTGTAGTTGTAGGAGATGTCTCAAAACGTCATCAGGAGTCCCGACTAAACCCGTAAATGTAAGAAAATGTAAGAAAATGCATTTTTTTACGAAAAACATTTTTTGCTAAAATGTCGTAAGGGGGGACCCTGTCGTAAAAATGCCAAAAAACCGACTTGCTTCAGCAGTACAATTCTGGTGCTGTAGTTGTAGGAGATGTCTCAAAACGTCATCAGGAGTCCCGACTAAACCCGTAAATGTAAGAAAATGCATTTTTTACGAAAAACATTTTTTGCTAAAATGTCGTAAGGGGGGACCCTGTCGTAAAAATTCCAAAAAACTGACTTGCTTCAGCAGCACAATTCTGGTGCTGTAGTTGTAGGAGATGTCTTAAAACGTCATCAGGAGTCCCTACAAAACCTAAAAATTGCATAAAATGCTTTTTTTGGGAAAACTTTTTTTTTACAAAAAAAAATTCAAAAAACAGACTTGCTTCAGCAGCACAATTCTGGTGCTGTAGTTGTAGGAGATGTCTCAAAACGTCATCAGGAGTCCCGACTAAACCCGAAAATGTAAGAAAATGCATTTTTTAAGAAAAACATTTTTTGCTAAAATGTCGTAAGGGGGGACCTTGTCGTAAAAATGCCAAAAAACGGACTTGCTTCAGCAGCCCAATTCTGGTGCTGTAGTTGTAGGAGATGTCTTAAAACGTCATCAGGAGTCCCTACAAAACCTAAAAATGGCATAAAATGCTTTTTTTGGGAAAACTTTTTTTTTACAAAAAAAATTTCAAAAAACGGACTTGCTTCAGCAGCACAATTCTGGTGCTGTAGTTGTAGGAGATGTCTCAAAACGTCATCAGGAGTCCCGACTAAACCCGTAAATGTAAGAAAATGTAAGAAAATGCATTTTTTAAGAAAAACATTTTTTGCTAAAATTTCGTAAGGGGGGACCCTGTCGTAAAAATGCCAAAAAACCGACTTGCTTCAGCAGTACAATTCTGGTGCTGCAGTTGTAGGAGATGTCTCAAAACGTCATCAGGAGTCCCGACTAAACCCGTAAATGTAAGAAAATGCATTTTTTACGAAAAACATTTTTTGCTAAAATGTCGTAAGGGGGCACCCTGTCGTAAAAATTCCAAAAAACTGACTTGCTTCAGCAGCACAATTCTGGTGCTGTAGTTGTAGGAGATGTCTTAAAACGTCATCAGGAGTCCCTACAAAACCTAAAAATGGCATAAAATGCTTTTTTTGGGAAAACTTTTTTTTTACAAAAAAAAATTCAAAAAACAGACTCGCTTCAGCAGCACAATTCTGGTGCTGTAGTTGTAGAAGATGTCTCAAAACGTCATCAGGAGTCCCGACTAAACCCGTAAATGTAAGAAAATGTAAGAAAATACATTTTTTAAGAAAAACATTTTTTGCTAAAATGTCGTAAGGGGGGACCCTGTCGTAAAAATGCCAAAAAACCGACTTGCTTCAGCAGCACAATTCTGGTCCTGTAGTTGTAGGAGATGTCTTAAAACGTCATCAGGAGTCCCTACAAAACCTAAAAATTGCATAAAATGCTTTTTTTGGGAAAACTTTTTTTTTACAAAAAAAATTTCAAAAAACGGACTTGCTTCAGCAGCACAATTCTGGTGCTGTAGTTGTAGGAGATGTCTCAAAACGTCATCAGGAGTCCCGACTAAACCCGTAAATGTAAGAAAATGTAAGAAAATGCATTTTTTAAGAAAAACATTTTTTGCTAAAATTTCGTAAGGGGGGACCCTGTCGTAAAAATGCCAAAAAACCGACTTGCTTCAGCAGTACAATTCTGGTGCTGCAGTTGTAGGAGATGTCTCAAAACGTCATCAGGAGTCCCGACTAAACCCGTAAATGTAAGAAAATGCATTTTTTACGAAAAACATTTTTTGCTAAAATGTCGTAAGGGGGCACCCTGTCGTAAAAATTCCAAAAAACTGACTTGCTTCAGCAGCACAATTCTGGTGCTGTAGTTGTAGGAGATGTCTTAAAACGTCATCAGGAGTCCCTACAAAACCTAAAAATGGCATAAAATGCTTTTTTTGGGAAAACTTTTTTTTTACAAAAAAAAATTCAAAAAACAGACTCGCTTCAGCAGCACAATTCTGGTGCTGTAGTTGTAGAAGATGTCTCAAAACGTCATCAGGAGTCCCGACTAAACCCGTAAATGTAAGAAAATGTAAGAAAATACATTTTTTAAGAAAAACATTTTTTGCTAAAATGTCGTAAGGGGGGACCCTGTCGTAAAAATGCCAAAAAACTGACTTGCTTCAGCAGTACAATTCTGGTGCTGTAGTTGTAGGAGATGTCTCAAAACGTCATCAGGAGTCCCTACAAAACCTAAAAATGGCATAAAATGCTTTTTTTGGGAAAACTTTTTTTTTACAAAAAAAAATTCCAAAAAACGGACTTGCTTCAGCAGCACAATTCTGGTGCTGTAGTTGTAGGAGATGTCTCAAAACGTCATCAGGAGTCCCGACTAAACCCGTAAATGTAAGAAAATGTAAGAAAATGCATTTTTTACGAAAAAGATTTTTTGCTAAAATGTCGTAAATGTTCCAAAAAACTGACTTGCTTCAGCAGCACAATTCTGGTGCTGTAGTTGTAGGAGATGTCTCAAAATGTCATCAGGAGTCCCTACAAAACCTAAAAATGGCATAAAATGCTTTTTTTGGGAAAACTTTTTTTTTACAAAAAAAAATTCCAAAAAACGGACTTTCTTCAGCAGCACAATTCTGGTGCTGTAGTTGTAGGAGATGTCTCAAAACGTCATCAGGAGTCCCGACTAAACCCGTAAATGTAACAAAATGTAAGAAAATGCATTTTTTAAGAAAAACATTTTTTGCTAAAATGTCGTAAGGGGGTACCCTGTCGTAAAAATGCCAAAAAACGGACTTGCTTCAGCAGTACAATTCTGGTGCTGTAGTTGTAGGAGATGTCTCAAAACGTCATCAGGAGTCCCGACTAAACCCGAAAATGTAAGAAAATGCATTTTTTACGAAAAACATTTTTTGCTAAAATGTCGTAAGGGGGGACCCTGTCGTAAAAATGCCAAAAAACTGACTTGCTTCAGCAGTACAATTCTGGTGCTGTAGTTGTAGGAGATGTCTCAAAACGTCATCAGGAGTCCCTACAAAACCTAAAAATGGCATAAAATGCTTTTTTTGGGAAAACTTTTTTTTTACAAAAAAAAATTCCAAAAAACGGACTTTTTTCAGCAGCACAATTCTGGTGCTGTAGTTGTAGGAGATGTCTCAAAACGTCATCAGGAGTCCCGACTAAACCCGTAAATGTAAGAAAATGTAAGAAAATGCATTTTTTACGAAAAACATTTTTTGCTAAAATGTCGTAAGGGGGGACCCTGTCGTAAAAATGCCAAAAAACTGACTTGCTTCAGCAGTACAATTCTGGTGCTGTAGTTGTAGGAGATGTCTCAAAACGTCATCAGGAGTCCCGACTAAACCCGTAAATGTAAGAAAATGTAAGAAAATGCATTTTTTAAGAAAAACATTTTTTGCTAAAATGTCGTAAGGGGGGACCCTGTCGTAAAAATGCCAAAAAACTGACTTGCTTCAGCAGTACAATTCTGGTGCTGTAGTTGTAGGAGATGTCTCAAAACGTCATCAGGAGTCCCTACAAAACCTAAAAATGGCATAAAATGCTTTTTTTGGGAAAACTTTTTTTTTACAAAAAAAAATTCAAAAAACAGACTTGCTTCAGCAGCACAATTCTGGTGCTGTAGTTGTAGGAGATGTCTCAAAACGTCATCAGGAGTCCCGACTAAACCCGTAAATGTAAGAAAATGTAAGAAAATGCATTTTTTACGAAAAACATTTTTTGCTAAAATGTCGTAAGGGGGGACCCTGTCGTAAAAATTCCAAAAAACTGACTTGCTTCAGCAGCACAATTTTGGTGCTGTAGTTGTAGGAGATGTCTTAAAACGTCATCAGGAGTCCCTACAAAACCTAAAAATGGCATAAAATGCTTTTTTTGGGAAAACTTTTTTTTTACAAAAAAAAATTCAAAAAACAGACTTGCTTCAGCAGCACAATTCTGGTGCTGTAGTTGTAGGAAATGTCTCAAAACGTCATCAGGAGTCCCGACTAAACCCGTAAATGTAAGAAAATGTAAGAAAATGCATTTTTTAAGAAAAACATTTTTTGCTAAAATGTCGTAAGGGGGGACCCTGTCGTAAAAATTCCAAAAAACTGACTTGCTTCAGCAGCACAATTCTGGTGCTGTATTTGTAGGAGATGTCTCAAAACGTCATCAGTAGTCCCTACAAAACCTAAAAATGGCATAAAATGCTTTTTTTGGGAAAACTTTTTTTTTTACAAAAAAAAATTCTAAAAAACGGACTTTCTTCAGCAGCACAATTCTGGTGCTGTAGTTGTAGGAGATGTCTCAAAACGTCATCAGGAGTCCCGACTAAACCCGTAAATGTAAGAAAATGTAAGAAAATGCATTTTTTAAGAAAAACATTTTTTGCTAAAATGTCGTAAGGGGGGACCCTGTCGTAAAAATTCCAAAAAACTGACTTGCTTCAGCAGCACAATTCTGGTGCTGTATTTGTAGGAGATGTCTCAAAACGTCATCAGTAGTCCCTACAAAACCTAAAAATGGCATAAAATGCTTTTTTTGGGAAAACTTTTTTTTTACAAAAAAAAATTCTAAAAAACGGACTTTCTTCAGCAGCACAATTCTGGTGCTGTAGTTGTAGGAGATGTCTCAAAACGTCATCAGGAGTCCCGACTAAACCCGTAAATGTAAGAAAATGTAAGAAAATGCATTTTTTAAGAAAAACATTTTTTGCTAAAATGTCGTAAGGGGGGACCCTGTCGTAAAAATGCCAAAAAACTGACTTGCTTCAGCAGTACAATTCTGGTGCTGTAGTTGTAGGAGATGTCTCAAAACGTCATCAGGAGTCCCTACAAAACCTAAAAATGGCATAAAATGCTTTTTTTGGGAAAACTTTTTTTTTACAAAAAAAAATTCCAAAAAACTGACTTTCTTCAGCAGCACAATTCTGGTGCTGTAGTTGTAGGAGATGTCTCAAAACGTCATCAGGAGTCCCGACTAAACCCGTAAATGTAAGAAAATGTAAGAAAATGCATTTTTTAAGAAAAACATTTTTTGCTAAAATGTCGTAAGGGGGGACCCTGTCGTAAAAATGCCAAAAAACGGACTTGCTTCAGCAGTACAATTCTGGTGCTGTAGTTGTAGTAGATGTCTCAAAACGTCATCAGGAGTCCCTACAAAACCTAAAAATGGCATAAAATGCTTTTTTTGGTAAACTTTTTTTTTACAAAAAAAAATTCAAAAAACAGACTTGCTTCAGCAGCACAATTCTGGTGCTGTAGTTGTAGGAGATGTCTCAAAACGTCATCAGGAGTCCCGACTAAACCCGAAAATGTAAGAAAATGCATTTTTTACGAAAAACATTTTTTGCTAAAATGTCGTAAGGGGGGACCCTGTCGTAAAAATGCCAAAAAACTGACTTGCTTCAGCAGTACAATTCTGGTGCTGTAGTTGTAGGAGATGTCTCAAAACGTCATCAGGAGTCCCTACAAAACCTAAAAATGGCATAAAATGCTTTTTTTGGGAAAACTTTTTTTTTACAAAAAAAAATTCCAAAAAACGGACTTGCTTCAGCAGCACAATTCTGGTGCTGTAGTTGTAGGAGATGTCTCAAAACGTCATCAGGAGTCCCGACTAAACCCGTAAATGTAAGAAAATGTAAGAAAATGCATTTTTTACGAAAAACATTTTTTGCTAAAATGTCGTAAGGGGGGACCCTGTCGTAAAAATTCCAAAAAACTGACTTGCTTCAGCAGCACAATTCTGGTGCTGTAGTTGTAGGAGATGTCTCAAAACGTCATCAGGAGTCCCTACAAAACCTAAAAATGGCATAAAATGCTTTTTTTGGGAAAACTTTTTTTTTACAAAAAAAAATTCCAAAAAACGGACTTTCTTCAGCAGCACAATTCTGGTGCTGTAGTTGTAGGAGATGTCTCAAAACGTCATCAGGAGTCCCGACTAAACCCGTAAATGTAAGAAAATGTAAGAAAATGCATTTTTTAAGAAAAACATTTTTTGCTAAAATGTCGTAAGGGGGGACCCTGTCGTAAAAATGCCAAAAAACGGACTTGCTTCAGCAGTACAATTCTGGTGCTGTAGTTGTAGTAGATGTCTCAAAACGTCATCAGGAGTCCCTACAAAACCTAAAAATGGCATAAAATGCTTTTTTTGGTAAACTTTTTTTTTACAAAAAAAAATTCAAAAAACAGACTTGCTTCAGCAGCACAATTCTGGTGCTGTAGTTGTAGGAGATGTCTCAAAACGTCATCAGGAGTCCCGACTAAACCCGAAAATGTAAGAAAATGCATTTTTTACGAAAAACATTTTTTGCTAAAATGTCGTAAGGGGGGACCCTGTCGTAAAAATGCCAAAAAACTGACTTGCTTCAGCAGTACAATTCTGGTGCTGTAGTTGTAGGAGATGTCTCAAAACGTCATCAGGAGTCCCTACAAAACCTAAAAATGGCATAAAATGCTTTTTTTGGGAAAACTTTTTTTTTACAAAAAAAATTTCCAAAAAACGGACTTGCTTCAGCAGCACAATTCTGGTGCTGTAGTTGTAGGAGATGTCTCAAAACGTCATCAGGAGTCCCGACTAAACCCGTAAATGTAAGAAAATGTAAGAAAATGCATTTTTTACGAAAAAGATTTTTTGCTAAAATGTCGTAAATGTTCCAAAAAACTGACTTGCTTCAGCAGCACAATTCTGGTGCTGTAGTTGTAGGAGATGTCTCAAAATGTCATCAGGAGTCCCTACAAAACCTAAAAATGGCATAAAATGCTTTTTTTGGGAAAACTTTTTTTTTACAAAAAAAAATTCCAAAAAACGGACTTTCTTCAGCAGCACAATTCTGGTGCTGTAGTTGTAGGAGATGTCTCAAAACGTCATCAGGAGTCCCGACTAAACCCGTAAATGTAACAAAATGTAAGAAAATGCATTTTTTAAGAAAAACATTTTTTGCTAAAATGTCGTAAGGGGGTACCCTGTCGTAAAAATGCCAAAAAACGGACTTGCTTCAGCAGTACAATTCTGGTGCTGTAGTTGTAGGAGATGTCTCAAAACGTCATCAGGAGTCCCGACTAAACCCGAAAATGTAAGAAAATGCATTTTTTACGAAAAACATTTTTTGCTAAAATGTCGTAAGGGGGGACCCTGTCGTAAAAATGCCAAAAAACTGACTTGCTTCAGCAGTACAATTCTGGTGCTGTAGTTGTAGGAGATGTCTCAAAACGTCATCAGGAGTCCCTACAAAACCTAAAAATGGCATAAAATGCTTTTTTTGGGAAAACTTTTTTTTTACAAAAAAAAATTCCAAAAAACGGACTTTTTTCAGCAGCACAATTCTGGTGCTGTAGTTGTAGGAGATGTCTCAAAACGTCATCAGGAGTCCCGACTAAACCCGTAAATGTAAGAAAATGTAAGAAAATGCATTTTTTACGAAAAACATTTTTTGCTAAAATGTCGTAAGGGGGGACCCTGTCGTAAAAATGCCAAAAAACTGACTTGCTTCAGCAGTACAATTCTGGTGCTGTAGTTGTAGGAGATGTCTCAAAACGTCATCAGGAGTCCCGACTAAACCCGTAAATGTAAGAAAATGTAAGAAAATGCATTTTTTAAGAAAAACATTTTTTGCTAAAATGTCGTAAGGGGGGACCCTGTCGTAAAAATGCCAAAAAACTGACTTGCTTCAGCAGTACAATTCTGGTGCTGTAGTTGTAGGAGATGTCTCAAAACGTCATCAGGAGTCCCTACAAAACCTAAAAATGGCATAAAATGCTTTTTTTGGGAAAACTTTTTTTTTACAAAAAAAAATTCAAAAAACAGACTTGCTTCAGCAGCACAATTCTGGTGCTGTAGTTGTAGGAGATGTCTCAAAACGTCATCAGGAGTCCCGACTAAACCCGTAAATGTAAGAAAATGTAAGAAAATGCATTTTTTAAGAAAAACATTTTTTGCTAAAATGTCGTAAGGGGGGACCCTGTCGTAAAAATGCCAAAAAACCGACTTGCTTCAGCAGTACAATTCTGGTGCTGTAGTTGTAGGAGATGTCTCAAAACGTCATCAGGAGTCCCGACTAAACCCGTAAATGTAAGAAAATGTAAGAAAATGCATTTTTTACGAAAAACATTTTTTGCTAAAATGTCGTAAGGGGGGACCCTGTCGTAAAAATTCCAAAAAACTGACTTGCTTCAGCAGCACAATTTTGGTGCTGTAGTTGTAGGAGATGTCTTAAAACGTCATCAGGAGTCCCTACAAAACCTAAAAATGGCATAAAATGCTTTTTTTGGGAAAACTTTTTTTTTACAAAAAAAAATTCAAAAAACAGACTTGCTTCAGCAGCACAATTCTGGTGCTGTAGTTGTAGGAAATGTCTCAAAACGTCATCAGGAGTCCCGACTAAACCCGTAAATGTAAGAAAATGTAAGAAAATGCATTTTTTAAGAAAAACATTTTTTGCTAAAATGTCGTAAGGGGGGACCCTGTCGTAAAAATTCCAAAAAACTGACTTGCTTCAGCAGCACAATTCTGGTGCTGTATTTGTAGGAGATGTCTCAAAACGTCATCAGTAGTCCCTACAAAACCTAAAAATGGCATAAAATGCTTTTTTTGGGAAAACTTTTTTTTTACAAAAAAAAATTCTAAAAAACGGACTTTCTTCAGCAGCACAATTCTGGTGCTGTAGTTGTAGGAGATGTCTCAAAACGTCATCAGGAGTCCCGACTAAACCCGTAAATGTAAGAAAATGTAAGAAAATGCATTTTTTAAGAAAAACATTTTTTGCTAAAATGTCGTAAGGGGGGACCCTGTCGTAAAAATTCCAAAAAACTGACTTGCTTCAGCAGCACAATTCTGGTGCTGTATTTGTAGGAGATGTCTCAAAACGTCATCAGTAGTCCCTACAAAACCTAAAAATGGCATAAAATGCTTTTTTTGGGAAAACTTTTTTTTTACAAAAAAAAATTCTAAAAAACGGACTTTCTTCAGCAGCACAATTCTGGTGCTGTAGTTGTAGGAGATGTCTCAAAACGTCATCAGGAGTCCCGACTAAACCCGTAAATGTAAGAAAATGTAAGAAAATGCATTTTTTAAGAAAAACATTTTTTGCTAAAATGTCGTAAGGGGGGACCCTGTCGTAAAAATGCCAAAAAACTGACTTGCTTCAGCAGTACAATTCTGGTGCTGTAGTTGTAGGAGATGTCTCAAAACGTCATCAGGAGTCCCTACAAAACCTAAAAATGGCATAAAATGCTTTTTTTGGGAAAACTTTTTTTTTACAAAAAAAAATTCCAAAAAACTGACTTTCTTCAGCAGCACAATTCTGGTGCTGTAGTTGTAGGAGATGTCTCAAAACGTCATCAGGAGTCCCGACTAAACCCGTAAATGTAAGAAAATGTAAGAAAATGCATTTTTTAAGAAAAACATTTTTTGCTAAAATGTCGTAAGGGGGGACCCTGTCGTAAAAATGCCAAAAAACGGACTTGCTTCAGCAGTACAATTCTGGTGCTGTAGTTGTAGTAGATGTCTCAAAACGTCATCAGGAGTCCCTACAAAACCTAAAAATGGCATAAAATGCTTTTTTTGGTAAACTTTTTTTTTACAAAAAAAAATTCAAAAAACAGACTTGCTTCAGCAGCACAATTCTGGTGCTGTAGTTGTAGGAGATGTCTCAAAACGTCATCAGGAGTCCCGACTAAACCCGAAAATGTAAGAAAATGCATTTTTTACGAAAAACATTTTTTGCTAAAATGTCGTAAGGGGGGACCCTGTCGTAAAAATGCCAAAAAACTGACTTGCTTCAGCAGTACAATTCTGGTGCTGTAGTTGTAGGAGATGTCTCAAAACGTCATCAGGAGTCCCTACAAAACCTAAAAATGGCATAAAATGCTTTTTTTGGGAAAACTTTTTTTTTACAAAAAAAAATTCCAAAAAACGGACTTGCTTCAGCAGCACAATTCTGGTGCTGTAGTTGTAGGAGATGTCTCAAAACGTCATCAGGAGTCCCGACTAAACCCGTAAATGTAAGAAAATGTAAGAAAATGCATTTTTTACGAAAAACATTTTTTGCTAAAATGTCGTAAGGGGGGACCCTGTCGTAAAAATTCCAAAAAACTGACTTGCTTCAGCAGCACAATTCTGGTGCTGTAGTTGTAGGAGATGTCTCAAAACGTCATCAGGAGTCCCTACAAAACCTAAAAATGGCATAAAATGCTTTTTTTGGGAAAACTTTTTTTTTACAAAAAAAAATTCCAAAAAACGGACTTTCTTCAGCAGCACAATTCTGGTGCTGTAGTTGTAGGAGATGTCTCAAAACGTCATCAGGAGTCCCGACTAAACCCGTAAATGTAAGAAAATGTAAGAAAATGCATTTTTTAAGAAAAACATTTTTTGCTAAAATGTCGTAAGGGGGGACCCTGTCGTAAAAATGCCAAAAAACGGACTTGCTTCAGCAGTACAATTCTGGTGCTGTAGTTGTAGTAGATGTCTCAAAACGTCATCAGGAGTCCCTACAAAACCTAAAAATGGCATAAAATGCTTTTTTTGGTAAACTTTTTTTTTACAAAAAAAAATTCAAAAAACAGACTTGCTTCAGCAGCACAATTCTGGTGCTGTAGTTGTAGGAGATGTCTCAAAACGTCATCAGGAGTCCCGACTAAACCCGAAAATGTAAGAAAATGCATTTTTTACGAAAAACATTTTTTGCTAAAATGTCGTAAGGGGGGACCCTGTCGTAAAAATGCCAAAAAACTGACTTGCTTCAGCAGTACAATTCTGGTGCTGTAGTTGTAGGAGATGTCTCAAAACGTCATCAGGAGTCCCTACAAAACCTAAAAATGGCATAAAATGCTTTTTTTGGGAAACTTTTTTTTTACAAAAAAAAATTCCAAAAAACGGACTTGCTTCAGCAGCACAATTCTGGTGCTGTAGTTGTAGGAGATGTCTCAAAACGTCATCAGGAGTCCCGACTAAACCCGTAAATGTAAGAAAATGTAAGAAAATGCATTTTTTACGAAAAAGATTTTTTGCTAAAATGTCGTAAATGTTCCAAAAAACTGACTTGCTTCAGCAGCACAATTCTGGTGCTGTAGTTGTAGGAGATGTCTCAAAATGTCATCAGGAGTCCCTACAAAACCTAAAAATGGCATAAAATGCTTTTTTTGGGAAAACTTTTTTTTTACAAAAAAAAATTCCAAAAAACGGACTTTCTTCAGCAGCACAATTCTGGTGCTGTAGTTGTAGGAGATGTCTCAAAACGTCATCAGGAGTCCCGACTAAACCCGTAAATGTAACAAAATGTAAGAAAATGCATTTTTTAAGAAAAACATTTTTTGCTAAAATGTCGTAAGGGGGTACCCTGTCGTAAAAATGCCAAAAAACGGACTTGCTTCAGCAGTACAATTCTGGTGCTGTAGTTGTAGTAGATGTCTCAAAACGTCATCAGGAGTCCCTACAAAACCTAAAAATGGCATAAAATGCTTTTTTTGGTAAACTTTTTTTTTACAAAAAAAAATTCAAAAAACAGACTTGCTTCAGCAGCACAATTCTGGTGCTGTAGTTGTAGGAGATGTCTCAAAACGTCACCAGGAGTCCCGACTAAACCCGTAAATTTAAGAAAATGTAAGAAAATGCATTTTTTAAGAAAAACATTTTTTGCTAAAATGTCGTAAGGGGGGACCCTGTCGTAAAAATGCCAAAAAACGGACTTGCTTCAGCAGTACAATTCTGGTGCTGTAGTTGTAGGAGATGTCTCAAAACGTCATCAGGAGTCCCGACTAAACCCGTAAATGTAAGAAAATGTAAGAAAATGCATTTTTTAAGAAAAACATTTTTTGCTAAAATGTCGTAAGGGGGGACCCTGTCGTAAAAATGCCAAAAAACCGACTTGCTTCAGCAGTACAATTCTGGTGCTGTAGTTGTAGGAGATGTCTCAAAACGTCATCAGGAGTCCCGACTAAACCCGTAAATGTAAGAAAATGTAAGAAAATGCATTTTTTAAGAAAAACATTTTTTGCTAAAATGTCGTAAGGGGGGACCCTGTCGTAAAAATGCCAAAAAACCGACTTGCTTCAGCAGTACAATTCTGGTGCTGTAGTTGTAGGAGATGTCTCAAAACGTCATCAGGAGTCCCGACTAAACCCGTAAATGTAAGAAAATGTAAGAAAATGCATTTTTTAAGAAAAACATTTTTTGCTAAAATGTCGTAAGGGGGGACCCTGTCGTAAAAATGCCAAAAAACGGACTTGCTTCAGCAGTACAATTCTGGTGCTGTAGTTGTAGTAGATGTCTCAAAACGTCATCAGGAGTCCCTACAAAACCTAAAAATGGCATAAAATGCTTTTTTTGGTAAACTTTTTTTTTACAAAAAAAAATTCAAAAAACAGACTTGCTTCAGCAGCACAATTCTGGTGCTGTAGTTGTAGGAGATGTCTCAAAACGTCATCAGGAGTCCCGACTAAACCCGAAAATGTAAGAAAATGCATTTTTTACGAAAAACATTTTTTGCTAAAATGTCGTAAGGGGGGACCCTGTCGTAAAAATGCCAAAAAACTGACTTGCTTCAGCAGTACAATTCTGGTGCTGTAGTTGTAGGAGATGTCTCAAAACGTCATCAGGAGTCCCTACAAAACCTAAAAATGGCATAAAATGCTTTTTTTGGGAAAACTTTTTTTTTACAAAAATTTTTTCCAAAAAACGGACTTGCTTCAGCAGCACAATTCTGGTGCTGTAGTTGTAGGAGATGTCTCAAAACGTCATCAGGAGTCCCGACTAAACCCGTAAATGTAAGAAAATGTAAGAAAATGCATTTTTTACGAAAAACATTTTTTGCTAAAATGTCGTAAGGGGGGACCCTGTCGTAAAAATTCCAAAAAACTGACTTGCTTCAGCAGCACAATTCTGGTGCTGTAGTTGTAGGAGATGTCTCAAAACGTCATCAGGAGTCCCTACAAAACCTAAAAATGGCATAAAATGCTTTTTTTGGGAAAACTTTTTTTTTACAAAAAAAAATTCCAAAAAACGGACTTTCTTCAGCAGCACAATTCTGGTGCTGTAGTTGTAGGAGATGTCTCAAAACGTCATCAGGAGTCCCGACTAAACCCGTAAATGTAACAAAATGTAAGAAAATGCATTTTTTAAGAAAAACATTTTTTGCTAAAATGTCGTAAGGGGGGACCCTGTCGTAAAAATGCCAAAAAACGGACTTGCTTCAGCAGTACAATTCTGGTGCTGTAGTTGTAGTAGATGTCTCAAAACGTCATCAGGAGTCCCTACAAAACCTAAAAATGGCATAAAATGCTTTTTTTGGTAAACTTTTATTTTACAAAAAAAAATTCAAAAAACAGACTTGCTTCAGCAGCACAATTCTGGTGCTGTAGTTGTAGGAGATGTCTCAAAACGTCATCAGGAGTCCCGACTAAACCCGTAAATTTAAGAAAATGTAAGAAAATGCATTTTTTAAGAAAAACATTTTTTGCTAAAATGTCGTAAGGGGGGACCCTGTCGTAAAAATTCCAAAAAACTGACTTGCTTCAGCAGCACAATTCTGGTGCTGTAGTTGTAGGAGATGTCTCAAAACGTCATCAGGAGTCCCTACAAAACCTAAAAATGGCATAAAATGCTTTTTTTGGGAAAACTTTTTTTTTACAAAAAAAAATTCTAAAAAACGGACTTGCTTCAGCAGCACAATTCTGGTGTTATAGTTGTAGGAGATGTCTCAAAACGTCATCAGGAGTCCCGACTAAACCCGTAAATGTAAGAAAATGTAAGAAAATGCATTTTTTAAGAAAAACATTTTTTGCTAAAATGTCGTAAGGGGGGACCCTGTCGTAAAAATGCCAAAAAACCGACTTGCTTCAGCAGTACAATTCTGGTGCTGTAGTTGTAGGAGATGTCTCAAAACGTCATCAGGAGTCCCGACTAAACCCGTAAATGTAAGAAAATGTAAGAAAATGCATTTTTTAAGAAAAACATTTTTTGCTAAAATGTCGTAAGGGGGGACCCTGTCGTAAAAATGCCAAAAAACCGACTTGCTTCAGCAGTACAATTCTGGTGCTGTAGTTGTAGGAGATGTCTCAAAACGTCATCAGGAGTCCCGACTAAACCCGTAAATGTAAGAAAATGTAAGAAAATGCATTTTTTAAGAAAAACATTTTTTGCTAAAATGTCGTAAGGGGGGACCCTGTCGTAAAAATGCCAAAAAACGGACTTGCTTCAGCAGTACAATTCTGGTGCTGTAGTTGTAGTAGATGTCTCAAAACGTCATCAGGAGTCCCTACAAAACCTAAAAATGGCATAAAATGCTTTTTTTGGGAAACTTTTTTTTTACAAAAAAAAATTCAAAAAACAGACTTGCTTCAGCAGCACAATTCTGGTGCTGTAGTTGTAGGAGATGTCTCAAAACGTCATCAGGAGTCCCGACTAAACCCGTAAATGTAAGAAAATGCATTTTTAACGAAAAACATTTTTTGCTAAAATGTCGTAAGGGGGGACCCTGTCGTAAAAATTCCAAAAAACTGACTTGCTTCAGCAGCACAATTCTGTTGCTGTAGTTGTAGGAGATGTCTTAAAACGTCATCAGGAGTCCCTACAAAACCTAAAAATGGCATAAAATGCTTTTTTTGGGAAAACTTTTTTTTTACTAAAAAAAATTCCAGAAAACGGACTTGCTTCAGCAGCACAATTCTGGTGCTGTAGTTGTAGGAGATGTCTCAAAACGTCATCAGGAGTCCCGACTAAATCCGTAAATGTAAGAAAATGTAAGAAAATGCATTTTTTAAGAAAAACATTTTTTGCTAAAATGTCGTAAGGGGGGACCCTGTCGTAAAAATGCCAAAAAACGGACTTGCTTCAGCAGTACAATTCTGGTGCTGTAGTTGTAGGAGATGTCTCAAAACGTCATCAGGAGTCCCTACAAAACCTAAAAATGGCATAAAATGTTTTTTTGGGAAAACTTTTTTTTTACAAAAAAAAATTCCAAAAAACGGACTTGCTTCAGCAGCACAATTCTGGTGCTGTAGTTGTAGGAGATGTCTCAAAACGTCATCAGGAGTCCCGACTAAACCCGTAAATGTAAGAAAATGCATTTTTTAAGAAAAACATTTTTTGCTAAAATGTCGTAAGGGGGGACCCTGTCGTAAAAATGCCAAAAAACCGACTTGCTTCAGCAGTACAATTCTGGTGCTGTAGTTGTAGGAGATGTCTCAAAACGTCATCAGGAGTCCCGACTAAACCCGTAAATGTAAGAAAATGCATTTTTTACGAAAAACATTTTTTGCTAAAATGTCGTAAGGGGGGACCCTGTCGTAAAAATGCCAAAAAACTGACTTGCTTCAGCAGTACAATTCTGGTGCTGTAGTTGTAGGAGATGTCTCAAAACGTCATCAGGAGTCCCTACAAAACCTAAAAATGGCATAAAATGCTTTTTTTGGGGAAACTTTTTTTTTACAAAAAAAATTTCAAAAAACAGACTTGCTTCAGCAGCACAATTCTGGTGCTGTAGTTGTAGGAGATGTCTCAAAACGTCATCAGGAGTCCCGACTAAACCCGTAAATGTAAGAAAATGCATTTTTTACGAAAAACATTTTTTGCTAAAATGTCGTAAAAATGCCAAAAAACGGACTTGCTTCAGCAGTACAATTCTGGTGCTGTAGTTGTAGGAGATGTCTCAAAACGTCATCAGGAGTCCCTACAAAACCTAAAAATGGCATAAAATGCTTTTTTTGGGAAAACTTTTTTTTTACAAAAAAAAATTCTAAAAAACGGACTTGCTTCAGCAGCACAATTCTGGTGCTGTAGTTGTAGGAGATGTCTCAAAACGTCATCAGGAGTCCCGACTAAACCCGTAAATGTAAGAAAATGTAAGAAAATGCATTTTTTACGAAAAACATTTTTTGCTAAAATGTTGTAAGGGGGGACCCTGTCGTAAAAATTCCAAAAAACTGACTTGCTTCAGCAGTACAATTCTGGTGCTGTAGTTGTAGGAGATGTCTCAAAACGTCATCAGGAGTCCCGACTAAACCCGTAAATGTAAGAAAATGTAAGAAAATGCATTTTTTACGAAAAACATTTTTTGCTAAAATGTTGTAAGGGGGGACCCTGTCGTAAAAATTCCAAAAAACTGACTTGCTTCAGCAGCACAATTCTGGTGCTGTAGTTGTAGGAGATGTATTAAAATGTGATCAGGAGTCCCTACAAAACCTAAAAATGGCATAAAATGCTCTTTTTGGGGAAACTTTTTTTTTACAAAAAAAATTTCAAAAAACAGACTTGCTTCAGCAGCACAATTCTGGTGCTGTAGTTGTAGGAGATGTCTCAAAACGTCATCAGGAGTCCCGACTAAACCCGTAAATGTAAGAAAATGTAAGAAAATGCATTTTTTAAGAAAAACATTTTTTGCTAAAATGTCGTAAGGGGGGACCCTGTCGTAAAAATGCCAAAAAACCGACTTGCTTCAGCAGTACAATTCTGGTGCTGTAGTTGTAGGAGATGTCTCAAAACGTCATCAGGAGTCCCGACTAAACCCGTAAATGTAAGAAAATGTAAGAAAATGCATTTTTTACGAAAAACATTTTTTGCTAAAATGTTGTAAGGGGGGACCCTGTCGTAAAAATTCCAAAAAACTGACTTGCTTCAGCAGCACAATTCTGGTGCTGTAGTTGTAGGAGATGTATTAAAATGTGATCAGGAGTCCCTACAAAACCTAAAAATGGCATAAAATGCTTTTTTTGGGGAAACTTTTTTTTTACAAAAAAAAATTCAAAAAACAGACTTGCTTCAGCAGCACAATTCTGGTGCTGTAGTTGTAGGAGATGTCTCAAAACGTCATCAGGAGTCCCGACTAAACCCGTAAATGTAAGAAAATGTAAGAAAATGCATTTTTTAAGAAAAACATTTTTTGCTAAAATGTCGTAAGGGGGGACCCTGTCGTAAAAATGCCAAAAAACGGACTTGCTTCAGCAGTACAATTCTGGTGCTGTAGTTGTAGGAGATGTCTCAAAACGTCATCAGGAGTCCCTACAAAACCTAAAAATGGCATAAAATGCTTTTTTTGGGAAAACTTTTTTTTTACAAAAAAAAATTCTAAAAAACGGACTTGCTTCAGCAGCACAATTCTGGTGCTGTAGTTGTAGGAGATGTCTCAAAACGTCATCAGGAGTCCCGACTAAACCCGTAAATGTAAGAAAATGTAAGAAAATGCATTTTTTAAGAAAAACATTTTTTGCTAAAATGTCGTAAGGGGGGACCCTGTCGTAAAAATGCCAAAAAACCGACTTGCTTCAGCAGTACAATTCTGGTGCTGTAGTTGTAGGAGATGTCTCAAAACGTCATCAGGAGTCCCGACTAAACCCGTAAATGTAAGAAAATGTAAGAAAATGCATTTTTTACGAAAAACATTTTTTGCTAAAATGTTGTAAGGGGGGACCCTGTCGTAAAAATTCCAAAAAACTGACTTGCTTCAGCAGCACAATTCTGGTGCTGTAGTTGTAGGAGATGTATTAAAATGTGATCAGGAGTCCCTACAAAACCTAAAAATGGCATAAAATGCTTTTTTTGGGGAAACTTTTTTTTTACAAAAAAAAATTCAAAAAACAGACTTGCTTCAGCAGCACAATTCTGGTGCTGTAGTTGTAGGAGATGTCTCAAAACGTCATCAGGAGTCCCGACTAAACCCGTAAATGTAAGAAAATGTAAGAAAATGCATTTTTTAAGAAAAACATTTTTTGCTAAAATGTCGTAAGGGGGGACCCTGTCGTAAAAATGCCAAAAAACGGACTTGCTTCAGCAGTACAATTCTGGTGCTGTAGTTGTAGTAGATGTCTCAAAACGTCATCAGGAGTCCCGACAAAACCTAAAAATGGCATAAAATGCTTTTTTTGGTAAACTTTTTTTTTACAAAAAAAAATTCAAAAAACAGACTTGCTTCAGCAGCACAATTCTGGTGCTGTAGTTGTAGGAGATGTCTCAAAACGTCATCAGGAGTCCCGACTAAACCCGTAAATGTAAGAAAATGTAAGAAAATGCATTTTTTACGAAAAACATTTTTTGCTAAAATGTCTTAAGGGGGGACCCTGTCGTAAAAATGCCAAAAAACGGACTTGCTTCAGCAGTACAATTCTGGTGCTGTAGTTGTAGGAGATGTCTCAAAACGTCATCAGGAGTCCCTACAAAACCTAAAAATGGCATAAAATGCTTTTTTTGGGAAAACTTTTTTTTTACAAAATTTTTTTCCAAAAAACGGACTTTCTTCAGCAGCACAATTCTGGTGCTGTAGTTGTAGGAGATGTCTCAAAACGTCATCAGGAGTCCCGACTAAACCCGTAAATGTAAGAAAATGTAAGAAAATGCATTTTTTAAGAAAAACATTTTTTGCTAAAATGTCGTAAGGGGGGACCCTGTCGTAAAAATGCCAAAAAACGGACTTGCTTCAGCAGTACAATTCTGGTGCTGTAGTTGTAGTAGATGTCTCAAAACGTCATCAGGAGTCCCTACAAAACCTAAAAATGGCATAAAATGCTTTTTTTGGTAAACTTTTTTTTTACAAAAAAAAATTCAAAAAACAGACTTGCTTCAGCAGCACAATTCTGGTGCTGTAGTTGTAGGAGATGTCTCAAAATGTCATCAGGAGTCCCGACTAAACCCGTAAATGTAAGAAAATGCATTTTTTAAGAAAAACATTTTTTGCTAAAATGTCGTAAGGGGGGACCCTGTCGTAAAAATTCCAAAAAACTGACTTGCTTCAGCAGCACAATTCTGGTGCTGTAGTTGTAGGAGATGTCTCAAAACGTCATCAGGAGTCCCTACAAAACCTAAAAATGGCATAAAATGCTTTTTTTGGGAAAACTTTTTTTTTACAAAAAAAAATTCTAAAAAACGGACTTTCTTCAGCAGCACAATTCTGGTGCTGTAGTTGTAGGAGATGTCTCAAAATGTCATCAGGAGTCCCGACTAAACCCGAAAATGTAAGAAAATGCATTTTTTACGAAAAACATTTTTTGCTAAAATGTCGTAAGGGGGGACCCTGTCGTAAAAATGCCAAAAAACTGACTTGCTTCAGCAGCACAATTCTGGTGCTGTAGTTGTAGGAGATGTCTCAAAACGTCATCAGGAGTCCCGACTAAACCCGTAAATTTAAGAAAATGTAAGAAAATGCATTTTTTAAGAAAAACATTTTTTGCTAAAATGTCGTAAGGGGGGACCCTGTCGTAAAAATGCCAAAAAACTGACTTGCTTCAGCAGTACAATTCTGGTGCTGTAGTTGTAGGAGATGTCTCAAAACGTCATCAGGAGTCCCTACAAAACCTAAAAATGGCATAAAATGCTTTTTTTGGGAAAACTTTTTTTTTACAAAAAAAAATTCTAAAAAACGGACTTTCTTCAGCAGCACAATTCTGGTGCTGTAGTTGTAGGAGATGTCTCAAAACGTCATCAGGAGTCCCGACTAAACCCGTAAATGTAAGAAAATGTAAGAAAATGCATTTTTTAAGAAAAACATTTTTTGCTAAAATGTCGTAAGGGGGGACCCTGTCGTAAAAATTCCAAAAAACTGACTTGCTTCAGCAGCACAATTCTGGTGCTGTATTTGTAGGAGATGTCTCAAAACGTCATCAGTAGTCCCTACAAAACCTAAAAATGGCATAAAATGCTTTTTTTGGGAAAACTTTTTTTTTACAAAAAAAAATTCTAAAAAACGGACTTTCTTCAGCAGCACAATTCTGGTGCTGTAGTTGTAGGAGATGTCTCAAAACGTCATCAGGAGTCCCGACTAAACCCGTAAATGTAAGAAAATGTAAGAAAATGCATTTTTTAAGAAAAACATTTTTTGCTAAAATGTCGTAAGGGGGGACCCTGTCGTAAAAATGCCAAAAAACTGACTTGCTTCAGCAGTACAATTCTGGTGCTGTAGTTGTAGGAGATGTCTCAAAACGTCATCAGGAGTCCCTACAAAACCTAAAAATGGCATAAAATGCTTTTTTTGGTAAACTTTTTTTTTACAAAAAAAAATTCCAAAAAACGGACTTTCTTCAGCAGCACAATTCTGGTGCTGTAGTTGTAGGAGATGTCTCAAAACGTCATCAGGAGTCCCGACTAAACCCGTAAATGTAAGAAAATGTAAGAAAATGCATTTTTTACGAAAAACATTTTTTGCTAAAATGTCGTAAGGGGGGACCCTGTCGTAAAAATGCCAAAAAACGGACTTGCTTCAGCAGTACAATTCTGGTGCTGTAGTTGTAGGAGATCTCTCAAAACGTCATCAGGAGTCCCTACAAAACCTAAAAATGGCATAAAATGCTTTTTTTGGGAAAACTTTTTTTTTACAAAATTTTTTTCCAAAAAACGGACTTTCTTCAGCAGCACAATTCTGGTGCTGTAGTTGTAGGAGATGTCTCAAAACGTCATCAGGAGTCCCGACTAAACCCGTAAATGTAAGAAAATGTAAGAAAATGCATTTTTTACGAAAAACATTTTTTGCTAAAATGTCGTAAGGGGGGACCCTGTCGTAAAAATTCCAAAAAACTGACTTGCTTCAGCAGCACAATTCTGGTGCTGTAGTTGTAGGAGATGTCTCAAAACGTCATCAGGAGTCCCTACAAAACCTAAAAATGGCATAAAATGCTTTTTTGGGAAAACTTTTTTTTTACAAAAAAAAATTCCAAAAAACGGACTTTCTTCAGCAGCACAATTCTGGTGCTGTAGTTGTAGGAGATGTCTCAAAACGTCATCAGGAGTCCCGACTAAACCCGTAAATGTAAGAAAATGCATTTTTTAAGAAAAACATTTTTTGCTAAAATGTCGTAAGGGGGGACCCTGTCGTAAAAATGCCAAAAAACGGACTTGCTTCAGCAGTACAATTCTGGTGCTGTAGTTGTAGGAGATGTCTCAAAACGTCATCAGGAGTCCCTACAAAACCTAAAAATGGCATAAAATGCTTTTTTTGGGAAAACTTTTTTTTTACAAAAAAAAATTCTAAAAAACGGACTTGCTTCAGCAGCACAATTCTGGTGCTGTAGTTGTAGGAGATGTCTCAAAACGTCATCAGGAGTCCCGACTAAACCCGTAAATGTAAGAAAATGTAAGAAAATGCATTTTTTACGAAAAACATCTTTTGCTAAAATGTCGTAAGGGGGGACCCTGTCGTAAAAATTCCAAAAAACTGACTTGCTTCAGCAGCACAATTCTGGTGCTGTAGTTGTAGGAGATGTCTCAAAACGTCATCAGGAGTCCCTACAAAACCTAAAAATGGCATAAAATGCTTTTTTTGGGAAAACTTTTTTTTTACAAAAAAAAATTCCAAAAAACGGACTTTCTTCAGCAGCACAATTCTGGTGCTGTAGTTGTAGGAGATGTCTCAAAACGTCATCAGGAGTCCCGACTAAACCCGTAAATGTAAGAAAATGTAAGAAAATGCATTTTTTAAGAAAAACATTTTTTGCTAAAATGTCGTAAGGGGGGACCCTGTCGTAAAAATTCCAAAAAACTGACTTGCTTCAGCAGCACAATTCTGGTGCTGTATTTGTAGGAGATGTCTCAAAACGTCATCAGTAGTCCCTACAAAACCTAAAAATGGCATAAAATGCTTTTTTTGGGAAAACTTTTTTTTTACAAAAAAAAATTCTAAAAAACGGACTTTCTTCAGCAGCACAATTCTGGTGCTGTAGTTGTAGGAGATGTCTCAAAACGTCATCAGGAGTCCCGACTAAACCCGTAAATGTAAGAAAATGCATTTTTTAAGAAAAACATTTTTTGCTAAAATGTCGTAAGGGGGGACCCTGTCGTAAAAATGCCAAAAAACTGACTTGCTTCAGCAGTACAATTCTGGTGCTGTAGTTGTAGGAGATGTCTCAAAACGTCATCAGGAGTCCCTAAAAAACCTAAAAATGGCATAAAATGCTTTTTTTGGGAAAACTTTTTTTTTACAAAAAAAAATTCCAAAAAACGGACTTTCTTCAGCAGCACAATTCTGGTGCTGTAGTTGTAGGAGATGTCTCAAAACATCATCAGGAGTCCCGACTAAACCCGTAAATGTAAGAAAATGTAAGAAAATGCATTTTTTAAGAAAAACATTTTTTGCTAAAATGTCGTAAGGGGGGACCCTGTCGTAAAAATGCCAAAAAACGGACTTGCTTCAGCAGTACAATTCTGGTGCTGTAGTTGTAGTAGATGTCTCAAAACGTCATCAGGAGTCCCTACAAAACCTAAAAATGGCATAAAATGCTTTTTTTGGTAAACTTTTTTTTTACAAAAAAAAATTCAAAAAACAGACTTGCTTCAGCAGCACAATTCTGGTGCTGTAGTTGTAGGAGATGTCTCAAAACGTCATCAGGAGTCCCGACTAAACCCGAAAATGTAAGAAAATGCATTTTTTACGAAAAACATTTTTTGCTAAAATGTCGTAAGGGGGGACCCTGTCGTAAAAATGCCAAAAAACTGACTTGCTTCAGCAGTACAATTCTGGTGCTGTAGTTGTAGGAGATGTCTCAAAACGTCATCAGGAGTCCCTACAAAACCTAAAAATGGCATAAAATGCTTTTTTTGGGAAAACTTTTTTTTTACAAAAAAAAATTCCAAAAAACGGACTTGCTTCAGCAGCACAATTCTGGTGCTGTAGTTGTAGGAGATGTCTCAAAACGTCATCAGGAGTCCCGACTAAACCCGTAAATGTAAGAAAATGTAAGAAAATGCATTTTTTACGAAAAACATTTTTTGCTAAAATGTCGTAAGGGGGGACCCTGTCGTAAAAATTCCAAAAAACTGACTTGCTTCAGCAGCACAATTCTGGTGCTGTAGTTGTAGGAGATGTCTCAAAACGTCATCAGGAGTCCCTACAAAACCTAAAAATGGCATAAAATGCTTTTTTTGGGAAAACTTTTTTTTTACAAAAAAAAATTCCAAAAAACGGACTTTCTTCAGCAGCACAATTCTGGTGCTGTAGTTGTAGGAGATGTCTCAAAACGTCATCAGGAGTCCCGACTAAACCCGTAAATGTAACAAAATGTAAGAAAATGCATTTTTTAAGAAAAACATTTTTTGCTAAAATGTCGTAAGGGGGGACCCTGTCGTAAAAATGCCAAAAAACGGACTTGCTTCAGCAGTACAATTCTGGTGCTGTAGTTGTAGTAGATGTCTCAAAACGTCATCAGGAGTCCCTACAAAACCTAAAAATGGCATAAAATGCTTTTTTTGGTAAACTTTTATTTTACAAAAAAAAATTCAAAAAACAGACTTGCTTCAGCAGCACAATTCTGGTGCTGTAGTTGTAGGAGATGTCTCAAAACGTCATCAGGAGTCCCGACTAAACCCGTAAATTTAAGAAAATGTAAGAAAATGCATTTTTTAAGAAAAACATTTTTTGCTAAAATGTCGTAAGGGGGGACCCTGTCGTAAAAATTCCAAAAAACTGACTTGCTTCAGCAGCACAATTCTGGTGCTGTATTTGTAGGAGATGTCTCAAAACGTCATCAGGAGTCCCTACAAAACCTAAAAATGGCATAAAATGCTTTTTTTGGGAAAACTTTTTTTTTACAAAAAAAAATTCTAAAAAACGGACTTTCTTCAGCAGCACAATTCTGGTGCTGTAGTTGTAGGAGATGTCTCAAAACGTCATCAGGAGTCCCGACTAAACCCGTAAATGTAAGAAAATGTAAGAAAATGCATTTTTTAAGAAAAACATTTTTTGCTAAAATGTCGTAAGGGGGGACCCTGTCGTAAAAATGCCAAAAAACTGACTTGCTTCAGCAGTACAATTCTGGTGCTGTAGTTGTAGGAGATGTCTCAAAACGTCATCAGGAGTCCCTATAAAACCTAAAAATGGCATAAAATGCTTTTTTTGGGAAAACTTTTTTTTTACAAAAAATTTTTCTAAAAAACGGACTTTCTTCAGCAGCACAATTCTGGTGCTGTAGTTGTAGGAGATGTCTCAAAACGTCATCAGGAGTCCCGACTAAACCCGTAAATGTAAGAAAATGCATTTTTTAAGAAAAACATTTTTTGCTAAAATGTCGTAAGGGGGGACCCTGTCGTAAAAATGCCAAAAAACGGACTTGCTTCAGCAGTACAATTCTGGTGCTGTAGTTGTAGGAGATGTCTCAAAACGTCATCAGGAGTCCCTACAAAACCTAAAAATGGCATAAAATGCTTTTTTTGGGAAAACTTTTTTTTTACAAAAAAAAATTCTAAAAAACGGACTTGCTTCAGCAGCACAATTCTGGTGCTGTAGTTGTAGGAGATGTCTCAAAACGTCATCAGGAGTCCCGACTAAACCCGTAAATGTAAGAAAATGTAAGAAAATGCATTTTTTAAGAAAAACATTTTTTGCTAAAATGTCGTAAGGGGGGACCCTGTCGTAAAAATGCCAAAAAACTGACTTGCTTCAGCAGTACAATTCTGGTGCTATAGTTGTAGGAGATGTCTCAAAACGTCATCAGGAGTCCCTACAAAACCTAAAAATGGCATAAAATGCTTTTTTTGGGAAAACTTTTTTTTTACAAAAAAAATTTCAAAAAACAGACTTGCTTCAGCAGCACAATTCTGGTGCTGTAGTTGTAGGAGATGTCTCAAAACGTCATCAGGAGTCCCGACTAAACCCGTAAATGTAAGAAAATGTAAGAAAATGCATTTTTTAAGAAAAACATTTTTTGCTAAAATGTCGTAAGGGGGGACCCTGTCGTAAAAATGCCAAAAAACGGACTTGCTTCAGCAGTACAATTCTGGTGCTGTAGTTGTAGGAGATGTCTCAAAACGTCATCAGGAGTCCCTACAAAACCTAAAAATGGCATAAAATGCTTTTTTTGGGAAAACTTTTTTTTTACAAAAAAAAATTCTAAAAAACGGACTTGCTTCAGCAGCACAATTCTGGTGCTGTAGTTGTAGGAGATGTCTCAAAACGTCATCAGGAGTCCCGACTAAACCCGTAAATGTAAGAAAATGTAAGAAAATGCATTTTTTAAGAAAAACATTTTTTGCTAAAATGTCGTAAGGGGGGACCCTGTCGTAAAAATGCCAAAAAACTGACTTGCTTCAGCAGTACAATTCTGGTGCTATAGTTGTAGGAGATGTCTCAAAACGTCATCAGGAGTCCCTACAAAACCTAAAAATGGCATAAAATGCTTTTTTTGGGAAAACTTTTTTTTTACAAAAAAAATTTCAAAAAACAGACTTGCTTCAGCAGCACAATTCTGGTGCTGTAGTTGTAGGAGATGTCTCAAAACGTCATCAGGAGTCCCGACTAAACCCGTAAATGTAAGAAAATGTAAGAAAATGCATTTTTTAAGAAAAACATTTTTTGCTAAAATGTCGTAAGGGGGGACCCTGTCGTAAAAATTCCAAAAAACTGACTTGCTTCAGCAGCACAATTCTGGTGCTGTAGTTGTAGGAGATGTCTTAAAACGTCATCAGGAGTCCCTACAAAACCTAAAAATGGCATAAAATGCTTTTTTGGGAAAACTTTTTTTTTACAAAAAAAAATTCAAAAAACAGACTTGCTTCAGCAGCACAATTCTGGTGCTGTAGTTGTAGGAGATGTCTCAAAACGTCATCAGGAGTCCCGACTAAACCCGTAAATGTAAGAAAATGTAAGAAAATGCATTTTTTAAGAAAAACATTTTTTGCTAAAATGTCGTAAGGGGGGACCCTGTCGTAAAAATTCCAAAAAACTGACTTGCTTCAGCAGCACAATTCTGGTGCTGTATTTGTAGGAGATGTCTCAAAACGTCATCAGTAGTCCCTACAAAACCTAAAAATGGCATAAAATGCTTTTTTTGGGAAAACTTTTTTTTTACAAAAAAAAATTCTAAAAAACGGACTTTCTTCAGCAGCACAATTCTGGTGCTGTAGTTGTAGGAGATGTCTCAAAACGTCATCAGGAGTCCCGACTAAACCCGTAAATGTAAGAAAATGTAAGAAAATGCATTTTTTAAGAAAAACATTTTTTGCTAAAATGTCGTAAGGGGGGACCCTGTCGTAAAAATGCCAAAAAACTGACTTGCTTCAGCAGTACAATTCTGGTGCTGTAGTTGTAGGACATGTCTCAAAACGTCATCAGGAGTCCCTACAAAACCTAAAAATGGCATAAAATGCTTTTTTTGGGAAAACTTTTTTTTTACAAAAAAAAATTCCAAAAAACGGACTTTTTTCAGCAGCACAATTCTGGTGCTGTAGTTGTAGGAGATGTCTCAAAACGTCATCAGGAGTCCCGACTAAACCCGTAAATGTAAGAAAATGTAAGAAAATGCATTTTTTAAGAAAAATTTTTTTTGCTAAAATGTCGTAAGGGGGGACCCTGTCGTAAAAATGCCAAAAAACGGACTTGCTTCAGCAGTACAATTCTGGTGCTGTAGTTGTAGTAGATGTCTCAAAACGTCATCAGGAGTCCCTACAAAACCTAAAAATGGCATAAAATGCTTTTTTTGGTAAACTTTTTTTTTACAAAAAAAAATTCAAAAAACAGACTTGCTTCAGCAGCACAATTCTGGTGCTGTAGTTGTAGGAGATGTCTCAAAACGTCATCAGGAGTCCCGACTAAACCCGTAAATGTAAGAAAATGTAAGAAAATGCATTTTTTACGAAAAACATTTTTTGCTAAAATGTCGTAAGGGGGGACCCTGTCGTAAAAATGCCAAAAAACGGACTTGCTTCAGCAGTACAATTCTGGTGCTGTAGTTGTAGGAGATGTCTCAAAACGTCATCAGGAGTCCCTACAAAACCTAAAAATGGCATAAAATGCTTTTTTTGGGAAAACTTTTTTTTTACAAAATTTTTTTCCAAAAAACGGACTTTCTTCAGCAGCACAATTCTGGTGCTGTAGTTGTAGGAGATGTCTCAAAACGTCATCAGGAGTCCCGACTAAACCCGTAAATGTAAGAAAATGTAAGAAAATGCATTTTTTACGAAAAACATTTTTTGCTAAAATGTCGTAAGGGGGGACCCTGTCGTAAAAATTCCAAAAAACTGACTTGCTTCAGCAGCACAATTCTGGTGCTGTAGTTGTAGGAGATGTCTCAAAACGTCATCAGGAGTCCCTACAAAACCTAAAAATGGCATAAAATGCTTTTTTGGGAAAACTTTTTTTTTACAAAAAAAAATTCCAAAAAACGGACTTTCTTCAGCAGCACAATTCTGGTGCTGTAGTTGTAGGAGATGTCTCAAAACGTCATCAGGAGTCCCGACTAAACCCGTAAATGTAAGAAAATGCATTTTTTAAGAAAAACATTTTTTGCTAAAATGTCGTAAGGGGGGACCCTGTCGTAAAAATGCCAAAAAACGGACTTGCTTCAGCAGTACAATTCTGGTGCTGTAGTTGTAGGAGATGTCTCAAAACGTCATCAGGAGTCCCGACTAAACCCGTAAATGTAAGAAAATGTAAGAAAATGCATTTTTTAAGAAAAACATTTTTTGCTAAAATGTCGTAAGGGGGGACCCTGTCGTAAAAATTCCAAAAAACTGACTTGCTTCAGCAGCACAATTCTGGTGCTGTATTTGTAGGAGATGTCTCAAAACGTCATCAGTAGTCCCTACAAAACCTAAAAATGGCATAAAATGCTTTTTTTGGGAAAACTTTTTTTTTACAAAAAAAAATTCTAAAAAACGGACTTTCTTCAGCAGCACAATTCTGGTGCTGTAGTTGTAGGAGATGTCTCAAAACGTCATCAGGAGTCCCGACTAAACCCGTAAATGTAAGAAAATGTAAGAAAATGCATTTTTTAAGAAAAACATTTTTTGCTAAAATGTCGTAAGGGGGGACCCTGTCGTAAAAATGCCAAAAAACTGACTTGCTTCAGCAGTACAATTCTGGTGCTGTAGTTGTAGGAGATGTCTCAAAACGTCATCAGGAGTCCCTACAAAACCTAAAAATGGCATAAAATGCTTTTTTTGGGAAAACTTTTTTTTTACAAAAAAAAATTCCAAAAAACGGACTTTCTTCAGCAGCACAATTCTGGTGCTGTAGTTGTAGGAGATGTCTCAAAACGTCATCAGGAGTCCCGACTAAACCCGTAAATGTAAGAAAATGTAAGAAAATGCATTTTTTAAGAAAAACATTTTTTGCTAAAATGTCGTAAGGGGGGAGGGACCCTGTTGTAAAAATGCCAAAAAACGGACTTGCTTCAGCAGTACAATTCTGGTGCTGTAGTTGTAGTAGATGTCTCAAAACGTCATCAGGAGTCCCGACTAAACCCGTAAATGTAAGAAAATGTAAGAAAATGCATTTTTTAAGAAAAACATTTTTTGCTAAAATGTCGTAAGGGGGGACCCTGTCGTAAAAATGCCAAAAAACTGACTTGCTTCAGCAGTACAATTCTGGTGCTGTAGTTGTAGGACATGTCTCAAAACGTCATCAGGAGTCCCTACAAAACCTAAAAATGGCATAAAATGCTTTTTTTGGGAAAACTTTTTTTTTACAAAAAAAAATTCCAAAAAACGGACTTTTTTCAGCAGCACAATTCTGGTGCTGTAGTTGTAGGAGATGTCTCAAAACGTCATCAGGAGTCCCGACTAAACCCGTAAATGTAAGAAAATGTAAGAAAATGCATTTTTTAAGAAAAATTTTTTTTGCTAAAATGTCGTAAGGGGGGACCCTGTCGTAAAAATGCCAAAAAACGGACTTGCTTCAGCAGTACAATTCTGGTGCTGTAGTTGTAGTAGATGTCTCAAAACGTCATCAGGAGTCCCTACAAAACCTAAAAATGGCATAAAATGCTTTTTTTGGTAAACTTTTTTTTTACAAAAAAAAATTCAAAAAACAGACTTGCTTCAGCAGCACAATTCTGGTGCTGTAGTTGTAGGAGATGTCTCAAAACGTCATCAGGAGTCCCGACTAAACCCGTAAATGTAAGAAAATGTAAGAAAATGCATTTTTTACGAAAAACATTTTTTGCTAAAATGTCGTAAGGGGGGACCCTGTCGTAAAAATGCCAAAAAACGGACTTGCTTCAGCAGTACAATTCTGGTGCTGTAGTTGTAGGAGATGTCTCAAAACGTCATCAGGAGTCCCTACAAAACCTAAAAATGGCATAAAATGCTTTTTTTGGGAAAACTTTTTTTTTACAAAATTTTTTTCCAAAAAACGGACTTTCTTCAGCAGCACAATTCTGGTGCTGTAGTTGTAGGAGATGTCTCAAAACGTCATCAGGAGTCCCGACTAAACCCGTAAATGTAAGAAAATGTAAGAAAATGCATTTTTTACGAAAAACATTTTTTGCTAAAATGTCGTAAGGGGGGACCCTGTCGTAAAAATTCCAAAAAACTGACTTGCTTCAGCAGCACAATTCTGGTGCTGTAGTTGTAGGAGATGTCTCAAAACGTCATCAGGAGTCCCTACAAAACCTAAAAATGGCATAAAATGCTTTTTTGGGAAAACTTTTTTTTTACAAAAAAAAATTCCAAAAAACGGACTTTCTTCAGCAGCACAATTCTGGTGCTGTAGTTGTAGGAGATGTCTCAAAACGTCATCAGGAGTCCCGACTAAACCCGTAAATGTAAGAAAATGCATTTTTTAAGAAAAACATTTTTTGCTAAAATGTCGTAAGGGGGGACCCTGTCGTAAAAATGCCAAAAAACGGACTTGCTTCAGCAGTACAATTCTGGTGCTGTAGTTGTAGGAGATGTCTCAAAACGTCATCAGGAGTCCCGACTAAACCCGTAAATGTAAGAAAATGTAAGAAAATGCATTTTTTAAGAAAAACATTTTTTGCTAAAATGTCGTAAGGGGGGACCCTGTCGTAAAAATTCCAAAAAACTGACTTGCTTCAGCAGCACAATTCTGGTGCTGTATTTGTAGGAGATGTCTCAAAACGTCATCAGTAGTCCCTACAAAACCTAAAAATGGCATAAAATGCTTTTTTTGGGAAAACTTTTTTTTTACAAAAAAAAATTCTAAAAAACGGACTTTCTTCAGCAGCACAATTCTGGTGCTGTAGTTGTAGGAGATGTCTCAAAACGTCATCAGGAGTCCCGACTAAACCCGTAAATGTAAGAAAATGTAAGAAAATGCATTTTTTAAGAAAAACATTTTTTGCTAAAATGTCGTAAGGGGGGACCCTGTCGTAAAAATGCCAAAAAACTGACTTGCTTCAGCAGTACAATTCTGGTGCTGTAGTTGTAGGAGATGTCTCAAAACGTCATCAGGAGTCCCTACAAAACCTAAAAATGGCATAAAATGCTTTTTTTGGGAAAACTTTTTTTTTACAAAAAAAAATTCCAAAAAACGGACTTTCTTCAGCAGCACAATTCTGGTGCTGTAGTTGTAGGAGATGTCTCAAAACGTCATCAGGAGTCCCGACTAAACCCGTAAATGTAAGAAAATGTAAGAAAATGCATTTTTTAAGAAAAACATTTTTTGCTAAAATGTCGTAAGGGGGGAGGGACCCTGTTGTAAAAATGCCAAAAAACGGACTTGCTTCAGCAGTACAATTCTGGTGCTGTAGTTGTAGTAGATGTCTCAAAACGTCATCAGGAGTCCCTACAAAACCTAAAAATGGCATAAAATGCTTTTTTTGGTAAACTTTTTTTTTACAAAAAAAAATTCAAAAAACAGACTTGCTTCAGCAGCACAATTCTGGTGCTGTAGTTGTAGGAGATGTCTCAAAACGTCATCAGGAGTCCCGACTAAACCCGAAAATGTAAGAAAATGCATTTTTTACGAAAAACATTTTTTGCTAAAATGTCGTAAGGGGGGACCCTGTCGTAAAAATGCCAAAAAACTGACTTGCTTCAGCAGTACAATTCTGGTGCTGTAGTTGTAGGAGATGTCTCAAAACGTCATCAGGAGTCCCTACAAAACCTAAAAATGGCATAAAATGCTTTTTTTGGGAAAACTTTTTTTTTACAAAAAAAAATTCCAAAAAACGGACTTGCTTCAGCAGCACAATTCTGGTGCTGTAGTTGTAGGAGATGTCTCAAAACGTCATCAGGAGTCCCGACTAAACCCGTAAATGTAAGAAAATGTAAGAAAATGCATTTTTTACGAAAAACATTTTTTGCTAAAATGTCGTAAGGGGGGACCCTGTCGTAAAAATGCCAAAAAACGGACTTGCTTCAGCAGTACAATTCTGGTGCTGTAGTTGTAGTAGATGTCTCAAAACGTCATCAGGAGTCCCTACAAAACCTAAAAATGGCATAAAATGCTTTTTTTGGTAAACTTTTATTTTACAAAAAAAAATTCAAAAAACAGACTTGCTTCAGCAGCACAATTCTGGTGCTGTAGTTGTAGGAGATGTCTCAAAACGTCATCAGGAGTCCCGACTAAACCCGTAAATTTAAGAAAATGTAAGAAAATGCATTTTTTAAGAAAAACATTTTTTGCTAAAATGTCGTAAGGGGGGACCCTGTCGTAAAAATTCCAAAAAACTGACTTGCTTCAGCAGCACAATTCTGGTGCTGTATTTGTAGGAGATGTCTCAAAACGTCATCAGTAGTCCCTACAAAACCTAAAAATGGCATAAAATGCTTTTTTTGGGAAAACTTTTTTTTTACAAAAAAAAATTCTAAAAAACGGACTTTCTTCAGCAGCACAATTCTGGTGCTGTAGTTGTAGGAGATGTCTCAAAACGTCATCAGGAGTCCCGACTAAACCCGTAAATGTAAGAAAATGTAAGAAAATGCATTTTTTAAGAAAAACATTTTTTGCTAAAATGTCGTAAGGGGGGACCCTGTCGTAAAAATGCCAAAAAACTGACTTGCTTCAGCAGTACAATTCTGGTGCTGTAGTTGTAGGAGATGTCTCAAAACGTCATCAGGAGTCCCTATAAAACCTAAAAATGGCATAAAATGCTTTTTTTGGGAAAACTTTTTTTTTACAAAAAAATTTTCTAAAAAACGGACTTTCTTCAGCAGCACAATTCTGGTGCTGTAGTTGTAGGAGATGTCTCAAAACGTCATCAGGAGTCCCGACTAAACCCGTAAATGTAAGAAAATGCATTTTTTAAGAAAAACATTTTTTGCTAAAATGTCGTAAGGGGGGACCCTGTCGTAAAAATGCCAAAAAACGGACTTGCTTCAGCAGTACAATTCTGGTGCTGTAGTTGTAGGAGATGTCTCAAAACGTCATCAGGAGTCCCTACAAAACCTAAAAATGGCATAAAATGCTTTTTTTGGGAAAACTTTTTTTTTACAAAAAAAAATTCTAAAAAACGGACTTGCTTCAGCAGCACAATTCTGGTGCTGTAGTTGTAGGAGATGTCTCAAAACGTCATCAGGAGTCCCGACTAAACCCGTAAATGTAAGAAAATGTAAGAAAATGCATTTTTTAAGAAAAACATTTTTTGCTAAAATGTCGTAAGGGGGGACCCTGTCGTAAAAATGCCAAAAAACTGACTTGCTTCAGCAGTACAATTCTGGTGCTATAGTTGTAGGAGATGTCTCAAAACGTCATCAGGAGTCCCTACAAAACCTAAAAATGGCATAAAATGCTTTTTTTGGGAAAACTTTTTTTTTACAAAAAAAATTTCAAAAAACAGACTTGCTTCAGCAGCACAATTCTGGTGCTGTAGTTGTAGGAGATGTCTCAAAACGTCATCAGGAGTCCCGACTAAACCCGTAAATGTAAGAAAATGTAGGAAAATGCATTTTTTAAGAAAAACATTTTTTGCTAAAATGTCGTAAGGGGGGACCCTGTCGTAAAAATGCCAAAAAACCGACTTGCTTCAGCAGTACAATTCTGGTGCTGTAGTTGTAGGAGATGTCTCAAAACGTCATCAGGAGTCCCGACTAAACCCGTAAATGTAAGAAAATGTAAGAAAATGCATTTTTTACGAAAAACATTTTTTGCTAAAATGTCGTAAGGGGGGACCCTGTCGTAAAAATTCCAAAAAACTGACTTGCTTCAGCAGCACAATTCTGGTGCTGTAGTTGTAGGAGATGTCTTAAAACGTCATCAGGAGTCCCTACAAAACCTAAAAATGGCATAAAATGCTTTTTTTGGGAAAACTTTTTTTTTACAAAAAAAAATTCAAAAAACAGACTTGCTTCAGCAGCACAATTCTGGTGCTGTAGTTGTAGGAGATGTCTCAAAACGTCATCAGGAGTCCCGACTAAACCCGTAAATGTAAGAAAATGTAAGAAAATGCATTTTTTAAGAAAAACATTTTTTGCTAAAATGTCGTAAGGGGGGACCCTGTCGTAAAAATTCCAAAAAACTGACTTGCTTCAGCAGCACAATTCTGGTGCTGTATTTGTAGGAGATGTCTCAAAACGTCATCAGTAGTCCCTACAAAACCTAAAAATGGCATAAAATGCTTTTTTTGGGAAAACTTTTTTTTTACAAAAAAAAATTCTAAAAAACGGACTTTCTTCAGCAGCACAATTCTGGTGCTGTAGTTGTAGGAGATGTCTCAAAACGTCATCAGGAGTCCCGACTAAACCCGTAAATGTAAGAAAATGTAAGAAAATGCATTTTTTAAGAAAAACATTTTTTGCTAAAATGTCGTAAGGGGGGACCCTGTCGTAAAAATGCCAAAAAACTGACTTGCTTCAGCAGTACAATTCTGGTGCTATAGTTGTAGGAGATGTCTCAAAACGTCATCAGGAGTCCCTACAAAACCTAAAAATGGCATAAAATGCTTTTTTTGGGAAAACTTTTTTTTTACAAAAAAAATTTCAAAAAACAGACTTGCTTCAGCAGCACAATTCTGGTGCTGTAGTTGTAGGAGATGTCTCAAAACGTCATCAGGAGTCCCGACTAAACCCGTAAATGTAAGAAAATGTAAGAAAATGCATTTTTTACGAAAAACATTTTTTGCTAAAATGTTGTAAGGGGGGACCCTGTCGTAAAAATTCCAAAAAACTGACTTGCTTCAGCAGCACAATTCTGGTGCTGTAGTTGTAGGAGATGTATTAAAATGTGATCAGGAGTCCCTACAAAACCTAAAAATGGCATAAAATGCTTTTTTTGGGGAAACTTTTTTTTTACAAAAAAAAATTCAAAAAACAGACTTGCTTCAGCAGCACAATTCTGGTGCTGTAGTTGTAGGAGATGTCTCAAAACGTCATCAGGAGTCCCGACTAAACCCGTAAATGTAAGAAAATGTAAGAAAATGCATTTTTTAAGAAAAACATTTTTTGCTAAAATGTCGTAAGGGGGGACCCTGTCGTAAAAATGCCAAAAAACGGACTTGCTTCAGCAGTACAATTCTGGTGCTGTAGTTGTAGGAGATGTCTCAAAACGTCATCAGGAGTCCCTACAAAACCTAAAAATGGCATAAAATCCTTTTTTTGGGAAAACTTTTTTTTTACAAAAAAAAATTCTAAAAAACGGACTTGCTTCAGCAGCACAATTCTGGTGCTGTAGTTGTAGGAGATGTCTCAAAACGTCATCAGGAGTCCCGACTAAACCCGTAAATGTAAGAAAATGTAAGAAAATGCATTTTTTACGAAAAACATCTTTTGCTAAAATGTCGTAAGGGGGGGGACCCTGTCGTAAAAATTCCAAAAAACTGACTTGCTTCAGCAGCACAATTCTGGTGCTGTAGTTGTAGGAGATGTCTCAAAACGTCATCAGGAGTCCCTACAAAACCTAAAAATGGCATAAAATGCTTTTTTTGGGAAAACTTTTTTTTTACAAAAAAAAATTCCAAAAAACGGACTTTCTTCAGCAGCACAATTCTGGTGCTGTAGTTGTAGGAGATGTCTCAAAACGTCATCAGGAGTCCCGACTAAACCCGTAAATGTAAGAAAATGTAAGAAAATGCATTTTTTAAGAAAAACATTTTTTGCTAAAATGTCGTAAGGGGGGACCCTGTCGTAAAAATTCCAAAAAACTGACTTGCTTCAGCAGCACAATTCTGGTGCTGTATTTGTAGGAGATGTCTCAAAACGTCATCAGTAGTCCCTACAAAACCTAAAAATGGCATAAAATGCTTTTTTTGGGAAAACTTTTTTTTTACAAAAAAAAATTCTAAAAAACGGACTTTCTTCAGCAGCACAATTCTGGTGCTGTAGTTGTAGGAGATGTCTCAAAACGTCATCAGGAGTCCCGACTAAACCCGTAAATGTAAGAAAATGTAAGAAAATGCATTTTTTAAGAAAAACATTTTTTGCTAAAATGTCGTAAGGGGGGACCCTGTCGTAAAAATGCCAAAAAACTGACTTGCTTCAGCAGTACAATTCTGGTGCTGTAGTTGTAGGAGATGTCTCAAAACGTCATCAGGAGTCCCTACAAAACCTAAAAATGGCATAAAATGCTTTTTTTGGGAAAACTTTTTTTTTACAAAAAAAAATTCCAAAAAACGGACTTTCTTCAGCAGCACAATTCTGGTGCTGTAGTTGTAGGAGATGTCTCAAAACATCATCAGGAGTCCCGACTAAACCCGTAAATGTAAGAAAATGTAAGAAAATGCATTTTTTAAGAAAAACATTTTTTGCTAAAATGTCGTAAGGGGGGACCCTGTCGTAAAAATGCCAAAAAACGGACTTGCTTCAGCAGTACAATTCTGGTGCTGTAGTTGTAGTAGATGTCTCAAAACGTCATCAGGAGTCCCTACAAAACCTAAAAATGGCATAAAATGCTTTTTTTGGTAAACTTTTTTTTTACAAAAAAAAATTCAAAAAACAGACTTGCTTCAGCAGCACAATTCTGGTGCTGTAGTTGTAGGAGATGTCTCAAAACGTCATCAGGAGTCCCGACTAAACCCGAAAATGTAAGAAAATGCATTTTTTACGAAAAACATTTTTTGCTAAAATGTCGTAAGGGGGGACCCTGTCGTAAAAATGCCAAAAAACTGACTTGCTTCAGCAGTACAATTCTGGTGCTGTAGTTGTAGGAGATGTCTCAAAACGTCATCAGGAGTCCCTACAAAACCTAAAAATGGCATAAAATGCTTTTTTTGGGAAAACTTTTTTTTTACAAAAAAAAATTCCAAAAAACGGACTTGCTTCAGCAGCACAATTCTGGTGCTGTAGTTGTAGGAGATGTCTCAAAACGTCATCAGGAGTCCCGACTAAACCCGTAAATGTAAGAAAATGTAAGAAAATGCATTTTTTACGAAAAACATTTTTTGCTAAAATGTCGTAAGGGGGGACCCTGTCGTAAAAATTCCAAAAAACTGACTTGCTTCAGCAGCACAATTCTGGTGCTGTAGTTGTAGGAGATGTCTCAAAACGTCATCAGGAGTCCCTACAAAACCTAAAAATGGCATAAAATGCTTTTTTTGGGAAAACTTTTTTTTTACAAAAAAAAATTCCAAAAAACGGACTTTCTTCAGCAGCACAATTCTGGTGCTGTAGTTGTAGGAGATGTCTCAAAACGTCATCAGGAGTCCCGACTAAACCCGTAAATGTAACAAAATGTAAGAAAATGCATTTTTTAAGAAAAACATTTTTTGCTAAAATGTCGTAAGGGGGGACCCTGTCGTAAAAATGCCAAAAAACGGACTTGCTTCAGCAGTACAATTCTGGTGCTGTAGTTGTAGTAGATGTCTCAAAACGTCATCAGGAGTCCCTACAAAACCTAAAAATGGCATAAAATGCTTTTTTTGGTAAACTTTTATTTTACAAAAAAAAATTCAAAAAACAGACTTGCTTCAGCAGCACAATTCTGGTGCTGTAGTTGTAGGAGATGTCTCAAAACGTCATCAGGAGTCCCGACTAAACCCGTAAATTTAAGAAAATGTAAGAAAATGCATTTTTTAAGAAAAACATTTTTTGCTAAAATGTCGTAAGGGGGGACCCTGTCGTAAAAATTCCAAAAAACTGACTTGCTTCAGCAGCACAATTCTGGTGCTGTATTTGTAGGAGATGTCTCAAAACGTCATCAGTAGTCCCTACAAAACCTAAAAATGGCATAAAATGCTTTTTTTGGGAAAACTTTTTTTTTACAAAAAAAAATTCTAAAAAACGGACTTTCTTCAGCAGCACAATTCTGGTGCTGTAGTTGTAGGAGATGTCTCAAAACGTCATCAGGAGTCCCGACTAAACCCGTAAATGTAAGAAAATGTAAGAAAATGCATTTTTTAAGAAAAACATTTTTTGCTAAAATGTCGTAAGGGGGGACCCTGTCGTAAAAATGCCAAAAAACTGACTTGCTTCAGCAGTACAATTCTGGTGCTGTAGTTGTAGGAGATGTCTCAAAACGTCATCAGGAGTCCCTATAAAACCTAAAAATGGCATAAAATGCTTTTTTTTGGGAAAACTTTTTTTTTACAAAAAATTTTTCTAAAAACGGACTTTCTTCAGCAGCACAATTCTGGTGCTGTAGTTGTAGGAGATGTCTCAAAACGTCATCAGGAGTCCCGACTAAACCCGTAAATGTAAGAAAATGTAAGAAAATGCATTTTTTAAGAAAAACATTTTTTGCTAAAATGTCGTAAGGGGGGACCCTGTCGTAAAAATGCCAAAAAACGGACTTGCTTCAGCAGTACAATTCTGGTGCTGTAGTTGTAGGAGATGTCTCAAAACGTCATCAGGAGTCCCTACAAAACCTAAAAATGGCATAAAATGCTTTTTTTGGGAAAACTTTTTTTTTACAAAAAAAAATTCTAAAAAACGGACTTGCTTCAGCAGCACAATTCTGGTGCTGTAGTTGTAGGAGATGTCTCAAAACGTCATCAGGAGTCCCGACTAAACCCGTAAATGTAAGAAAATGTAAGAAAATGCATTTTTTAAGAAAAACATTTTTTGCTAAAATGTCGTAAGGGGGGACCCTGTCGTAAAAATGCCAAAAAACTGACTTGCTTCAGCAGTACAATTCTGGTGCTATAGTTGTAGGAGATGTCTCAAAACGTCATCAGGAGTCCCTACAAAACCTAAAAATGGCATAAAATGCTTTTTTTGGGGAAAACTTTTTTTTTACAAAAAAATTTTCAAAAAACAGACTTGCTTCAGCAGCACAATTCTGGTGCTGTAGTTGTAGGAGATGTCTCAAAACGTCATCAGGAGTCCCGACTAAACCCGTAAATGTAAGAAAATGTAAGGAAATGCATTTTTTAAGAAAAACATTTTTTGCTAAAATGTCGTAAGGGGGGACCCTGTCGTAAAAATTCCAAAAAACTGACTTGCTTCAGCAGCACAATTCTGGTGCTGTAGTTGTAGGAGATGTCTTAAAACGTCATCAGGAGTCCCTACAAAACCTAAAAATGGCATAAAATGCTTTTTTTGGGAAAACTTTTTTTTTACAAAAAAAAATTCAAAAAACAGACTTGCTTCAGCAGCACAATTCTGGTGCTGTAGTTGTAGGAGATGTCTCAAAACGTCATCAGGAGTCCCGACTAAACCCGTAAATGTAAGAAAATGTAAGAAAATGCATTTTTTAAGAAAAACATTTTTTGCTAAAATGTCGTAAGGGGGGACCCTGTCGTAAAAATTCCAAAAAACTGACTTGCTTCAGCAGCACAATTCTGGTGCTGTATTTGTAGGAGATGTCTCAAAACGTCATCAGTAGTCCCTACAAAACCTAAAAATGGCATAAAATGCTTTTTTTGGGAAAACTTTTTTTTTACAAAAAAAAATTCTAAAAAACGGACTTTCTTCAGCAGCACAATTCTGGTGCTGTAGTTGTAGGAGATGTCTCAAAACGTCATCAGGAGTCCCGACTAAACCCGTAAATGTAAGAAAATGTAAGAAAATGCATTTTTTAAGAAAACATTTTTTGCTAAAATGTCGTAAGGGGGGACCCTGTCGTAAAAATGCCAAAAAACTGACTTGCTTCAGCAGTACAATTCTGGTGCTGTAGTTGTAGGAGATGTCTCAAAACGTCATCAGGAGTCCCTACAAAACCTAAAAATGGCATAAAATGCTTTTTTTGGGAAAACTTTTTTTTTACAAAAAAAAATTCCAAAAAACGGACTTTCTTCAGCAGCACAATTCTGGTGCTGTAGTTGTAGGAGATGTCTCAAAACATCATCAGGAGTCCCGACTAAACCCGTAAATGTAAGAAAATGTAAGAAAATGCATTTTTTAAGAAAAACATTTTTTGCTAAAATGTCGTAAGGGGGGACCCTGTCGTAAAAATGCCAAAAAACTGACTTGCTTCAGCAGTACAATTCTGGTGCTATAGTTGTAGGAGATGTCTCAAAACGTCATCAGGAGTCCCTACAAAACCTAAAAATGGCATAAAATGCTTTTTTTGGGAAAACTTTTTTTTTACAAAAAAATTTTCAAAAACAGACTTGCTTCAGCAGCACAATTCTGGTGCTGTAGTTGTAGGAGATGTCTCAAAACGTCATCAGGAGTCCCGACTAAACCCGTAAATGTAAGAAAATGTAAGAAAATGCATTTTTTAAGAAAAACATTTTTTGCTAAAATGTCGTAAGGGGGGACCCTGTCGTAAAAATTCCAAAAAACTGACTTGCTTCAGCAGCACAATTCTGGTGCTGTATTTGTAGGAGATGTCTCAAAACGTCATCAGTAGTCCCTACAAAACCTAAAAATGGCATAAAATGCTTTTTTTGGGAAAACTTTTTTTTTACAAAAAAAAATTCTAAAAAACGGACTTTCTTCAGCAGCACAATTCTGGTGCTGTAGTTGTAGGAGATGTCTCAAAACGTCATCAGGAGTCCCGACTAAACCCGTAAATGTAAGAAAATGTAAGAAAATGCATTTTTTAAGAAAAACATTTTTTGCTAAAATGTCGTAAGGGGGGACCCTGTCGTAAAAATGCCAAAAAACTGACTTGCTTCAGCAGTACAATTCTGGTGCTGTAGTTGTAGGAGATGTCTCAAAACGTCATCAGGAGTCCCTACAAAACCTAAAAATGGCATAAAATGCTTTTTTTGGGAAAACTTTTTTTTTACAAAAAAATTTCCGAAAAAACGGACTTTCTTCAGCAGCACAATTCTGGTGCTGTAGTTGTAGGAGATGTCTCAAAACATCATCAGGAGTCCCGACTAAACCCGTAAATGTAAGAAAATGTAAGAAAATGCATTTTTTAAGAAAAACATTTTTTGCTAAAATGTCGTAAGGGGGGACCCTGTCGTAAAAATGCCAAAAAACGGACTTGCTTCAGCAGTACAATTCTGGTGCTGTAGTTGTAGTAGATGTCTCAAAACGTCATCAGGAGTCCCTACAAAACCTAAAAATGGCATAAAATGCTTTTTTTGGTAAACTTTTTTTTTACAAAAAAAAATTCAAAAACAGACTTGCTTCAGCAGCACAATTCTGGTGCTGTAGTTGTAGGAGATGTCTCAAAACGTCATCAGGAGTCCCGACTAAACCCGAAAATGTAAGAAAATGCATTTTTTACGAAAAACATTTTTTGCTAAAATGTCGTAAGGGGGGACCCTGTCGTAAAAATGCCAAAAAACTGACTTGCTTCAGCAGTACAATTCTGGTGCTGTAGTTGTAGGAGATGTCTCAAAACGTCATCAGGAGTCCCTACAAAACCTAAAAATGGCATAAAATGCTTTTTTTGGGAAAACTTTTTTTTACAAAAAAAAATTCCAAAAAACGGACTTGCTTCAGCAGCACAATTCTGGTGCTGTAGTTGTAGGAGATGTCTCAAAACGTCATCAGGAGTCCCGACTAAACCCGTAAATGTAAGAAAATGTAAGAAAATGCATTTTTTACGAAAAACATTTTTTGCTAAAATGTCGTAAGGGGGGACCCTGTCGTAAAAATTCCAAAAAACTGACTTGCTTCAGCAGCACAATTCTGGTGCTGTAGTTGTAGGAGATGTCTCAAAACGTCATCAGGAGTCCCTACAAAACCTAAAAATGGCATAAAATGCTTTTTTTGGGAAAACTTTTTTTTTACAAAAAAAAATTCCAAAAAACGGACTTTCTTCAGCAGCACAATTCTGGTGCTGTAGTTGTAGGAGATGTCTCAAAACGTCATCAGGAGTCCCGACTAAACCCGTAAATGTAACAAAATGTAAGAAAATGCATTTTTTAAGAAAAACATTTTTTGCTAAAATGTCGTAAGGGGGGACCCTGTCGTAAAAATGCCAAAAAACGGACTTGCTTCAGCAGTACAATTCTGGTGCTGTAGTTGTAGTAGATGTCTCAAAACGTCATCAGGAGTCCCTACAAAACCTAAAAATGGCATAAAATGCTTTTTTTGGTAAACTTTTATTTTACAAAAAAAAATTCAAAAACAGACTTGCTTCAGCAGCACAATTCTGGTGCTGTAGTTGTAGGAGATGTCTCAAAACGTCATCAGGAGTCCCGACTAAACCCGTAAATTTAAGAAAATGTAAGAAAATGCATTTTTTAAGAAAAACATTTTTTGCTAAAATGTCGTAAGGGGGGACCCTGTCGTAAAAATTCCAAAAAACTGACTTGCTTCAGCAGCACAATTCTGGTGCTGTATTTGTAGGAGATGTCTCAAAACGTCATCAGTAGTCCCTACAAAACCTAAAAATGGCATAAAATGCTTTTTTTGGGAAAACTTTTTTTTTACAAAAAAAAATTCTAAAAAACGGACTTTCTTCAGCAGCACAATTCTGGTGCTGTAGTTGTAGGAGATGTCTCAAAACGTCATCAGGAGTCCCGACTAAACCCGTAAATGTAAGAAAATGTAAGAAAATGCATTTTTTAAGAAAAACATTTTTTGCTAAAATGTCGTAAGGGGGGACCCTGTCGTAAAAATGCCAAAAAACTGACTTGCTTCAGCAGTACAATTCTGGTGCTGTAGTTGTAGGAGATGTCTCAAAACGTCATCAGGAGTCCCTATAAAACCTAAAAATGGCATAAAATGCTTTTTTTGGGAAAACTTTTTTTTTACAAAAAAATTTTCTAAAAAACGGACTTTCTTCAGCAGCACAATTCTGGTGCTGTAGTTGTAGGAGATGTCTCAAAACGTCATCAGGAGTCCCGACTAAACCCGTAAATGTAAGAAAATGTAAGAAAATGCATTTTTTAAGAAAAACATTTTTTGCTAAAATGTCGTAAGGGGGGACCCTGTCGTAAAAATGCCAAAAAACGGACTTGCTTCAGCAGTACAATTCTGGTGCTGTAGTTGTAGGAGATGTCTCAAAACGTCATCAGGAGTCCCTACAAAACCTAAAAATGGCATAAAATGCTTTTTTTGGGAAAACTTTTTTTTTACAAAAAAAAATTCTAAAAAACGGACTTGCTTCAGCAGCACAATTCTGGTGCTGTAGTTGTAGGAGATGTCTCAAAACGTCATCAGGAGTCCCGACTAAACCCGTAAATGTAAGAAAATGTAAGAAAATGCATTTTTTAAGAAAAACATTTTTTGCTAAAATGTCGTAAGGGGGGACCCTGTCGTAAAAATGCCAAAAAACTGACTTGCTTCAGCAGTACAATTCTGGTGCTATAGTTGTAGGAGATGTCTCAAAACGTCATCAGGAGTCCCTACAAAACCTAAAAATGGCATAAAATGCTTTTTTTGGGAAAACTTTTTTTTTACAAAAAAAATTTCAAAAAACAGACTTGCTTCAGCAGCACAATTCTGGTGCTGTAGTTGTAGGAGATGTCTCAAAACGTCATCAGGAGTCCCGACTAAACCCGTAAATGTAAGAAAATGTAAGAAAATGCATTTTTTAAGAAAAACATTTTTTGCTAAAATGTCGTAAGGGGGGACCCTGTCGTAAAAATTCCAAAAAACTGACTTGCTTCAGCAGCACAATTCTGGTGCTGTAGTTGTAGGAGATGTCTTAAAACGTCATCAGGAGTCCCTACAAAACCTAAAAATGGCATAAAATGCTTTTTTTGGGAAAACTTTTTTTTTACAAAAAAAAATTCAAAAAACAGACTTGCTTCAGCAGCACAATTCTGGTGCTGTAGTTGTAGGAGATGTCTCAAAACGTCATCAGGAGTCCCGACTAAACCCGTAAATGTAAGAAAATGTAAGAAAATGCATTTTTTAAGAAAAACATTTTTTGCTAAAATGTCGTAAGGGGGGACCCTGTCGTAAAAATTCCAAAAAACTGACTTGCTTCAGCAGCACAATTCTGGTGCTGTATTTGTAGGAGATGTCTCAAAACGTCATCAGTAGTCCCTACAAAACCTAAAAATGGCATAAAATGCTTTTTTTGGGAAAACTTTTTTTTTACAAAAAAAAATTCTAAAAAACGGACTTTCTTCAGCAGCACAATTCTGGTGCTGTAGTTGTAGGAGATGTCTCAAAACGTCATCAGGAGTCCCGACTAAACCCGTAAATGTAAGAAAATGTAAGAAAATGCATTTTTTAAGAAAAACATTTTTTGCTAAAATGTCGTAAGGGGGGACCCTGTCGTAAAAATGCCAAAAAACTGACTTGCTTCAGCAGTACAATTCTGGTGCTGTAGTTGTAGGACATGTCTCAAAACGTCATCAGGAGTCCCTACAAAACCTAAAAATGGCATAAAATGCTTTTTTTGGGAAAACCTTTTTTTTACAAAAAAAAATTCCAAAAAACGGACTTTTTTCAGCAGCACAATTCTGGTGCTGTAGTTGTAGGAGATGTCTCAAAACGTCATCAGGAGTCCCGACTAAACCCGTAAATGTAAGAAAATGTAAGAAAATGCATTTTTTAAGAAAAAATTTTTTTGCTAAAATGTCGTAAGGGGGGACCCTGTCGTAAAAATGCCAAAAAACGGACTTGCTTCAGCAGTACAATTCTGGTGCTGTAGTTGTAGTAGATGTCTCAAAACGTCATCAGGAGTCCCTACAAAACCTAAAAATGGCATAAAATGCTTTTTTTGGTAAACTTTTTTTTTACAAAAAAAAATTCAAAAAACAGACTTGCTTCAGCAGCACAATTCTGGTGCTGTAGTTGTAGGAGATGTCTCAAAACGTCATCAGGAGTCCCGACTAAACCCGTAAATGTAAGAAAATGTAAGAAAATGCATTTTTTACGAAAAACATTTTTTGCTAAAATGTCGTAAGGGGGGACCCTGTCGTAAAAATGCCAAAAAACGGACTTGCTTCAGCAGTACAATTCTGGTGCTGTAGTTGTAGGAGATGTCTCAAAACGTCATCAGGAGTCCCTACAAAACCTAAAAATGGCATAAAATGCTTTTTTTGGGAAAACTTTTTTTTTACAAAATTTTTTTCCAAAAAACGGACTTTCTTCAGCAGCACAATTCTGGTGCTGTAGTTGTAGGAGATGTCTCAAAACGTCATCAGGAGTCCCGACTAAACCCGTAAATGTAAGAAAATGTAAGAAAATGCATTTTTTACGAAAAACATTTTTTGCTAAAATGTCGTAAGGGGGGACCCTGTCGTAAAAATTCCAAAAAAGTGACTTGCTTCAGCAGCACAATTCTGGTGCTGTAGTTGTAGGAGATGTCTCAAAACGTCATCAGGAGTCCCTACAAAACCTAAAAATGGCATAAAATGCTTTTTTGGGAAAACTTTTTTTTTACAAAAAAAAATTCCAAAAAACGGACTTTCTTCAGCAGCACAATTCTGGTGCTGTAGTTGTAGGAGATGTCTCAAAACGTCATCAGGAGTCCCGACTAAACCCGTAAATGTAAGAAAATGCATTTTTTAAGAAAAACATTTTTTGCTAAAATGTCGTAAGGGGGGACCCTGTCGTAAAAATGCCAAAAAACGGACTTGCTTCAGCAGTACAATTCTGGTGCTGTAGTTGTAGGAGATGTCTCAAAACGTCATCAGGAGTCCCTACAAAACCTAAAAATGGCATAAAATGCTTTTTTTGGGAAAACTTTTTTTTTACAAAAAAAAATTCTAAAAAACGGACTTGCTTCAGCAGCACAATTCTGGTGCTGTAGTTGTAGGAGATGTCTCAAAACGTCATCAGGAGTCCCGACTAAACCCGTAAATGTAAGAAAATGTAAGAAAATGCATTTTTTACGAAAAACATCTTTTGCTAAAATGTCGTAAGGGGGGGGACCCTGTCGTAAAAATTCCAAAAAACTGACTTGCTTCAGCAGCACAATTCTGGTGCTGTAGTTGTAGGAGATGTCTCAAAACGTCATCAGGAGTCCCTACAAAACCTAAAAATGGCATAAAATGCTTTTTTTGGGAAAACTTTTTTTTTACAAAAAAAAATTCCAAAAAACGGACTTTCTTCAGCAGCACAATTCTGGTGCTGTAGTTGTAGGAGATGTCTCAAAACGTCATCAGGAGTCCCGACTAAACCCGTAAATGTAAGAAAATGTAAGAAAATGCATTTTTTAAGAAAAAAGTTTTTTGCTAAAATGTCGTAAGGGGGGACCCTGTCGTAAAAATGCCAAAAAACGGACTTGCTTCAGCAGTACAATTCTGGTGCTGTAGTTGTAGTAGATGTCTCAAAACGTCATCAGGAGTCCCGACAAAACCTAAAAATGGCATAAAATGCTTTTTTTGGTAAACTTTTTTTTTACAAAAAAAAATTCAAAAAACAGACTTGCTTCAGCAGCACAATTCTGGTGCTGTAGTTGTAGGAGATGTCTCAAAACGTCATCAGGAGTCCCGACTAAACCCGTAAATGTAAGAAAATGTAAGAAAATGCATTTTTTAAGAAAAACATTTTTTGCTAAAATGTCGTAAGGGGGGACCCTGTCGTAAAAATGCCAAAAAACGGACTTGCTTCAGCAGTACAATTCTGGTGCTGTAGTTGTAGGAGATGTCTCAAAACGTCATCAGGAGTCCCTACAAAACCTAAAAATGGCATAAAATGCTTTTTTTGGGAAAACTTTTTTTTTACAAAAAAAAATTCTAAAAAACGGACTTGCTTCAGCAGCACAATTCTGGTGCTGTAGTTGTAGGAGATGTCTCAAAACGTCATCAGGAGTCCCGACTAAACCCGTAAATGTAAGAAAATGTAAGAAAATGCATTTTTTAAGAAAAACATTTTTTGCTAAAATGTCGTAAGGGGGGACCCTGTCGTAAAAATGCCAAAAAACTGACTTGCTTCAGCAGTACAATTCTGGTGCTATAGTTGTAGGAGATGTCTCAAAACGTCATCAGGAGTCCCTACAAAACCTAAAAATGGCATAAAATGCTTTTTTTGGGAAAACTTTTTTTTTACAAAAAAAATTTCAAAAAACAGACTTGCTTCAGCAGCACAATTCTGGTGCTGTAGTTGTAGGAGATGTCTCAAAACGTCATCAGGAGTCCCGACTAAACCCGTAAATGTAAGAAAATGTAAGAAAATGCATTTTTTAAGAAAAACATTTTTTGCTAAAATGTCGTAAGGGGGGACCCTGTCGTAAAAATGCCAAAAAACCGACTTGCTTCAGCAGTACAATTCTGGTGCTGTAGTTGTAGGAGATGTCTCAAAACGTCATCAGGAGTCCCGACTAAACCCGTAAATGTAAGAAAATGTAAGAAAATGCATTTTTTAAGAAAAACATTTTTTGCTAAAATGTCGTAAGGGGGGACCCTGTCGAAAAAATGCCAAAAAACCGACTTGCTTCAGCAGTACAATTCTGGTGCTGTAGTTGTAGGAGATGTGTCAAAACGTCATCAGGAGTCCCTACAAAACCTAAAAATGGCATAAAATGCTTTTTTTGGGAAAACTTTTTTTTTACAAAAAAAAATTCTAAAAAACGGACTTGCTTCAGCAGCACAATTCTGGTGCTGTAGTTGTAGGAGATGTCTCAAAACGTCATCAGGAGTCCCGACTAAACCCGTAAATGTAAGAAAATGTAAGAAAATGCATTTTTTAAGAAAAACATTTTTTGCTAAAATGTCGTAAGGGGGGACCCTGTCGTAAAAATGCCAAAAAACTGACTTGCTTCAGCAGTACAATTCTGGTGCTGTAGTTGTAGGAGATGTCTCAAAACGTCATCAGGAGTCCCTATAAAACCTAAAAATGGCATAAAATGCTTTTTTTGGGAAAACTTTTTTTTTACAAAAAAAATTTCTAAAAAACGGACTTTCTTCAGCAGCACAATTCTGGTGCTGTAGTTGTAGGAGATGTCTCAAAACGTCATCAGGAGTCCCGACTAAACCCGTAAATGTAAGAAAATGTAAGAAAATGCATTTTTTAAGAAAAACATTTTTTGCTAAAATGTCGTAAGGGGGGACCCTGTCGTAAAAATGCCAAAAAACGGACTTGCTTCAGCAGTACAATTCTGGTGCTGTAGTTGTAGGAGATGTCTCAAAACGTCATCAGGAGTCCCTACAAAACCTAAAAATGGCATAAAATGCTTTTTTTGGGAAAACTTTTTTTTTACAAAAAAAAATTCTAAAAAACGGACTTGCTTCAGCAGCACAATTCTGGTGCTGTAGTTGTAGGAGATGTCTCAAAACGTCATCAGGAGTCCCGACTAAACCCGTAAATGTAAGAAAATGTAAGAAAATGCATTTTTTAAGAAAAACATTTTTTGCTAAAATGTCGTAAGGGGGGACCCTGTCGTAAAAATGCCAAAAAACTGACTTGCTTCAGCAGTACAATTCTGGTGCTATAGTTGTAGGAGATGTCTCAAAACGTCATCAGGAGTCCTTACAAAACCTAAAAATGGCATAAAATGCTTTTTTTGGGAAAACTTTTTTTTTACAAAAAAAATTTCAAAAAACAGACTTGCTTCAGCAGCACAATTCTGGTGCTGTAGTTGTAGGAGATGTCTCAAAACGTCATCAGGAGTCCCGACTAAACCCGTAAATGTAAGAAAATGTAAGAAAATGCATTTTTTAAGAAAAACATTTTTTGCTAAAATGTCGTAAGGGGGGACCCTGTCGTAAAAATGCCAAAAAACCGACTTGCTTCAGCAGTACAATTCTGGTGCTGTAGTTGTAGGAGATGTCTCAAAACGTCATCAGGAGTCCCGACTAAACCCGTAAATGTAAGAAAATGTAAGAAAATGCATTTTTTACGAAAAACATTTTTTGCTAAAATGTCGTAAGGGGGGACCCTGTCGTAAAAATTCCAAAAAACTGACTTGCTTCAGCAGCACAATTCTGGTGCTGTAGTTGTAGGAGATGTCTTAAAACGTCATCAGGAGTCCCTACAAAACCTAAAAATGGCATAAAATGCTTTTTTTGGGAAAACTTTTTTTTTACAAAAAAAAATTCAAAAAACAGACTTGCTTCAGCAGCACAATTCTGGTGCTGTAGTTGTAGGAGATGTCTCAAAACGTCATCAGGAGTCCCGACTAAACCCGTAAATGTAAGAAAATGTAAGAAAATGCATTTTTTAAGAAAAACATTTTTTGCTAAAATGTCGTAAGGGGGGACCCTGTCGTAAAAATGCCAAAAAACGGACTTGCTTCAGCAGTACAATTCTGGTGCTGTAGTTGTAGGAGATGTCTCAAAACGTCATCAGGAGTCCCTACAAAACCTAAAAATGGCATAAAATGCTTTTTTTGGGAAAACTTTTTTTTTACAAAAAAAAATTCTAAAAAACGGACTTGCTTCAGCAGCACAATTCTGGTGCTGTAGTTGTAGGAGATGTCTCAAAACGTCATCAGGAGTCCCGACTAAACCCGTAAATGTAAGAAAATGTAAGAAAATGCATTTTTTAAGAAAAACATTTTTTGCTAAAATGTCGTAAGGGGGGACCCTGTCGTAAAAATGCCAAAAAACTGACTTGCTTCAGCAGTACAATTCTGGTGCTATAGTTGTAGGAGATGTCTCAAAACGTCATCAGGAGTCCCTACAAAACCTAAAAATGGCATAAAATGCTTTTTTTGGGAAAACTTTTTTTTTACAAAAAAAATTTCAAAAAACAGACTTGCTTCAGCAGCACAATTCTGGTGCTGTAGTTGTAGGAGATGTCTCAAAACGTCATCAGGAGTCCCGACTAAACCCGTAAATGTAAGAAAATGCATTTTTTAAGAAAAACATTTTTTGCTAAAATGTCGTAAGGGGGGACCCTGTCGTAAAAATGCCAAAAAACCGACTTGCTTCAGCAGTACAATTCTGGTGCTGTAGTTGTAGGAGATGTGTCAAAACGTCATCAGGAGTCCCTACAAAACCTAAAAATGGCATAAAATGCTTTTTTTGGGAAAACTTTTTTTTTACAAAAAAAAATTCTAAAAAACGGACTTGCTTCAGCAGCACAATTCTGGTGCTGTAGTTGTAGGAGATGTCTCAAAACGTCATCAGGAGTCCCGACTAAACCCGTAAATGTAAGAAAATGTAAGAAAATGCATTTTTTAAGAAAAACATTTTTTGCTAAAATGTCGTAAGGGGGGACCCTGTCGTAAAAATGCCAAAAAACTGACTTGCTTCAGCAGTACAATTCTGGTGCTGTAGTTGTAGGAGATGTCTCAAAACGTCATCAGGAGTCCCTATAAAACCTAAAAATGGCATAAAATGCTTTTTTTGGGAAAACTTTTTTTTTACAAAAAAAATTTCTAAAAAACGGACTTTCTTCAGCAGCACAATTCTGGTGCTGTAGTTGTAGGAGATGTCTCAAAACGTCATCAGGAGTCCCGACTAAACCCGTAAATGTAAGAAAATGTAAGAAAATGCATTTTTTAAGAAAAACATTTTTTGCTAAAATGTCGTAAGGGGGGACCCTGTCGTAAAAATGCCAAAAAACGGACTTGCTTCAGCAGTACAATTCTGGTGCTGTAGTTGTAGGAGATGTCTCAAAACGTCATCAGGAGTCCCTACAAAACCTAAAAATGGCATAAAATGCTTTTTTTGGGAAAACTTTTTTTTTACAAAAAAAAATTCTAAAAAACGGACTTGCTTCAGCAGCACAATTCTGGTGCTGTAGTTGTAGGAGATGTCTCAAAACGTCATCAGGAGTCCCGACTAAACCCGTAAATGTAAGAAAATGTAAGAAAATGCATTTTTTAAGAAAAACATTTTTTGCTAAAATGTCGTAAGGGGGGACCCTGTCGTAAAAATGCCAAAAAACTGACTTGCTTCAGCAGTACAATTCTGGTGCTATAGTTGTAGGAGATGTCTCAAAACGTCATCAGGAGTCCTTACAAAACCTAAAAATGGCATAAAATGCTTTTTTTGGGAAAACTTTTTTTTTACAAAAAAAATTTCAAAAAACAGACTTGCTTCAGCAGCACAATTCTGGTGCTGTAGTTGTAGGAGATGTCTCAAAACGTCATCAGGAGTCCCGACTAAACCCGTAAATGTAAGAAAATGTAAGAAAATGCATTTTTTAAGAAAAACATTTTTTGCTAAAATGTCGTAAGGGGGGACCCTGTCGTAAAAATGCCAAAAAACCGACTTGCTTCAGCAGTACAATTCTGGTGCTGTAGTTGTAGGAGATGTCTCAAAACGTCATCAGGAGTCCCGACTAAACCCGTAAATGTAAGAAAATGTAAGAAAATGCATTTTTTACGAAAAACATTTTTTGCTAAAATGTCGTAAGGGGGGACCCTGTCGTAAAAATTCCAAAAAACTGACTTGCTTCAGCAGCACAATTCTGGTGCTGTAGTTGTAGGAGATGTCTTAAAACGTCATCAGGAGTCCCTACAAAACCTAAAAATGGCATAAAATGCTTTTTTTGGGAAAACTTTTTTTTTACAAAAAAAAATTCAAAAAACAGACTTGCTTCAGCAGCACAATTCTGGTGCTGTAGTTGTAGGAGATGTCTCAAAACGTCATCAGGAGTCCCGACTAAACCCGTAAATGTAAGAAAATGTAAGAAAATGCATTTTTTAAGAAAAACATTTTTTGCTAAAATGTCGTAAGGGGGGACCCTGTCGTAAAAATTCCAAAAAACTGACTTGCTTCAGCAGCACAATTCTGGTGCTGTATTTGTAGGAGATGTCTCAAAACGTCATCAGTAGTCCCTACAAAACCTAAAAATGGCATAAAATGCTTTTTTTGGGAAAACTTTTTTTTTACAAAAAAAAATTCTAAAAAACGGACTTTCTTCAGCAGCACAATTCTGGTGCTGTAGTTGTAGGAGATGTCTCAAAACGTCATCAGGAGTCCCGACTAAACCCGTAAATGTAAGAAAATGTAAGAAAATGCATTTTTTAAGAAAAACATTTTTTGCTAAAATGTCGTAAGGGGGGACCCTGTCGTAAAAATGCCAAAAAACTGACTTGCTTCAGCAGTACAATTCTGGTGCTATAGTTGTAGGAGATGTCTCAAAACGTCATCAGGAGTCCCTACAAAACCTAAAAATGGCATAAAATGCTTTTTTTGGGAAAACTTTTTTTTTACAAAAAAAATTTCAAAAAACAGACTTGCTTCAGCAGCACAATTCTGGTGCTGTAGTTGTAGGAGATGTCTCAAAACGTCATCAGGAGTCCCGACTAAACCCGTAAATGTAAGAAAATGTAAGAAAATGCATTTTTTACGAAAAACATTTTTTGCTAAAATGTTGTAAGGGGGGACCCTGTCGTAAAAATTCCAAAAAACTGACTTGCTTCAGCAGCACAATTCTGGTGCTGTAGTTGTAGGAGATGTATTAAAATGTGATCAGGAGTCCCTACAAAACCTAAAAATGGCATAAAATGCTTTTTTTGGGGAAACTTTTTTTTTACAAAAAAAAATTCAAAAAACAGACTTGCTTCAGCAGCACAATTCTGGTGCTGTAGTTGTAGGAGATGTCTCAAAACGTCATCAGGAGTCCCGACTAAACCCGTAAATGTAAGAAAATGTAAGAAAATGCATTTTTTAAGAAAAACATTTTTTGCTAAAATGTCGTAAGGGGGGACCCTGTCGTAAAAATGCCAAAAAACGGACTTGCTTCAGCAGTACAATTCTGGTGCTGTAGTTGTAGGAGATGTCTCAAAACGTCATCAGGAGTCCCTACAAAACCTAAAAATGGCATAAAATGCTTTTTTTGGGAAAACTTTTTTTTTACAAAAAAAAATTCTAAAAAACGGACTTGCTTCAGCAGCACAATTCTGGTGCTGTAGTTGTAGGAGATGTCTCAAAACGTCATCAGGAGTCCCGACTAAACCCGTAAATGTAAGAAAATGTAAGAAAATGCATTTTTTACGAAAAACATCTTTTGCTAAAATGTCGTAAGGGGGGGGACCCTGTCGTAAAAATTCCAAAAAACTGACTTGCTTCAGCAGCACAATTCTGGTGCTGTAGTTGTAGGAGATGTCTCAAAACGTCATCAGGAGTCCCTACAAAACCTAAAAATGGCATAAAATGCTTTTTTTGGGAAAACTTTTTTTTTACAAAAAAAAATTCCAAAAAACGGACTTGCTTCAGCAGCACAATTCTGGTGCTGTAGTTGTAGGAGATGTCTCAAAACGTCATCAGGAGTCCCTACAAAACCTAAAAATGGCATAAAATGCTTTTTTTGGGAAAACTTTTTTTTTACAAAAAAAAATTCCAAAAAACGGACTTGCTTCAGCAGCACAATTCTGGTGCTGTAGTTGTAGGAGATGTCTCAAAACGTCATCAGGAGTCCCGACTAAACCCGTAAATGTAAGAAAATGTAAGAAAATGCATTTTTTACGAAAAACATTTTTTGCTAAAATGTCGTAAGGGGGGACCCTGTCGTAAAAATTCCAAAAAACTGACTTGCTTCAGCAGCACAATTCTGGTGCTGTAGTTGTAGGAGATGTCTCAAAACGTCATCAGGAGTCCCTACAAAACCTAAAAATGGCATAAAATGCTTTTTTTGGGAAAACTTTTTTTTTACAAAAAAAAATTCCAAAAAACTGACTTTCTTCAGCAGCACAATTCTGGTGCTGTAGTTGTAGGAGATGTCTCAAAACGTCATCAGGAGTCCCGACTAAACCCGTAAATGTAACAAAATGTAAGAAAATGCATTTTTTAAGAAAAACATTTTTTGCTAAAAGGTCGTAAGGGGGGACCCTGTCGTAAAAATGCCAAAAAACGGACTTGCTTCAGCAGTACAATTCTGGTGCTGTAGTTGTAGTAGATGTTTCAAAACGTCATCAGGAGTCCCTACAAAACCTAAAAATGGCATAAAATGCTTTTTTTGGTAAACTTTTATTTTACAAAAAAAAATTCAAAAAACAGACTTGCTTCAGCAGCACAATTCTGGTGCTGTAGTTGTAGGAGATGTCTCAAAACGTCATCAGGAGTCCCGACTAAACCCGTAAATTTAAGAAAATGTAAGAAATTGAGTTTTTTAAGAAAAACATTTTTTGCTAAAATGTCGTAAGGGGGGACCCTGTCGTAAAAATGCCAAAAAACGGACTTGCTTCAGCAGTACAATTCTGGTGCTGTAGTTGTAGGAGATGTCTCAAAACGTCATCAGGAGTCCCTACAAAACCTAAAAATGGCATAAAATGCTTTTTTTGGGAAAACTTTTTTTTTACAAAAAAAAATTCTAAAAAACGGACTTTCTTCAGCAGCACAATTCTGGTGCTGTAGTTGTAGGAGATGTCTCAAAACGTCATCAGGAGTCCCGACTAAACCCGTAAATGTAAGAAAATGTAAGAAAATGCATTTTTTAAGAAAAACATTTTTTGCTAAAATGTCGTAAGGGGGGACCCTGTCGTAAAAATTCCAAAAAACTGACTTGCTTCAGCAGCACAATTCTGGTGCTGTAGTTGTAGGAGATGTATTAAAATGTGATCAGGAGTCCCTACAAAACCTAAAAATGGCATAAAATGCTTTTTTTGGGGAAACTTTTTTTTTACAAAAAAAAATTCAAAAAACAGACTTGCTTCAGCAGCACAATTCTGGTGCTGTAGTTGTAGGAGATGTCTCAAAACGTCATCAGGAGTCCCGACTAAACCCGTAAATGTAAGAAAATGTAAGAAAATGCATTTTTTAAGAAAAACATTTTTTGCTAAAATGTCGTAAGGGGGGACCCTGTCGTAAAAATGCCAAAAAACGGACTTGCTTCAGCAGTACAATTCTGGTGCTGTAGTTGTAGTAGATGTCTCAAAACGTCATCAGGAGTCCCGACAAAACCTAAAAATGGCATAAAATGCTTTTTTTGGTAAACTTTTTTTTTACAAAAAAAAATTCAAAAAACAGACTTGCTTCAGCAGCACAATTCTGGTGCTGTAGTTGTAGGAGATGTCTCAAAACGTCATCAGGAGTCCCGACTAAACCCGTAAATGTAAGAAAATGTAAGAAAATGCATTTTTTACGAAAAACATTTTTTGCTAAAATGTCGTAAGGGGGGACCCTGTCGTAAAAATGCCAAAAAACGGACTTGCTTCAGCAGTACAATTCTGGTGCTGTAGTTGTAGGAGATGTCTCAAAACGTCATCAGGAGTCCCTACAAAACCTAAAAATGGCATAAAATGCTTTTTTTGGGAAAACTTTTTTTTTACAAAAAAAAATTCTAAAAAACGGACTTTCTTCAGCAGCACAATTCTGGTGCTGTAGTTGTAGGAGATGTCTCAAAACGTCATCAGGAGTCCCGACTAAACCCGTAAATGTAAGAAAATGTAAGAAAATGCATTTTTTAAGAAAAACATTTTTTGCTAAAATGTCGTAAGGGGGGACCCTGTCGTAAAAATGCCAAAAAACTGACTTGCTTCAGCAGTACAATTCTGGTGCTGTAGTTGTAGGAGATGTCTCAAAACGTCATCAGGAGTCCCTACAAAACCTAAAAATGGCATAAAATGCTTTTTTTGGTAAACTTTTTTTTTACAAAAAAAAATTCAAAAAACAGACTTGCTTCAGCAGCACAATTCTGGTGCTGTAGTTGTAGGAGATGTCTCAAAACGTCATCAGGAGTCCCGACTAAACCCGAAAATGTAAGAAAATGCATTTTTTACGAAAAACATTTTTTGCTAAAATGTCGTAAGGGGGGACCCTGTCGTAAAAATGCCAAAAAACTGACTTGCTTCAGCAGTACAATTCTGGTGCTGTAGTTGTAGGAGATGTCTCAAAACGTCATCAGGAGTCCTTACAAAACCTAAAAATGGCATAAAATGCTTTTTTTGGGAAAACTTTTTTTTTACAAAAAAAAATTCCAAAAAACGGACTTGCTTCAGCAGCACAATTCTGGTGCTGTAGTTGTAGGAGATGTCTCAAAACGTCATCAGGAGTCCCGACTAAACCCGTAAATGTAAGAAAATGTAAGAAAATGCATTTTTTACGAAAAACATTTTTTGCTAAAATGTCGTAAGGGGGGACCCTGTCGTAAAAATTCCAAAAAACTGACTTGCTTCAGCAGCACAATTCTGGTGCTGTAGTTGTAGGAGATGTCTCAAAACGTCATCAGGAGTCCCTACAAAACCTAAAAATGGCATAAAATGCTTTTTTTGGGAAAACTTTTTTTTTACAAAAAAAAATTCCAAAAAACGGACTTTCTTCAGCAGCACAATTCTGGTGCTGTAGTTGTAGGAGATGTCTCAAAACGTCATCAGGAGTCCCGACTAAACCCGTAAATGTAAGAAAATGCATTTTTTAAGAAAAACATTTTTTGCTAAAATGTCGTAAGGGGGGACCCTGTCGTAAAAATGCCAAAAAACGGACTTGCTTCAGCAGTACAATTCTGGTGCTGTAGTTGTAGGAGATGTCTCAAAACGTCATCAGGAGTCCCTACAAAACCTAAAAATGGCATAAAATGCTTTTTTTGGGAAAACTTTTTTTTTTACAAAAAAAAATTCTAAAAAACGGACTTGCTTCAGCAGCACAATTCTGGTGCTGTAGTTGTAGGAGATGTCTCAAAACGTCATCAGGAGTCCCGACTAAACCCGTAAATGTAAGAAAATGTAAGAAAATGCATTTTTTACGAAAAACATCTTTTGCTAAAATGTCGTAAGGGGGGACCCTGTCGTAAAAATTCCAAAAAACTGACTTGCTTCAGCAGCACAATTCTGGTGCTTTAGTTGTAGGAGATGTCTCAAAACGTCATCAGGAGTCCCTACAAAACCTAAAAATGGCATAAAATGCTTTTTTTGGGAAAACTTTTTTTTTACAAAAAAAAATTCCAAAAAACGGACTTTCTTCAGCAGCACAATTCTGGTGCTGTAGTTGTAGGAGATGTCTCAAAACGTCATCAGGAGTCCCGACTAAACCCGTAAATGTAAGAAAATGTAAGAAAATGCATTTTTTAAGAAAAACATTTTTTGCTAAAATGTCGTAAGGGGGGACCCTGTCGTAAAAATTCCAAAAAACTGACTTGCTTCAGCAGCACAATTCTGGTGCTGTATTTGTAGGAGATGTCTCAAAACGTCATCAGTAGTCCCTACAAAACCTAAAAATGGCATAAAATGCTTTTTTTGGGAAAACTTTTTTTTTACAAAAAAAAATTCTAAAAAACGGACTTTCTTCAGCAGCACAATTCTGGTGCTGTAGTTGTAGGAGATGTCTCAAAACGTCATCAGGAGTCCCGACTAAACCCGTAAATGTAAGAAAATGTAAGAAAATGCATTTTTTAAGAAAAACATTTTTTGCTAAAATGTCGTAAGGGGGGACCCTGTCGTAAAAATGCCAAAAAACTGACTTGCTTCAGCAGTACAATTCTGGTGCTGTAGTTGTAGGAGATGTCTCAAAACGTCATCAGGAGTCCCTACAAAACCTAAAAATGGCATAAAATGCTTTTTTTGGGAAAACTTTTTTTTTACAAAAAAAAATTCCAAAAAACGGACTTTCTTCAGCAGCACAATTCTGGTGCTGTAGTTGTAGGAGATGTCTCAAAACGTCATCAGGAGTCCCGACTAAACCCGTAAATGTAAGAAAATGTAAGAAAATGCACTTTTTAAGAAAAACATTTTTTGCTAAAATGTCGTAAGGGGGGACCCTGTCGTAAAAATGCCAAAAAACGGACTTGCTTCAGCAGTACAATTCTGGTGCTGTAGTTGTAGTAGATGTCTCAAAACGTCATCAGGAGTCCCTACAAAACCTAAAAATGGCATAAAATGCTTTTTTTGGTAAACTTTTTTTTTACAAAAAAAAATTCAAAAAACAGACTTGCTTCAGCAGCACAATTCTGGTGCTGTAGTTGTAGGAGATGTCTCAAAACGTCATCAGGAGTCCCGACTAAACCCGAAAATGTAAGAAAATGCATTTTTTACGAAAAACATTTTTTGCTAAAATGTCGTAAGGGGGGACCCTGTCGTAAAAATGCCAAAAAACTGACTTGCTTCAGCAGTACAATTCTGGTGCTGTAGTTGTAGGAGATGTCTCAAAACGTCATCAGGAGTCCCTACAAAACCTAAAAATGGCATAAAATGCTTTTTTTGGGAAAACTTTTTTTTTACAAAAAAAAATTCCAAAAAACGGACTTGCTTCAGCAGCACAATTCTGGTGCTGTAGTTGTAGGAGATGTCTCAAAACGTCATCAGGAGTCCCGACTAAACCCGTAAATGTAAGAAAATGTAAGAAAATGCATTTTTTACGAAAAACATTTTTTGCTAAAATGTCGAAAGGGGGGACCCTGTCGTAAAAATTCCAAAAAACTGACTTGCTTCAGCAGCACAATTCTGGTGCTGTAGTTGTAGGAGATGTCTCAAAACGTCATCAGGAGTCCCTACAAAACCTAAAAATGGCATAAAATGCTTTTTTTGGGAAAACTTTTTTTTTACAAAAAAAAATTCCAAAAAACGGACTTTCTTCAGCAGCACAATTCTGGTGCTGTAGTTGTAGGAGATGTCTCAAAACGTCATCAGGAGTCCCGAGTAAACCCGTAAATGTAACAAAATGTAAGAAAATGCATTTTTTAAGAAAAACATTTTTTGCTAAAATGTCATAAGGGGGGGGGGGACCCTGTCGTAAAAATGCCAAAAAACGGACTTGCTTCAGCAGTACAATTCTGGTGCTGTAGTTGTAGTAGATGTCTCAAAACGTCATCAGGAGTCCCTACAAAACCTAAAAATGGCATAAAATGCTTTTTTTGGTAAACTTTTATTTTACAAAAAAAAATTCAAAAAACAGACTTGCTTCAGCAGCACAATTCTGGTGCTGTAGTTGTAGGAGATGTCTCAAAACGTCATCAGGAGTCCCGACTAAACCCGTAAATTTAAGAAAATGTAAGAAAATGAGTTTTTTAAGAAAAACATTTTTTGCTAAAATGTCGTAAGGGGGGACCCTGTCGTAAAAATTCCAAAAAACTGACTTGCTTCAGCAGCACAATTCTGGTGCTGTATTTGTAGGAGATGTCTCAAAACGTCATCAGTAGTCCCTACAAAACCTAAAAATGGCATAAAATGCTTTTTTTGGGAAAACTTTTTTTTTACAAAAAAAAATTCTAAAAAACGGACTTTCTTCAGCAGCACAATTCTGGTGCTGTAGTTGTAGGAGATGTCTCAAAACGTCATCAGGAGTCCCGACTAAACCCGTAAATGTAAGAAAATGTAAGAAAATGCATTTTTTAAGAAAAACATTTTTTGCTAAAATGTCGTAAGGGGGGACCCTGTCGTAAAAATGCCAAAAAACGGACTTGCTTCAGCAGTACAATTCTGGTGCTGTAGTTGTAGGAGATGTCTCAAAACGTCATCAGGAGTCCCTACAAAACCTAAAAATGGCATAAAATGCTTTTTTTGGGAAAACTTTTTTTTTACAAAAAAAAATTCTAAAAAACGGACTTGCTTCAGCAGCACAATTCTGGTGCTGTAGTTGTAGGAGATGTCTCAAAACGTCATCAGGAGTCCCGACTAAACCCGTAAATGTAAGAAAATGTAAGAAAATGCATTTTTTAAGAAAAACATTTTTTGCTAAAATGTCGTAAGGGGGGACCCTGTCGTAAAAATGCCAAAAAACTGACTTGCTTCAGCAGTACAATTCTGGTGCTATAGTTGTAGGAGATGTCTCAAAACGTCATCAGGAGTCCCTACAAAACCTAAAAATGGCATAAAATGCTTTTTTTGGGAAAACTTTTTTTTTACAAAAAAATTTTCAAAAAACAGACTTGCTTCAGCAGCACAATTCTGGTGCTGTAGTTGTAGGAGATGTCTCAAAACGTCATCAGGAGTCCCGACTAAACCCGTAAATGTAAGAAAATGTAAGAAAATGCATTTTTTAAGAAAAACATTTTTTGCTAAAATGTCGTAAGGGGGGACCCTGTCGTAAAAATCCCAAAAAACCGACTTGCTTCAGCAGTACAATTCTGGTGCTGTAGTTGTAGGAGATGTCTCAAAACGTCATCAGGAGTCCCGACTAAACCCGTAAATGTAAGAAAATGTAAGAAAATGCATTTTTTACGAAAAACATTTTTTGCTAAAATGTCGTAAGGGGGGACCCTGTCGTAAAAATTCCAAAAAACTGACTTGCTTCAGCAGCACAATTCTGGTGCTGTAGTTGTAGGAGATGTCTTAAAACGTCATCAGGAGTCCCTACAAAACCTAAAAATGGCATAAAATGCTTTTTTTGGGAAAACTTTTTTTTTACAAAAAAAAATTCAAAAAACAGACTTGCTTCAGCAGCACAATTCTGGTGCTGTAGTTGTAGGAGATGTCTCAAAACGTCATCAGGAGTCCTGACTAAACCCGTAAATGTAAGAAAATGTAAGAAAATGCATTTTTTAAGAAAAACATTTTTTGCTAAAATGTCGTAAGGGGGGACCCTGTCGTAAAAATTCCAAAAAACTGACTTGCTTCAGCAGCACAATTCTGGTGCTGTATTTGTAGGAGATGTCTCAAAACGTCATCAGTAGTCCCTACAAAACCTAAAAATGGCATAAAATGCTTTTTTTGGGAAAACTTTTTTTTTACAAAAAAAAATTCTAAAAAACGGACTTTCTTCAGCAGCACAATTCTGGTGCTGTAGTTGTAGGAGATGTCTCAAAACGTCATCAGGAGTCCCGACTAAACCCGTAAATGTAAGAAAATGTAAGAAAATGCATTTTTTAAGAAAAACATTTTTTGCTAAAATGTCGTAAGGGGGGGACCCTGTCGTAAAAATGCCAAAAAACTGACTTGCTTCAGCAGTACAATTCTGGTGCTATAGTTGTAGGAGATGTCTCAAAACGTCATCAGTAGTCCCTACAAAACCTAAAAATGGCATGAAATGCTTTTTTTGGGAAAACTTTTTTTTTACAAAAAAAATTTCAAAAAACAGACTTGCTTCAGCAGCACAATTCTGGTGCTGTAGTTGTAGGAGATGTCTCAAAACGTCATCAGGAGTCCCGACTAAACCCGTAAATGTAAGAAAATGTAAGAAAATGCATTTTTTAAGAAAAACATTTTTTGCTAAAATGTCGTAAGGGGGGACCCTGTCGTAAAAATGCCAAAAAACCGACTTGCTTCAGCAGTACAATTCTGGTGCTGTAGTTGTAGGAGATGTCTCAAAACGTCATCAGGAGTCCCGACTAAACCCGTAAATGTAAGAAAATGTAAGAAAATGCATTTTTTACGAAAAACATTTTTTGCTAAAATGTCGTAAGGGGGGACCCTGTCGTAAAAATTCCAAAAAACTGACTTGCTTCAGCAGCACAATTCTGGTGCTGTAGTTGTAGGAGATGTCTTAAAACGTCATCAGGAGTCCCTACAAAACCTAAAAATGGCATAAAATGCTTTTTTTGGGAAAACTTTTTTTTTACAAAAAAAAATTCAAAAAACCGACTTGCTTCAGCAGCACAATTCTGGTGCTGTAGTTGTAGGAGATGTCTCAAAACGTCATCAGGAGTCCCTACAAAACCTAAAAATGGCATAAAATGCTTTTTTTGGGAAAACTTTTTTTTTACAAAAAAAAATTCCAAAAAACGGACTTGCTTCAGCAGCACAATTCTGGTGCTGTAGTTGTAGGAGATGTCTCAAAACGTCATCAGGAGTCCCGACTAAACCCGTAAATGTAAGAAAATGTAAGAAAATGCATTTTTTACGAAAAACATTTTTTGCTAAAATGTCGTAAGGGGGGACCCTGTCGTAAAAATTCCAAAAAACTGACTTGCTTCAGCAGCACAATTCTGGTGCTGTAGTTGTAGGAGATGTCTCAAAACGTCATCAGGAGTCCCTACAAAACCTAAAAATGGCATAAAATGCTTTTTTTGGGAAAACTTTTTTTTTACAAAAAAAAATTCCAAAAAACTGACTTTCTTCAGCAGCACAATTCTGGTGCTGTAGTTGTAGGAGATGTCTCAAAACGTCATCAGGAGTCCCGACTAAACCCGTAAATGTAACAAAATGTAAGAAAATGCATTTTTTAAGAAAAACATTTTTTGCTAAAAGGTCGTAAGGGGGGACCCTGTCGTAAAAATGCCAAAAAACGGACTTGCTTCAGCAGTACAATTCTGGTGCTGTAGTTGTAGTAGATGTCTCAAAACGTCATCAGGAGTCCCTACAAAACCTAAAAATGGCATAAAATGCTTTTTTTGGTAAAGTTTTATTTTACAAAAAAAAATTCAAAAAACAGACTTGCTTCAGCAGCACAATTCTGGTGCTGTAGTTGTAGGAGATGTCTCAAAACGTCATCAGGAGTCCCGACTAAACCCGTAAATGTAAGAAAATGTAAGAAAATGCATTTTTTACGAAAAACATTTTTTGCTAAAATGTCGTAAGGGGGGACCCTGTCGTAAAAATTCCAAAAAACTGACTTGCTTCAGCAGCACAATTCTGGTGCTGTATTTGTAGGAGATGTCTCAAAACGTCATCAGTAGTCCCTACAAAACCTAAAAATGGCATAAAATGCTTTTTTTGGGAAAACTTTTTTTTTACAAAAAAAAATTCTAAAAAACGGACTTTCTTCAGCAGCACAATTCTGGTGCTGTAGTTGTAGGAGATGTCTCAAAACGTCATCAGGAGTCCCGACTAAACCCGTAAATGTAAGAAAATGTAAGAAAATGCATTTTTTAAGAAAAACATTTTTTGCTAAAATGTCGTAAGGGGGGACCCTGTCGTAAAAATGCCAAAAAACGGACTTGCTTCAGCAGTACAATTCTGGTGCTGTAGTTGTAGGAGATGTCTCAAAACGTCATCAGGAGTCCCTACAAAACCTAAAAATGGCATAAAATGCTTTTTTTGGGAAAACTTTTTTTTTACAAAAAAAAATTCTAAAAAACGGACTTTCTTCAGCAGCACAATTCTGGTGCTGTAGTTGTAGGAGATGTCTCAAAACGTCATCAGGAGTCCCGACTAAACCCGTAAATGTAAGAAAATGTAAGAAAATGCATTTTTTAAGAAAAACATTTTTTGCTAAAATGTCGTAAGGGGGGACCCTGTCGTAAAAATTCCAAAAAACTGACTTGCTTCAGCAGCACAATTCTGGTGCTGTAGTTGTAGGAGATGTCTCAAAACGTCATCAGGAGTCCCGACTAAACCCGTAAATGTAAGAAAATTTAAGAAAATGCATTTATTAAGAAAAATTATTTTTTGCTAAAATGTCGTAAGGGGGGACCCTGTCGTAAAAATGCCAAAAAACGGACTTGCTTCAGCAGTACAATTCTGGTGCTGTAGTTGTAGTAGATGTCTCAAAACGTCATCAGGAGTCCCGACAAAACCTAAAAATGGCATAAAATGCTTTTTTTTGGTAAACTTTTTTTTTACAAAAAAAAATTCAAAAAACAGACTTGCTTCAGCAGCACAATTCTGGTGCTGTAGTTGTAGGAGATGTCTCAAAACGTCATCAGGAGTCCCGACTAAACCCGTAAATGTAAGAAAATGTAAGAAAATGCATTTTTTACGAAAAACATTTTTTGCTAAAATGTCGTAAGGGGGGACCCTGTCGTAAAAATGCCAAAAAACGGACTTGCTTCAGCAGTACAATTCTGGTGCTGTAGTTGTAGGAGATGTCTCAAAACGTCATCAGGAGTCCCTACAAAACCTAAAAATGGCATAAAATGCTTTTTTTGGGAAAACTTTTTTTTTACAAAAATTTTTTCCAAAAAACGGACTTTCTTCAGCAGCACAATTCTGGTGCTGTAGTTGTAGGAGATGTCTCAAAACGTCATCAGGAGTCCCGACTAAACCCGTAAATGTAAGAAAATGTAAGAAAATGCATTTTTTAAGAAAAACATTTTTTGCTAAAATGTCGTAAGGGGGGGGACCCTGTCGTAAAAATGCCAAAAAACGGACTTGCTTCAGCAGTACAATTCTGGTGCTGTAGTTGTAGGAGATGTCTCAAAACGTCATCAGGAGTCCCTACAAAACCTAAAAATGGCATAAAATGCTTTTTTTGGGAAAACTTTTTTTTTACAAAAAAAAATTCAAAAAACAGACTTGCTTCAGCAGCACAATTCTGGTGCTGTAGTTGTAGGAGATGTCTCAAAACGTCATCAGGAGTCCCGACTAAACCCGTAAATTTAAGAAAATGTAAGAAATTGAGTTTTTTAAGAAAAACATTTTTTGCTAAAATGTCGTAAGGGGGGACCCTGTCGTAAAAATTCCAAAAAACTGACTTGCTTTAGCAGCACAATTCTGGTGCTGTATTTGTAGGAGATGTCTCAAAACGTCATCAGTAGTCCCTACAAAACCTAAAAATGGCATAAAATGCTTTTTTTGGGAAAACTTTTTTTTTACAAAAAAAAATTCTAAAAAACGGACTTTCTTCAGCAGCACAATTCTGGTGCTGTAGTTGTAGGAGATGTCTCAAAACGTCATCAGGAGTCTCGACTAAACCCGTAAATGTAAGAAAATGTAAGAAAATGCATTTTTTAAGAAAAACATTTTTTGCTAAAATGTCGTAAGGGGGGACCCTGTCGTAAAAATGCCAAAAAACTGACTTGCTTCAGCAGTACAATTCTGGTGCTGTAGTTGTAGGAGATGTCTCAAAACGTCATCAGGAGTCCCTACAAAACCTAAAAATGGCATAAAATGCTTTTTTTGGGAAAACTTTTTTTTTACAAAAAAAAATTCTAAAAAACGGACTTTCTTCAGCAGCACAATTCTGGTGCTGTAGTTGTAGGAGATGTCTCAAAACGTCATCAGGAGTCCCGACTAAACCCGTAAATGTAAGAAAATGTAAGAAAATGCATTTTTTAAGAAAAACATTTTTTGCTAAAATGTCGTAAGGGGGGACCCTGTCGTAAAAATTCCAAAAAACTGACTTGCTTCAGCAGCACAATTCTGGTGCTGTAGTTGTAGGAGATGTATTAAAATGTGATCAGGAGTCCCTACAAAACCTAAAAATGGCATAAAATGCTTTTTTTGGGGAAACTTTTTTTTTACAAAAAAAAATTCAAAAAACAGACTTGCTTCAGCAGCACAATTCTGGTGCTGTAGTTGTAGGAGATGTCTCAAAACGTCATCAGGAGTCCCGACTAAACCCGTAAATGTAAGAAAATGTAAGAAAATGCATTTTTTAAGAAAAACATTTTTTGCTAAAATGTCGTAAGGGGGGACCCTGTCGTAAAAATGCCAAAAAACGGACTTGCTTCAGCAGTACAATTCTGGTGCTGTAGTTGTAGGAGATGTCTCAAAACGTCATCAGGAGTCCCTACAAAACCTAAAAATGGCATAAAATGCTTTTTTTGGGAAAACTTTTTTTTTACAAAAATTTTTTCCAAAAAACGGACTTTCTTCAGCAGCACAATTCTGGTGCTGTAGTTGTAGGAGATGTCTCAAAACGTCATCAGGAGTCCCGACTAAACCCGTAAATGTAAGAAAATGTAAGAAAATGCATTTTTTACGAAAAACATCTTTTGCTAAAATGTCGTAAGGGGGGACCCTGTCGTAAAAATTCCAAAAAACTGACTTGCTTCAGCAGTACAATTCTGGTGCTGTAGTTGTAGGAGATGTCTCAAAACGTCATCAGGAGTCCCTACAAAACCTAAAAATGGCATAAAATGCTTTTTTTGGGGAAACTTTTTTTTTACAAAAAAAAATTCAAAAAACAGACTTGCTTCAGCAGCACAATTCTGGTGCTGTAGTTGTAGGAGATGTCTCAAAACGTCATCAGGAGTCCCGACTAAACCCGTAAATGTAAGAAAATGTAAGAAAATGCATTTTTTACGAAAAACATTTTTTGCTAAAATGTCGTAAGGGGGGACCCTGTCGTAAAAATGCCAAAAAACGGACTTGCTTCAGCAGTACAATTCTGGTGCTGTAGTTGTAGGAGATGTCTCAAAACGTCATCAGGAGTCCCTACAAAACCTAAAAATGGCATAAAATGCTTTTTTTGGGAAAACTTTTTTTTTACAAAAAAAAATTCTAAAAAACGGACTTGCTTCAGCAGCACAATTCTGGTGCTGTAGTTGTAGGAGATGTCTCAAAACGTCATCAGGAGTCCCGACTAAACCCGTAAATGTAAGAAAATGTAAGAAAATGCATTTTTTAAGAAAAACATTTTTTGCTAAAATGTCGTAAGGGGGGACCCTGTCGTAAAAATGCCAAAAAACTGACTTGCTTCAGCAGTACAATTCTGGTGCTGTAGTTGTAGTAGATGTCTCAAAACGTCATCAGGAGTCCCTACAAAACCTAAAAATGGCATAAAATGCTTTTTTTGGTAAACTTTTTTTTTACAAAAAAAAATTCAAAAAACAGACTTGCTTCAGCAGCACAATTCTGGTGCTGTAGTTGTAGGAGATGTCTCAAAACGTCATCAGGAGTCCCGACTAAACCCGTAAATGTAAGAAAATGTAAGAAAATGCACTTTTTACGAAAAACATTTTTTGCTAAAATGTCGTAAGGGGGGACCCTGTCGTAAAAATGCCAAAAAACGGACTTGCTTCAGCAGCACAATTCTGGTGCTGTAGTTGTAGGAGATGTCTCAAAACGTCATCAGGAGTCCCTACAAAACCTAAAAATGGCATAAAATGCTTTTTTTGGGAAAACTTTTTTTTTACAAAAAAAAATTCTAAAAAACGGACTTGCTTCAGCAGCACAATTCTGGTGCTGTAGTTGTAGGAGATGTCTCAAAACGTCATCAGGAGTCCCGACTAAACCCGTAAATGTAAGAAAATGTAAGAAAATGCATTTTTTAAGAAAAACATTTTTTGCTAAAATGTCGTAAGGGGGGATCGTAAAAATGCCAAAAAACTGACTTGCTTCAGCAGTACAATTCTGGTGCTGTAGTTGTAGGATATGTCTCAAAATGTCATCAGGAGTCCCTATAAAACCTAAAAATGGCATAAAATGCTTTTTTTGGGAAAACTTTTTTTTTACAAAAAAAAATTCTAAAAAACGGACTTTCTTCAGCAGCACAATTCTGGTGCTGTAGTTGTAGGAGATGTCTCAAAACGTCATCAGGAGTCCCGACTAAACCCGTAAATGTAAGAAAATGCATTTTTTAAGAAAAACATTTTTTGCTAAAATGTCGTAAGGGGGGACCCTGTCGTAAAAATGCCAAAAAACGGACTTGCTTCAGCAGTACAATTCTGGTGCTGTAGTTGTAGGAGATGTCTCAAAACGTCATCAGGAGTCCCTACAAAACCTAAAAATGGCATAAAATGCTTTTTTTGGGAAAACTTTTTTTTTACAAAAAAAAATTCAAAAAACAGACTTGCTTCAGCAGCACAATTCTGGTGCTGTAGTTGTAGGAGATGTCTCAAAACGTCATCAGGAGTCCCGACTAAACCCGTAAATGTAAGAAAATGCATTTTTTACGAAAAACATTTTTTGCTAAAATGTCGTAAGGGGGGACCCTGTCGTAAAAATGCCAAAAAACTGACTTGCTTCAGCAGTACAATTCTGGTGCTGTAGTTGTAGGAGATGTCTCAAAACGTCATCGGGAGTCCCTACAAAACCTAAAAATGGCATAAAATGCTTTTTTTGGGGAAACTTTTTTTTTACAAAAAAAAATTCAAAAAACAGACTTGCTTCAGCAGCACAATTCTGGTGCTGTAGTTGTAGGAGATGTCTCAAAACGTCATCAGGAGTCCCGACTAAACCCGTAAATGTAAGAAAATGTAAGAAAATGCATTTTTTACGAAAAACATTTTTTGCTAAAATGTCGTAAGGGGGGACCCTGTCGTAAAAATGCCAAAAAACGGACTTGCTTCAGCAGTACAATTCTGGTGCTGTAGTTGTAGGAGATGTCTCAAAACGTCATCAGGAGTCCCTACAAAACCTAAAAATGGCATAAAATGCTTTTTTTGGGAAAACTTTTTTTTTACAAAAAAAAATTCTAAAAAACGGACTTGCTTCAGCAGCACAATTCTGGTGCTGTAGTTGTAGGAGATGTCTCAAAACGTCATCAGGAGTCCCGACTAAACCCGTAAATGTAAGAAAATGTAAGAAAATGCATTTTTTACGAAAAACATTTTTTGCTAAAATGTCGTAAGGGGGGACCCTGTCGTAAAAATTCCAAAAAACTGACTTGCTTCAGCAGCACAATTCTGGTGCTGTAGTTGTAGGAGATGTCTCAAAACGTCATCAAGAGTCCCTACAAAACCTAAAAATGGCATAAAATGCTTTTTTTGGGAAAACTTTTTTTTTACAAAAAAAAATTCCAAAAAACGGACTTTCTTCAGCAGCACAATTCTGGTGCTGTAGTTGTAGGAGATGTCTCAAAACGTCATCAGGAGTCCCGACTAAACCCGTAAATGTAAGAAAATGTAAGAAAATGCATTTTTTAAGAAAAACATTTTTTGCTAAAATGTCGTAAGGGGGGATCGTAAAAATGCCAAAAAACTGACTTGCTTCAGCAGTACAATTCTGGTGCTGTAGTTGTAGGAGATGTCTCAAAACGTCATCAGGAGTCCCTATAAAACCTAAAAATGGCATAAAATGCTTTTTTTGGGAAAACTTTTTTTTTACAAAAAAAAATTCTAAAAAACGGACTTTCTTCAGCAGCACAATTCTGGTGCTGTAGTTGTAGGAGATGTCTCAAAACGTCATCAGGAGTCCCGACTAAACCCGTAAATGTAAGAAAATGCATTTTTTTAAAAAAACATTTTTTGCTAAAATGTCGTAAGGGGGGACCCTGTCGTAAAAATGCCAAAAAACTGACTTGCTTCAGCAGTACAATTCTGGTGCTGTAGTTGTAGGAGATGTCTCAAAACGTCATCAGGAGTCCCTACAAAACCTAAAAATGGCATAAAATGCTTTTTTTGGGAAAACTTTTTTTTTACAAAAAAAAATTCAAAAAACAGACTTGCTTCAGCAGCACAATTCTGGTGCTGTAGTTGTAGGAGATGTCTCAAAACGTCATCAGGAGTCCCGACTAAACCCGTAAATGTAAGAAAATGTAAGAAAATGCATTTTTTAAGAAAAACATTTTTTGCGAAAATGTCGTAAGGGGGGACCCTGTCGTAAAAATGCCAAAAAACTGACTTGCTTCAGCAGTACAATTCTGGTGCTGTAGTTGTAGGAGATGTCTCAAAACGTCATCAGGAGTCCCTACAAAACCTAAAAATGGCATAAAATGCTTTTTTTGGGAAAACTTTTTTTTTACAAAAAAAAATTCAAAAAACAGACTTGCTTCAGCAGCACAATTCTGGTGCTGTAGTTGTAGGAGATGTCTCAAAACGTCATCAGGAGTCCCGACTAAACCCGTAAATGTAAGAAAATGTAAGAAAATGCATTTTTTAAGAAAAACATTTTTTGCTAAAATGTCGTAAGGGGGGACCCTGTCGTAAAAATTCCAAAAAACTGACTTGCTTCAGCAGCACAATTCTGGTGCTGTAGTTGTAGGAGATGTCTCAAAACGTCATCAGGAGTCCCTACAAAACCTAAAAATGGCATAAAATGCTTTTTTTGGGAAAACTTTTTTTTTACAAAAAAAAATTCCAAAAAACGGACTTTCTTCAGCAGCACAATTCTGGTGCTGTAGTTGTAGGAGATGTCTCAAAACGTCATCAGGAGTCCCGACTAAACCCGTAAATGTAAGAAAATGTAAGAAAATGCATTTTTTAAGAAAAACATTTTTCGCTAAAATGTCGTAAGGGGGGACCCTGTCGTAAAAATGCCAAAAAACGGACTTGCTTCAGCAGTACAATTCTGGTGCTGTAGTTGTAGTAGATGTCTCAAAACGTCATCAGGAGTCCCGACAAAACCTAAAAATGGCATAAAATGCTTTTTTTGGTAAACTTTTTTTTTACAAAAAAAAATTCAAAAAACAGACTTGCTTCAGCAGCACAATTCTGGTGCTGTAGTTGTAGGAGATGTCTCAAAACGTCATCAGGAGTCCCGACTAAACCCGTAAATGTAAGAAAATGTAAGAAAATGCATTTTTTACGAAAAACATTTTTTGCTAAAATGTCGTAAGGGGGGACCCTGTCGTAAAAATGCCAAAAAACGGACTTGCTTCAGCAGTACAATTCTGGTGCTGTAGTTGTAGGAGATGTCTCAAAACGTCATCAGGAGTCCCTACAAAACCTAAAAATGGCATAAAATGCTTTTTTTGGGAAAACTTTTTTTTTACAAAAAAAAATTCAAAAAACCGACTTGCTTCAGCAGCACAATTCTGGTGCTGTAGTTGTAGGAGATGTCTCAAAACGTCATCAGGAGTCCCTACAAAACCTAAAAATGGCATAAAATGCTTTTTTTGGGAAAACTTTTTTTTTACAAAAAAAAATTCCAAAAAACGGACTTGCTTCAGCAGCACAATTCTGGTGCTGTAGTTGTAGGAGATGTCTCAAAACGTCATCAGGAGTCCCGACTAAACCCGTAAATGTAAGAAAATGTAAGAAAATGCATTTTTTACGAAAAACATTTTTTGCTAAAATGTCGTAAGGGGGGACCCTGTCGTAAAAATTCCAAAAAACTGACTTGCTTCAGCAGCACAATTCTGGTGCTGTAGTTGTAGGAGATGTCTCAAAACGTCATCAGGAGTCCCTACAAAACCTAAAAATGGCATAAAATGCTTTTTTTGGGAAAACTTTTTTTTTACAAAAAAAAATTCCAAAAAACTGACTTTCTTCAGCAGCACAATTCTGGTGCTGTAGTTGTAGGAGATGTCTCAAAACGTCATCAGGAGTCCCGACTAAACCCGTAAATGTAACAAAATGTAAGAAAATGCATTTTTTAAGAAAAACATTTTTTGCTAAAAGGTCGTAAGGGGGGACCCTGTCGTAAAAATGCCAAAAAACGGACTTGCTTCAGCAGTACAATTCTGGTGCTGTAGTTGTAGTAGATGTCTCAAAACGTCATCAGGAGTCCCTACAAAACCTAAAAATGGCATAAAATGCTTTTTTTGGTAAACTTTTATTTTACAAAAAAAAATTCAAAAAACAGACTTGCTTCAGCAGCACAATTCTGGTGCTGTAGTTGTAGGAGATGTCTCAAAACGTCATCAGGAGTCCCGACTAAACCCGTAAATGTAAGAAAATGTAAGAAAATGCATTTTTTACGAAAAACATTTTTTGCTAAAATGTCGTAAGGGGGGACCCTGTCGTAAAAATTCCAAAAAACTGACTTGCTTCAGCAGCACAATTCTGGTGCTGTATTTGTAGGAGATGTCTCAAAACGTCATCAGTAGTCCCTACAAAACCTAAAAATGGCATAAAATGCTTTTTTTGGGAAAACTTTTTTTTTACAAAAAAAAATTCTAAAAAACGGACTTTCTTCAGCAGCACAATTCTGGTGCTGTAGTTGTAGGAGATGTCTCAAAACGTCATCAGGAGTCCCGACTAAACCCGTAAATGTAAGAAAATGTAAGAAAATGCATTTTTTAAGAAAAACATTTTTTGCTAAAATGTCGTAAGGGGGGACCCTGTCGTAAAAATGCCAAAAAACGGACTTGCTTCAGCAGTACAATTCTGGTGCTGTAGTTGTAGGAGATGTCTCAAAACGTCATCAGGAGTCCCTACAAAACCTAAAAATGGCATAAAATGCTTTTTTTGGGAAAACTTTTTTTTTACAAAAAAAAATTCTAAAAAACGGACTTTCTTCAGCAGCACAATTCTGGTGCTGTAGTTGTAGGAGATGTCTCAAAACGTCATCAGGAGTCCCGACTAAACCCGTAAATGTAAGAAAATGTAAGAAAATGCTTTTTTTAAGAAAAACATTTTTTGCTAAAATGTCGTAAGGGGGGACCCTGTCGTAAAAATTCCAAAAAACTGACTTGCTTCAGCAGCACAATTCTGGTGCTGTAGTTGTAGGAGATGTCTCAAAACGTCATCAGGAGTCCCGACTAAACCCGTAAATGTAAGAAAATTTAAGAAAATGCATTTATTAAGAAAAATTATTTTTTGCTAAAATGTCGTAAGGGGGGACCCTGTCGTAAAAATGCCAAAAAACGGACTTGCTTCAGCAGTACAATTCTGGTGCTGTAGTTGTAGTAGATGTCTCAAAACGTCATCAGGAGTCCCGACAAAACCTAAAAATGGCATAAAATGCTTTTTTTTGGTAAACTTTTTTTTTACAAAAAAAAATTCAAAAAACAGACTTGCTTCAGCAGCACAATTCTGGTGCTGTAGTTGTAGGAGATGTCTCAAAACGTCATCAGGAGTCCCGACTAAACCCGTAAATGTAAGAAAATGTAAGAAAATGCATTTTTTACGAAAAACATTTTTTGCTAAAATGTCGTAAGGGGGGACCCTGTCGTAAAAATGCCAAAAAACGGACTTGCTTCAGCAGTACAATTCTGGTGCTGTAGTTGTAGGAGATGTCTCAAAACGTCATCAGGAGTCCCTACAAAACCTAAAAATGGCATAAAATGCTTTTTTTGGGAAAACTTTTTTTTTACAAAAATTTTTTCCAAAAAACGGACTTTCTTCAGCAGCACAATTCTGGTGCTGTAGTTGTAGGAGATGTCTCAAAACGTCATCAGGAGTCCCGACTAAACCCGTAAATGTAAGAAAATGTAAGAAAATGCATTTTTTAAGAAAAACATTTTTTGCTAAAATGTCGTAAGGGGGGGGACCCTGTCGTAAAAATGCCAAAAAACGGACTTGCTTCAGCAGTACAATTCTGGTGCTGTAGTTGTAGGAGATGTCTCAAAACGTCATCAGGAGTCCCTACAAAACCTAAAAATGGCATAAAATGCTTTTTTTGGGAAAACTTTTTTTTTACAAAAAAAAATTCAAAAAACAGACTTGCTTCAGCAGCACAATTCTGGTGCTGTAGTTGTAGGAGATGTCTCAAAACGTCATCAGGAGTCCCGACTAAACCCGTAAATGTAAGAAAATGTAAGAAAATGCATTTTTTACGAAAAACATCTTTTGCTAAAATGTCGTAAGGGGGGACCCTGTCGTAAAAATTCCAAAAAACTGACTTGCTTCAGCAGCACAATTCTGGTGCTGTAGTTGTAGGAGATGTCTCAAAACGTCATCAGGAGTCCCTACAAAACCTAAAAATGGCATAAAATGCTTTTTTTGGGAAAACTTTTTTTTTACAAATTTTTTTTCCAAAAAACGGACTTTCTTCAGCAGCACAATTCTGGTGCTGTAGTTGTAGGAGATGTCTCAAAACGTCATCAGGAGTCCCGACTAAACCCGTAAATGTAAGAAAATGTAAGAAAATGCATTTTTTAAGAAAAACATTTTTTGCTAAAATGTCGTAAGGGGGGACCCTGTCGTAAAAATGCCAAAAAACGGACTTGCTTCAGCAGTACAATTCTGGTGCTGTAGTTGTAGGAGATGTCTCAAAACGTCATCAGGAGTCCCTACAAAACCTAAAAATGGCATAAAATGCTTTTTTTGGGAAAACTTTTTTTTTACAAAAAAAAATTCAAAAAACAGACTTGCTTCAGCAGCACAATTCTGGTGCTGTAGTTGTAGGAGATGTCTCAAAACGTCATCAGGAGTCCCGACTAAACCCGTAAATTTAAGAAAATGTAAGAAATTGAGTTTTTTAAGAAAAACATTTTTTGCTAAAATGTCGTAAGGGGGGACCCTGTCGTAAAAATTCCAAAAAACTGACTTGCTTTAGCAGCACAATTCTGGTGCTGTATTTGTAGGAGATGTCTCAAAACGTCATCAGTAGTCCCTACAAAACCTAAAAATGGCATAAAATGCTTTTTTTGGGAAAACTTTTTTTTTACAAAAAAAAATTCTAAAAAACGGACTTTCTTCAGCAGCACAATTCTGGTGCTGTAGTTGTAGGAGATGTCTCAAAACGTCATCAGGAGTCTCGACTAAACCCGTAAATGTAAGAAAATGTAAGAAAATGCATTTTTTAAGAAAAACATTTTTTGCTAAAATGTCGTAAGGGGGGACCCTGTCGTAAAAATGCCAAAAAACTGACTTGCTTCAGCAGTACAATTCTGGTGCTGTAGTTGTAGGAGATGTCTCAAAACGTCATCAGGAGTCCCTACAAAACCTAAAAATGGCATAAAATGCTTTTTTTGGGAAAACTTTTTTTTTACAAAAAAAAATTCTAAAAAACGGACTTTCTTCAGCAGCACAATTCTGGTGCTGTAGTTGTAGGAGATGTCTCAAAACGTCATCAGGAGTCCCGACTAAACCCGTAAATGTAAGAAAATGTAAGAAAATGCATTTTTTAAGAAAAACATTTTTTGCTAAAATGTCGTAAGGGGGGACCCTGTCGTAAAAATTCCAAAAAACTGACTTGCTTCAGCAGCACAATTCTGGTGCTGTAGTTGTAGGAGATGTATTAAAATGTGATCAGGAGTCCCTACAAAACCTAAAAATGGCATAAAATGCTTTTTTTGGGGAAACTTTTTTTTTACAAAAAAAAATTCAAAAAACAGACTTGCTTCAGCAGCACAATTCTGGTGCTGTAGTTGTAGGAGATGTCTCAAAACGTCATCAGGAGTCCCGACTAAACCCGTAAATGTAAGAAAATGTAAGAAAATGCATTTTTTAAGAAAAACATTTTTTGCTAAAATGTCGTAAGGGGGGACCCTGTCGTAAAAATGCCAAAAAACGGACTTGCTTCAGCAGTACAATTCTGGTGCTGTAGTTGTAGGAGATGTCTCAAAACGTCATCAGGAGTCCCTACAAAACCTAAAAATGGCATAAAATGCTTTTTTTGGGAAAACTTTTTTTTTACAAAAATTTTTTCCAAAAAACGGACTTTCTTCAGCAGCACAATTCTGGTGCTGTAGTTGTAGGAGATGTCTCAAAACGTCATCAGGAGTCCCGACTAAACCCGTAAATGTAAGAAAATGTAAGAAAATGCATTTTTTACGAAAAACATCTTTTGCTAAAATGTCGTAAGGGGGGACCCTGTCGTAAAAATTCCAAAAAACTGACTTGCTTCAGCAGTACAATTCTGGTGCTGTAGTTGTAGGAGATGTCTCAAAACGTCATCAGGAGTCCCTACAAAACCTAAAAATGGCATAAAATGCTTTTTTTGGGGAAACTTTTTTTTTTACAAAAAAAAATTCAAAAAACAGACTTGCTTCAGCAGCACAATTCTGGTGCTGTAGTTGTAGGAGATGTCTCAAAACGTCATCAGGAGTCCCGACTAAACCCGTAAATGTAAGAAAATGTAAGAAAATGCATTTTTTACGAAAAACATTTTTTGCTAAAATGTCGTAAGGGGGGACCCTGTCGTAAAAATGCCAAAAAACTGACTTGCTTCAGCAGTACAATTCTGGTGCTGTAGTTGTAGTAGATGTCTCAAAACGTCATCAGGAGTCCCTACAAAACCTAAAAATGGCATAAAATGCTTTTTTTGGTAAACTTTTTTTTTACAAAAAAAAATTCAAAAAACAGACTTGCTTCAGCAGCACAATTCTGGTGCTGTAGTTGTAGGAGATGTCTCAAAACGTCATCAGGAGTCCCGACTAAACCCGTAAATGTAAGAAAATGTAAGAAAATGCACTTTTTACGAAAAACATTTTTTGCTAAAATGTCGTAAGGGGGGACCCTGTCGTAAAAATGCCAAAAAACGGACTTGCTTCAGCAGCACAATTCTGGTGCTGTAGTTGTAGGAGATGTCTCAAAACGTCATCAGGAGTCCCTACAAAACCTAAAAATGGCATAAAATGCTTTTTTTGGGAAAACTTTTTTTTTACAAAAAAAAATTCTAAAAAACGGACTTGCTTCAGCAGCACAATTCTGGTGCTGTAGTTGTAGGAGATGTCTCAAAACGTCATCAGGAGTCCCGACTAAACCCGTAAATGTAAGAAAATGTAAGAAAATGCATTTTTTAAGAAAAACATTTTTTGCTAAAATGTCGTAAGGGGGGATCGTAAAAATGCCAAAAAACTGACTTGCTTCAGCAGTACAATTCTGGTGCTGTAGTTGTAGGAGATGTCTCAAAATGTCATCAGGAGTCCCTATAAAACCTAAAAATGGCATAAAATGCTTTTTTTGGGAAAACTTTTTTTTTACAAAAAAAAATTCTAAAAAACGGACTTTCTTCAGCAGCACAATTCTGGTGCTGTAGTTGTAGGAGATGTCTCAAAACGTCATCAGGAGTCCCGACTAAACCCGTAAATGTAAGAAAATGCATTTTTTAAGAAAAACATTTTTTGCTAAAATGTCGTAAGGGGGGACCCTGTCGTAAAAATGCCAAAAAACGGACTTGCTTCAGCAGTACAATTCTGGTGCTGTAGTTGTAGGAGATGTCTCAAAACGTCATCAGGAGTCCCTACAAAACCTAAAAATGGCATAAAATGCTTTTTTTGGGAAAACTTTTTTTTTACAAAAAAAAATTCAAAAAACAGACTTGCTTCAGCAGCACAATTCTGGTGCTGTAGTTGTAGGAGATGTCTCAAAACGTCATCAGGAGTCCCGACTAAACCCGTAAATGTAAGAAAATGCATTTTTTACGAAAAACATTTTTTGCTAAAATGTCGTAAGGGGGGACCCTGTCGTAAAAATGCCAAAAAACTGACTTGCTTCAGCAGTACAATTCTGGTGCTGTAGTTGTAGGAGATGTCTCAAAACGTCATCGGGAGTCCCTACAAAACCTAAAAATGGCATAAAATGCTTTTTTTGGGGAAACTTTTTTTTTACAAAAAAAAATTCAAAAAACAGACTTGCTTCAGCAGCACAATTCTGGTGCTGTAGTTGTAGGAGATGTCTCAAAACGTCATCAGGAGTCCCGACTAAACCCGTAAATGTAAGAAAATGTAAGAAAATGCATTTTTTACGAAAAACATTTTTTGCTAAAATGTCGTAAGGGGGGACCCTGTCGTAAAAATGCCAAAAAACGGACTTGCTTCAGCAGTACAATTCTGGTGCTGTAGTTGTAGGAGATGTCTCAAAACGTCATCAGGAGTCCCTACAAAACCTAAAAATGGCATAAAATGCTTTTTTTGGGAAAACTTTTTTTTTACAAAAAAAAATTCTAAAAAACGGACTTGCTTCAGCAGCACAATTCTGGTGCTGTAGTTGTAGGAGATGTCTCAAAACGTCATCAGGAGTCCCGACTAAACCCGTAAATGTAAGAAAATGTAAGAAAATGCATTTTTTACGAAAAACATTTTTTGCTAAAATGTCGTAAGGGGGGACCCTGTCGTAAAAATTCCAAAAAACTGACTTGCTTCAGCAGCACAATTCTGGTGCTGTAGTTGTAGGAGATGTCTCAAAACGTCATCAAGAGTCCCTACAAAACCTAAAAATGGCATAAAATGCTTTTTTTGGGAAAACTTTTTTTTTACAAAAAAAAATTCCAAAAAACGGACTTTCTTCAGCAGCACAATTCTGGTGCTGTAGTTGTAGGAGATGTCTCAAAACGTCATCAGGAGTCCCGACTAAACCCGTAAATGTAAGAAAATGTAAGAAAATGCATTTTTTAAGAAAAACATTTTTTGCTAAAATGTCGTAAGGGGGGATCGTAAAAATGCCAAAAAACTGACTTGCTTCAGCAGTACAATTCTGGTGCTGTAGTTGTAGGAGATGTCTCAAAACGTCATCAGGAGTCCCTATAAAACCTAAAAATGGCATAAAATGCTTTTTTTGGGAAAACTTTTTTTTTACAAAAAAAAATTCTAAAAAACGGACTTTCTTCAGCAGCACAATTCTGGTGCTGTAGTTGTAGGAGATGTCTCAAAACGTCATCAGGAGTCCCGACTAAACCCGTAAATGTAAGAAAATGCATTTTTTAAGAAAAACATTTTTTGCTAAAATGTCGTAAGGGGGGACCCTGTCGTAAAAATGCCAAAAAACTGACTTGCTTCAGCAGTACAATTCTGGTGCTGTAGTTGTAGGAGATGTCTCAAAACGTCATCAGGAGTCCCTACAAAACCTAAAAATGGCATAAAATGCTTTTTTTGGGAAAACTTTTTTTTTACAAAAAAAAATTCAAAAAACAGACTTGCTTCAGCAGCACAATTCTGGTGCTGTAGTTGTAGGAGATGTCTCAAAACGTCATCAGGAGTCCCGACTAAACCCGTAAATGTAAGAAAATGTAAGAAAATGCATTTTTTAAGAAAAACATTTTTTGCGAAAATGTCGTAAGGGGGGACCCTGTCGTAAAAATGCCAAAAAACTGACTTGCTTCAGCAGTACAATTCTGGTGCTGTAGTTGTAGGAGATGTCTCAAAACGTCATCAGGAGTCCCTACAAAACCTAAAAATGGCATAAAATGCTTTTTTTGGGAAAACTTTTTTTTTACAAAAAAAAATTCAAAAAACAGACTTGCTTCAGCAGCACAATTCTGGTGCTGTAGTTGTAGGAGATGTCTCAAAACGTCATCAGGAGTCCCGACTAAACCCGTAAATGTAAGAAAATGTAAGAAAATGCATTTTTTAAGAAAAACATTTTTTGCTAAAATGTCGTAAGGGGGGACCCTGTCGTAAAAATTCCAAAAAACTGACTTGCTTCAGCAGCACAATTCTGGTGCTGTAGTTGTAGGAGATGTCTCAAAACGTCATCAGGAGTCCCTACAAAACCTAAAAATGGCATAAAATGCTTTTTTTGGGAAAACTTTTTTTTTACAAAAAAAAATTCCAAAAAACGGACTTTCTTCAGCAGCACAATTCTGGTGCTGTAGTTGTAGGAGATGTCTCAAAACGTCATCAGGAGTCCCGACTAAACCCGTAAATGTAAGAAAATGTAAGAAAATGCATTTTTTAAGAAAAACATTTTTCGCTAAAATGTCGTAAGGGGGGACCCTGTCGTAAAAATGCCAAAAAACGGACTTGCTTCAGCAGTACAATTCTGGTGCTGTAGTTGTAGTAGATGTCTCAAAACGTCATCAGGAGTCCCGACAAAACCTAAAAATGGCATAAAATGCTTTTTTTGGTAAACTTTTTTTTTACAAAAAAAAATTCAAAAAACAGACTTGCTTCAGCAGCACAATTCTGGTGCTGTAGTTGTAGGAGATGTCTCAAAACGTCATCAGGAGTCCCGACTAAACCCGTAAATGTAAGAAAATGTAAGAAAATGCATTTTTTACGAAAAACATTTTTTGCTAAAATGTCGTAAGGGGGGACCCTGTCGTAAAAATGCCAAAAAACGGACTTGCTTCAGCAGTACAATTCTGGTGCTGTAGTTGTAGGAGATGTCTCAAAACGTCATCAGGAGTCCCTACAAAACCTAAAAATGGCATAAAATGCTTTTTTTGGGAAAACTTTTTTTTTACAAAATTTTTTTCCAAAAAACGGACTTTCTTCAGCAGCACAATTCTGGTGCTGTAGTTGTAGGAGATGTCTCAAAACGTCATCAGGAGTCCCGACTAAACCCGTAAATGTAAGAAAATGTAAGAAAATGCATTTTTTAAGAAAAACATTTTTTGCTAAAATGTCGTAAGGGGGGACCCTGTCGTAAAAATGCCAAAAAACGGACTTGCTTCAGCAGTACAATTCTGGTGCTGTAGTTGTAGGAGATGTCTCAAAACGTCATCAGGAGTCCCTACAAAACCTAAAAATGGCATAAAATGCTTTTTTTGGGAAAACTTTTTTTTTACAAAAAAAAATTCAAAAAACAGACTTGCTTCAGCAGCACAATTCTGGTGCTGTAGTTGTAGGAGATGTCTCAAAACGTCATCAGGAGTCCCGACTAAACCCGTAAATGTAAGAAAATGCATTTTTTACGAAAAACATTTTTTGCTAAAATGTCGTAAGGGGGGACCCTGTCGTAAAAATGCCAAAAAACTGACTTGCTTCAGCAGTACAATTCTGGTGCTGTAGTTGTAGGAGATGTCTCAAAACGTCATCGGGAGTCCCTACAAAACCTAAAAATGGCATAAAATGCTTTTTTTGGGGAAACTTTTTTTTTACAAAAAAAAATTCAAAAAACAGACTTGCTTCAGCAGCACAATTCTGGTGCTGTAGTTGTAGGAGATGTCTCAAAACGTCATCAGGAGTCCCGACTAAACCCGTAAATGTAAGAAAATGTAAGAAAATGCATTTTTTACGAAAAACATTTTTTGCTAAAATGTCGTAAGGGGGGACCCTGTCGTAAAAATGCCAAAAAACGGACTTGCTTCAGCAGTACAATTCTGGTGCTGTAGTTGTAGGAGATGTCTCAAAACGTCATCAGGAGTCCCTACAAAACCTAAAAATGGCATAAAATGCTTTTTTTGGGAAAACTTTTTTTTTACAAAAAAAAATTCTAAAAAACGGACTTGCTTCAGCAGCACAATTCTGGTGCTGTAGTTGTAGGAGATGTCTCAAAACGTCATCAGGAGTCCCGACTAAACCCGTAAATGTAAGAAAATGTAAGAAAATGCATTTTTTAAGAAAAACATTTTTTGCTAAAATGTCGTAAGGGGGGACCCTGTCGTAAAAATTCCAAAAAACTGACTTGCTTCAGCAGCACAATTCTGGTGCTGTAGTTGTAGGAGATGTCTCAAAACGTCATCAAGAGTCCCTACAAAACCTAAAAATGGCATAAAATGCTTTTTTTGGGAAAACTTTTTTTTTACAAAAAAAAATTCCAAAAAACGGACTTTCTTCAGCAGCACAATTCTGGTGCTGTAGTTGTAGGAGATGTCTCAAAACGTCATCAGGAGTCCCGACTAAACCCGTAAATGTAAGAAAATGTAAGAAAATGCATTTTTTAAGAAAAACATTTTTTGCTAAAATGTCGTAAGGGGGGACCCTGCCGTAAAAATGCCAAAAAACGGACTTGCTTCAGCAGTACAATTCTGGTGCTGTAGTTGTAGGAGATGTCTCAAAACGTCATCAGGAGTCCCGACTAAACCCGAAAATGTAAGAAAATGCATTTTTTACGAAAAACATTTTTTGCTAAAATGTCGTAAGGGGGGACCCTGTCGTAAAAATTCCAAAAAACTGACTTGCTTCAGCAGCACAATTCTGGTGCTGTAGTTGTAGGAGATGTCTTAAAACGTCATCAGGAGTCCCTACAAAACCTAAAAATGGCATAAAATGCTTTTTTTGGGAAAACTTTTTTTTTACAAAAAAAAATTCAAAAAACAGACTTGCTTCAGCAGCACAATTCTGGTGCTGTAGTTGTAGGAGATGTCTCAAAACGTCATCAGGAGTCCCGACTAAACCCGTAAATGTAAGAAAATGTAAGAAAATGCATTTTTTAAGAAAAACATTTTTTGCTAAAATGTCGTAAGGGGGGACCCTGTCGTAAAAATGCCAAAAAACTGACTTGCTTCAGCAGTACAATTCTGGTGCTGTAGTTGTAGGAGATGTCTCAAAACGTCATCAGGAGTCCCTACAAAACCTAAAAATGGCATAAAATGCTTTTTTTGGGAAAACTTTTTTTTTACAAAAAAAAATTCAAAAAACAGACTTGCTTCAGCAGCACAATTCTGGTGCTGTAGTTGTAGGAGATGTCTCAAAACGTCATCAGGAGTCCCGACTAAACCCGTAAATGTAAGAAAATGTAAGAAAATGCATTTTTTAAGAAAAACATTTTTTGCTAAAATGTCGTAAGGGGGGACCCTGTCGTAAAAATGCCAAAAAACCGACTTGCTTCAGCAGTACAATTCTGGTGCTGTAGTTGTAGGAGATGTCTCAAAACGTCATCAGGAGTCCCGACTAAACCCGTAAATGTAAGAAAATGTAAGAAAATGCATTTTTTACGAAAAACATTTTTTGCTAAAATGTTGTAAGGGGGGACCCTGTCGTAAAAATTCCAAAAAACTGACTTGCTTCAGCAGCACAATTCTGGTGCTGTAGTTGTAGGAGATGTATTAAAATGTGATCAGGAGTCCCTACAAAACCTAAAAATGGCATAAAATGCTTTTTTTGGGGAAACTTTTTTTTTACAAAAAAAAATTCAAAAAACAGACTTGCTTCAGCAGCACAATTCTGGTGCTGTAGTTGTAGGAGATGTCTCAAAACGTCATCAGGAGTCCCGACTAAACCCGTAAATGTAAGAAAATGTAAGAAAATGCATTTTTTAAGAAAAACATTTTTTGCTAAAATGTCGTAAGGGGGGCCCTGTCGTAAAAATGCCAAAAAACGGACTTGCTTCAGCAGTACAATTCTGGTGCTGTAGTTGTAGGAGATGTCTCAAAACGTCATCAGGAGTCCCTACAAAACCTAAAAATGGCATAAAATGCTTTTTTTGGGAAAACTTTTTTTTTACAAAAAAAAATTCTAAAAAACGGACTTGCTTCAGCAGCACAATTCTGGTGCTGTAGTTGTAGGAGATGTCTCAAAACGTCATCAGGAGTCCCGACTAAACCCGTAAATGTAAGAAAATGCATTTTTTACGAAAAACATCTTTTGCTAAAATGTCGTAAGGGGGGACCCTGTCGTAAAAATTCCAAAAAACTGACTTGCTTCAGCAGCACAATTCTGGTGCTGTAGTTGTAGGAGATGTCTCAAAACGTCATCAGGAGTCCCTACAAAACCTAAAAATGGCATAAAATGCTTTTTTTGGGAAAACTTTTTTTTTACAAAAAAATTTTCCAAAAAACGGACTTTCTTCAGCAGCACAATTCTGGTGCTGTAGTTGTAGGAGATGTCTCAAAACGTCATCAGGAGTCCCGACTAAACCCGTAAATGTAAGAAAATGTAAGAAAATGCATTTTTTAAGAAAAACATTTTTTGCTAAAATGTCGTAAGGGGGGACCCTGTCGTAAAAATGCCAAAAAACGGACTTGCTTCAGCAGTACAATTCTGGTGCTGTAGTTGTAGTAGATGTCTCAAAACGTCATCAGGAGTCCCGACAAAACCTAAAAATGGCATAAAATGCTTTTTTTGGTAAACTTTTTTTTTACAAAAAAAAATTCAAAAAACAGACTTGCTTCAGCAGCACAATTCTGGTGCTGTAGTTGTAGGAGATGTCTCAAAACGTCATCAGGAGTCCCGACTAAACCCGCAAATGTAAGAAAATGTAAGAAAATGCATTTTTTACGAAAAACATTTTTTGCTAAAATGTCGTAAGGGGGGACCCTGTCGTAAAAATGCCAAAAAACGGACTTGCTTCAGCAGTACAATTCTGGTGCTGTAGTTGTAGGAGATGTCTCAAAACGTCATCAGGAGTCCCTACAAAACCTAAAAATGGCATAAAATGCTTTTTTTGGGAAAACTTTTTTTTTACAAAATTTTTTTCCAAAAAACGGACTTTCTTCAGCAGCACAATTCTGGTGCTGTAGTTGTAGGAGATGTCTCAAAACGTCATCAGGAGTCCCGACTAAACCCGTAAATGTAAGAAAATGTAAGAAAATGCATTTTTTAAGAAAAACATTTTTTGCTAAAATGTCGTAAGGGGGGACCCTGTCGTAAAAATGCCAAAAAACGGACTTGCTTCAGCAGTACAATTCTGGTGCTGTAGTTGTAGTAGATGTCTCAAAACGTCATCAGGAGTCCCTACAAAACCTAAAAATGGCATAAAATGCTTTTTTTGGTAAACTTTTTTTTTACAAAAAAAAATTCAAAAAACAGACTTGCTTCAGCAGCACAATTCTGGTGCTGTAGTTGTAGGAGATGTCTCAAAACGTCATCAGGAGTCCCGACTAAACCCGTAAATGTAAGAAAATGTAAGAAAATGCATTTTTTACGAAAAACATTTTTTGCTAAAATGTCGTAAGGGGGGACCCTGTCGTAAAAATTCCAAAAAACTGACTTGCTTCAGCAGCACAATTCTGGTGCTGTATTTGTAGGAGATGTCTCAAAACGTCATCAGTAGTCCCTACAAAACCTAAAAATGGCATAAAATGCTTTTTTTGGGAAAACTTTTTTTTTACAAAAAAAAATTCTAAAAAACGGACTTGCTTCAGCAGCACAATTCTGGTGCTGTAGTTGTAGGAGATGTCTCAAAACGTCATCAGGAGTCCCGACTAAACCCGTAAATGTAAGAAAATGTAAGAAAATGCATTTTTTAAGAAAAACATTTTTTGCTAAAATGTCGTAAGGGGGGACCCTGTCGTAAAAATTCCAAAAAACTGACTTGCTTCAGCAGCACAATTCTGGTGCTGTAGTTGTAGGAGATGTCTCAAAACGTCATCAGGAGTCCCTACAAAACCTAAAAATGGCATAAAATGCTTTTTTTGGGAAAACTTTTTTTTTACAAAAAAAATTTCCAAAAAACGGACTTTCTTCAGCAGCACAATTCTGGTGCTGTAGTTGTAGGAGATGTCTCAAAACGTCATCAGGAGTCCCGACTAAACCCGTAAATGTAAGAAAATGTAAGAAAATGCATTTTTTAAGAAAAACATTTTTTGCTAAAATGTCGTAAGGGGGGATCGTAAAAATGCCAAAAAACTGACTTGCTTCAGCAGTACAATTCTGGTGCTGTAGTTGTAGGAGATGTCTCAAAACGTCATCAGGAGTCCCTATAAAACCTAAAAATGGCATAAAATGCTTTTTTTGGGAAAACTTTTTTTTTACAAAAAAAAATTCTAAAAAACGGACTTTCTTCAGCAGCACAATTCTGGTGCTGTAGTTGTAGGAGATGTCTCAAAACGTCATCAGGAGTCCCGACTAAACCCGTAAATGTAAGAAAATGCATTTTTTAAGAAAAACATTTTTTGCTAAAATGTCGTAAGGGGGGACCCTGTCGTAAAAATGCCAAAAAACTGACTTGCTTCAGCAGTACAATTCTGGTGCTGTAGTTGTAGGAGATGTCTCAAAACGTCATCAGGAGTCCCGACTAAACCCGTAAATGTAAGAAAATGTAAGAAAATGCATTTTTTAAGAAAAACATTTTTTGCTAAAATGTCGTAAGGGGGGACCCTGTCGTAAAAATGCCAAAAAACTGACTTGCTTCAGCAGTACAATTCTGGTGCTGTAGTTGTAGGAGATGTCTCAAAACGTCATCAGGAGTCCCTACAAAACCTAAAAATGGCATAAAATGCTTTTTTTGGGAAAACTTTTTTTTTTACAAAAAAAAATTCAAAAAACAGACTTGCTTCAGCAGCACAATTCTGGTGCTGTAGTTGTAGGAGATGTCTCAAAACGTCATCAGGAGTCCCGACTAAACCCGTAAATGTAAGAAAATGTAAGAAAATGCATTTTTTAAGAAAAACATTTTTTGCTAAAATGTCGTAAGGGGGGACCCTGTCGTAAAAATGCCAAAAAACCGACTTGCTTCAGCAGTACAATTCTGGTGCTGTAGTTGTAGGAGATGTCTCAAAACGTCATCAGGAGTCCCGACTAAACCCGTAAATGTAAGAAAATGTAAGAAAATGCATTTTTTACGAAAAACATTTTTTGCTAAAATGTCGTAAGGGGGGACCCTGTCGTAAAAATTCCAAAAAACTGACTTGCTTCAGCAGCACAATTCTGGTGCTGTAGTTGTAGGAGATGTCTTAAAACGTCATCAGGAGTCCCTACAAAACCTAAAAATGGCATAAAATGCTTTTTTTGGGAAAACTTTTTTTTTACAAAAAAAAATTCTAAAAAACGGACTTTCTTCAGCAGCACAATTCTGGTGCTGTAGTTGTAGGAGATGTCTCAAAACGTCATCAGGAGTCCCGACTAAACCCGTAAATGTAAGAAAATGTAAGAAAATGTAAGAAAATGCATTTTTTAAGAAAAACATTTTTTGCTAAAATGTCGTAAGGGGGGACCCTGTCGTAAAAATTCCAAAAAACTGACTTGCTTCAGCAGCACAATTCTGGTGCTGTATTTGTAGGAGATGTCTCAAAACGTCATCAGTAGTCCCGACTAAACCCGAAAATGTAAGAAAATGCATTTTTTACGAAAAACATTTTTTGCTAAAATGTCGTAAGGGGGGACCCTGTCGTAAAAATGCCAAAAAACTGACTTGCTTCAGCAGTACAATTCTGGTGCTGTAGTTGTAGGAGATGTCTCAAAACGTCATCAGGAGTCCCTACAAAACCTAAAAATGGCATAAAATGCTTTTTTTTGGGAAAACTTTTTTTTTACAAAAAAAAATTCCAAAAAACGGACTTGCTTCAGCAGCACAATTCTGGTGCTGTAGTTGTAGGAGATGTCTCAAAACGTCATCAGGAGTCCCGACTAAACCCGTAAATGTAAGAAAATGTAAGAAAATGCATTTTTTACGAAAAACATTTTTTGCTAAAATGTCGTAAGGGGGGACCCTGTCGTAAAAATTCCAAAAAACTGACTTGCTTCAGCAGCACAATTCTGGTGCTGTAGTTGTAGGAGATGTCTCAAAACGTCATCAGGAGTCCCTACAAAACCTAAAAATGGCATAAAATGCTTTTTTTGGGAAAACTTTTTTTTTTACAAAAAAAAATTCCAAAAAACGGACTTTCTTCAGCAGCACAATTCTGGTGCTGTAGTTGTAGGAGATGTCTCAAAACGTCATCAGGAGTCCCGACTAAACCCGTAAATGTAAGAAAATGCATTTTTTAAGAAAAACATTTTTTGCTAAAATGTCGTAAGGGGGGACCCTGTCGTAAAAATGCCAAAAAACGGACTTGCTTCAGCAGTACAATTCTGGTGCTGTAGTTGTAGGAGATGTCTCAAAACGTCATCAGGAGTCCCTACAAAACCTAAAAATGGCATAAAATGCTTTTTTTGGGAAAACTTTTTTTTTACAAAAAAAAATTCTAAAAAACGGACTTGCTTCAGCAGCACAATTCTGGTGCTGTAGTTGTAGGAGATGTCTCAAAACGTCATCAGGAGTCCCGACTAAACCCGTAAATGTAAGAAAATGTAAGAAAAGGCATTTTTTACGAAAAACATCTTTTGCTAAAATGTCGTAAGGGGGGACCCTGTCGTAAAAATTCCAAAAAACTGACTTGCTTCAGCAGCACAATTCTGGTGCTGTAGTTGTAGGAGATGTCTCAAAACGTCATCAGGAGTCCCTACAAAACCTAAAAATGGCATAAAATGCTTTTTTTGGGAAAACTTTTTTTTTACAAAAAAAATTTCCAAAAAACGGACTTTCTTCAGCAGCACAATTCTGGTGCTGTAGTTGTAGGAGATGTCTCAAAACGTCATCAGGAGTCCCGACTAAACCCGTAAATGTAAGAAAATGTAAGAAAATGCATTTTTTAAGAAAAACATTTTTTGCTAAAATGTCGTAAGGGGGGACCCTGTCGTAAAAATTCCAAAAAACTGACTTGCTTCAGCAGCACAATTCTGGTGCTGTATTTGTAGGAGATGTCTCAAAACGTCATCAGTAGTCCCTACAAAACCTAAAAATGGCATAAAATGCTTTTTTTGGGAAAACTTTTTTTTTACAAAAAAAAATTCTAAAAAACGGACTTTCTGCAGCAGCACAATTCTGGTGCTGTAGTTGTAGGAGATGTCTCAAAACGTCATCAGGAGTCCCGACTAAACCCGTAAATGTAAGAAAATGTAAGAAAATGCATTTTTTAAGAAAAACATTTTTTGCTAAAATGTCGTAAGGGGGGACCCTGTCGTAAAAATGCCAAAAAACTGACTTGCTTCAGCAGTACAATTCTGGTGCTGTAGTTGTAGGAGATGTCTCAAAACGTCATCAGGAGTCCCTACAAAACCTAAAAATGGCATAAAATGCTTTTTTTGGGAAAACTTTTTTTTTACAAAAAAAAATTCCAAAAAACGGACTTTCTTCAGCAGCACAATTCTGGTGCTGTAGTTGTAGGAGATGTCTCAAAACGTCATCAGGAGTCCCGACTAAACCCGTAAATGTAAGAAAATGTAAGAAAATGCACTTTTTAAGAAAAACATTTTTTGCTAAAATGTCGTAAGGGGGGACCCTGTCGTAAAAATGCCAAAAAACTGACTTGCTTCAGCAGTACAATTCTGGTGCTGTAGTTGTAGTAGATGTCTCAAAACGTCATCAGGAGTCCCTACAAAACCTAAAAATGGCATAAAATGCTTTTTTTGGTAAACTTTTTTTTTACAAAAAAAATTTCAAAAAACAGACTTGCTTCAGCAGCACAATTCTGGTGCTGTAGTTGTAGGAGATGTCTCAAAACGTCATCAGGAGTCCCGACTAAACCCGAAAATGTAAGAAAATGCATTTTTTACGAAAAACATTTTTTGCTAAAATGTCGTAAGGGGGGACCCTGTCGTAAAAATGCCAAAAAACTGACTTGCTTCAGCAGTACAATTCTGGTGCTGTAGTTGTAGGAGATGTCTCAAAACGTCATCAGGAGTCCCTACAAAACCTAAAAATGGCATAAAATGCTTTTTTTGGGAAAACTTTTTTTTTACAAAAAAAAATGCCAAAAAACTGACTTGCTTCAGCAGCACAATTCTGGTGCTGTAGTTGTAGGAGATGTCTCAAAACGTCATCAGGAGTCCCGACTAAACCCGTAAATGTAACAAAATGTAAGAAAATGCATTTTTTAAGAAAAACATTTTTTGCTAAAATGTCATAAGGGGGGGGGGACCCTGTCGTAAAAATGCCAAAAAACGGACTTGCTTCAGCAGTACAATTCTGGTGCTGTAGTTGTAGTAAATGTCTCAAAACGTCATCAGGAGTCCCGACTAAACCCGTAAATTTAAGAAAATGTAAGAAAATGAGTTTTTTAAGAAAAACATTTTTTGCTAAAATGTCGTAAGGGGGGACCCTGTCGTAAAAATTCCAAAAAACGGACTTGCTTCAGCAGCACAATTCTGGTGCTGTATTTGTAGGAGATGTCTCAAAACGTCATCAGTAGTCCCTACAAAACCTAAAAATGGCATAAAATGCTTTTTTTGGGAAAACTTTTTTTACAAAAAAAAATTCTAAAAAACGGACTTTCTTCAGCAGCACAATTCTGGTGCTGTAGTTGTAGGAGATGTCTCAAAACGTCATCAGGAGTCCCGACTAAACCCGTAAATGTAAGAAAATGTAAGAAAATGCATTTTTTAAGAAAAACATTTTTTGCTAAAATGTCGTAAGGGGGGACCCTGTCGTAAAAATGCCAAAAAACTGACTTGCTTCAGCAGTACAATTCTGGTGCTGTAGTTGTAGGAGATGTCTCAAAACGTCATCAGGAGTCCCTATAAAACCTAAAAATGGCATAAAATGCTTTTTTTGGGAAAACTTTTTTTTTACAAAAAAAATTTCTAAAAAACGGACTTTCTTCAGCAGCACAATTCTGGTGCTGTAGTTGTAGGAGATGTCTCAAAACGTCATCAGGAGTCCCGACTAAACCCGTAAATGTAAGAAAATGTAAGAAAATGCATTTTTTAAGAAAAACATTTTTTGCTAAAATGTCGTAAGGGGGGACCCTGTCGTAAAAATGCCAAAAAACGGACTTGCTTCAGCAGTACAATTCTGGTGCTGTAGTTGTAGGAGATGTCTCAAAACGTCATCAGGAGTCCCTACAAAACCTAAAAATGGCATAAAATGCTTTTTTTGGGAAAACTTTTTTTTTACAAAAAAAAATTCTAAAAAACGGACTTGCTTCAGCAGCACAATTCTGGTGCTGTAGTTGTAGGAGATGTCTCAAAACGTCATCAGGAGTCCCGACTAAACCCGTAAATGTAAGAAAATGTAAGAAAATGCATTTTTTAAGAAAAACATTTTTTGCTAAAATGTCGTAAGGGGGGACCCTGTCGTAAAAATGCCAAAAAACTGACTTGCTTCAGCAGTACAATTCTGGTGCTATAGTTGTAGGAGATGTCTCAAAACGTCATCAGGAGTCCCTACAAAACCTAAAAATGGCATAAAATGCTTTTTTTGGGAAAACTTTTTTTTTACAAAAATTTTTTCAAAAAACAGACTTGCTTCAGCAGCACAATTCTGGTGCTGTAGTTGTAGGAGATGTCTCAAAACGTCATCAGGAGTCCCGACTAAACCCGTAAATGTAAGAAAATGTAAGAAAATGCATTTTTTAAGAAAAACATTTTTTGCTAAAATGTCGTAAGGGGGGACCCTGTCGTAAAAATCCCAAAAAACCGACTTGCTTCAGCAGTACAATTCTGGTGCTGTAGTTGTAGGAGATGTCTCAAAACGTCATCAGGAGTCCCGACTAAACCCGTAAATGTAAGAAAATGTAAGAAAATGCATTTTTTACGAAAAACATTTTTTGCTAAAATGTCGTAAGGGGGGACCCTGTCGTAAAAATTCCAAAAAACTGACTTGCTTCAGCAGCACAATTCTGGTGCTGTAGTTGTAGGAGATGTCTTAAAACGTCATCAGGAGTCCCTACAAAACCTAAAAATGGCATAAAATGCTTTTTTTGGGAAAACTTTTTTTTTACAAAAAAAAATTCAAAAAACAGACTTGCTTCAGCAGCACAATTCTGGTGCTGTAGTTGTAGGAGATGTCTCAAAACGTCATCAGGAGTCCCGACTAAACCCGTAAATGTAAGAAAATGTAAGAAAATGCATTTTTTAAGAAAAACATTTTTTGCTAAAATGTCGTAAGGGGGGACCCTGTCGTAAAAATTCCAAAAAACTGACTTGCTTCAGCAGCACAATTCTGGTGCTGTATTTGTAGGAGATGTCTCAAAACGTCATCAGTAGTCCCTACAAAACCTAAAAAAGGCATAAAATGCTTTTTTTGGGAAAACTTTTTTTTTACAAAAAAAAATTCTAAAAAACGGACTTTCTTCAGCAGCACAATTCTGGTGCTGTAGTTGTAGGAGATGTCTTAAAACGTCATCAGGAGTCCCTACAAAACCTAAAAATGGCATAAAATGCTTTTTTTGGGAAAACTTTTTTTTTACAAAAAAAAATTCAAAAAACAGACTTGCTTCAGCAGCACAATTCTGGTGCTGTAGTTGTAGGAGATGTCTCAAAACGTCATCAGGAGTCCCGACTAAACCCGTAAATGTAAGAAAATGTAAGAAAATGCATTTTTTACGAAAAACATTTTTTGCTAAAATGTCGTAAGGGGGGACCCTGTCGTAAAAATTCCAAAAAACTGACTTGCTTCAGCAGCACAATTCTGGTGCTGTAGTTGTAGGAGATGTCTCAAAACGTCATCAGGAGTCCCTACAAAACCTAAAAATGGCATAAAATGCTTTTTTTGGGAAAAATTTTTTTTACAAAAAAAAATTCTAAAAAACTGACTTTCTTCAGCAGCACAATTCTGGTGCTGTAGTTGTAGGAGATGTCTCAAAACGTCATCAGGAGTCGCGACTAAACCCGTAAATGTAAGAAAATGTAAGAAAATGCATTTTTTACGAAAAACATTTTTTGCTAAAATGTCGTAAGGGGGGACCCTGTCGTAAAAATTCCAAAAAACTGACTTGCTTCAGCAGCACAATTCTGGTGCTGTAGTTGTAGGAGATGTCTCAAAACGTCATCAGGAGTCCCTACAAAACCTAAAAATGGCATAAAATGCTTTTTTTGGGAAAACTTTTTTTTTACAAAAAAAAATTCAAAAAACAGACTTGCTTCAGCAGCACAATTCTGGTGCTGTAGTTGTAGGAGATGTCTCAAAACGTCATCAGGAGTCCCGACTAAACCCGTAAATGTAAGAAAATGTAAGAAAATGCATTTTTTAAGAAAAGCATTTTTTGCTAAAATGTCGTAAGGGGGGACCCTGTCGTAAAAATGCCAAAAAACGGACTTGCTTCAGCAGTACAATTCTGGTGCTGTAGTTGTAGTAGATGTCTCAAAACGTCATCAGGAGTCCCTACAAAACCTAAAAATGGCATAAAATGCTTTTTTTGGTAAACTTTTATTTTACAAAAAAAATTTCAAAAAACAGACTTGCTTCAGCAGCACAATTCTGGTGCTGTAGTTGTAGGAGATGTCTCAAAACGTCATCAGGAGTCCCGACTAAACCCGTAAATGTAAGAAAATGTAAGAAAATGCATTTTTTAAGAAAAACATTTTTTGCTAAAATGTCGTAACGGGGGACCCTGTCGTAAAAATGCCAAAAAACTGACTTGCTTCAGCAGTACAATTCTGGTGCTGTAGTTGTAGGAGATGTCTCAAAACGTCATCAGGAGTCCCTATAAAACCTAAAAATGGCATAAAATGCTTTTTTTGGGAAAACTTTTTTTTTACAAAAAAATTTTCTAAAAAACGGACTTTCTTCAGCAGCACAATTCTGGTGCTGTAGTTGTAGGAGATGTCTCAAAACGTCATCAGGAGTCCCGACTAAACCCGTAAATGTAAGAAAATGTAAGAAAATGCATTTTTTAAGAAAAACATTTTTTGCTAAAATGTCGTAAGGGGGGACCCTGTCGTAAAAATGCCAAAAAACTGACTTGCTTCAGCAGTACAATTCTGGTGCTGTAGTTGTAGGAGATGTCTCAAAACGTCATCAGGAGTCCCGACTAAACCCGAAAATGTAAGAAAATGCATTTTTTAAGAAAAACATTTTTTGCTAAAATGTCGTAAGGGGGGACCCTGTCGTAAAAATGCCAAAAAACTGACTTGCTTCAGCAGTACAATTCTGGTGCTGTAGTTGTAGGAGATGTCTCAAAACGTCTTCAGGAGTCCCTACAAAACCTAAAAATGGCATAAAATGCTTTTTTTGGGAAAACTTTTTTTTTACAAAAAAAAATTCAAAAAACAGACTTGCTTCAGCAGCACAATTCTGGTGCTGTAGTTGTAGGAGATGTCTCAAAACGTCATCAGGAGTCCCGACTAAACCCGTAAATGTAAGAAAATGTAAGAAAATGCATTTTTTAAGAAAAACATTTTTTGCTAAAATGTCGTAACGGGGGACCCTGTCGTAAAAATGCCAAAAAACTGACTTGCTTCAGCAGTACAATTCTGGTGCTGTATTTGTAGGAGATGTCTCAAAACGTCATCAGTAGTCCCTACAAAACCTAAAAATGGCATAAAATGCTTTTTTTGGGAAAACTTTTTTTTTACAAAAAAAAATTCTAAAAAACGGACTTTCTTCAGCAGCACAATTCTGGTGCTGTAGTTGTAGGAAATGTCTCAAAACGTCATCAGGAGTCCCGACTAAACCCGTAAATGTAAGAAAATGTAAGAAAATGCATTTTTTAAGAAAAACATTTTTTGCTAAAATGTCGTAAGGGGGGACCCTGTCGTAAAAATGCCAAAAAACTGACTTGCTTCAGCAGTACAATTCTGGTGCTGTAGTTGTAGGAGATGTCTCAAAACGTCATCAGGAGTCCCTACAAAACCTAAAAATGGCATAAAATGCTTTTTTTGGGAAAACTTTTTTTTTACAAAAAAAAATTCCAAAAAACTGACTTTCTTCAGCAGCACAATTCTGGTGCTGTAGTTGTAGGAGATGTCTCAAAACGTCATCAGGAGTCCCGACTAAACCCGTAAATGTAAGAAAATGTAAGAAAATGCATTTTTTAAGAAAAACATTTTTTGCTAAAATGTCGTAAGGGGGGACCCTGTCGTAAAAATGCCAAAAAACTGACTTGCTTCAGCAGTACAATTCTGGTGCTGTAGTTGTAGGAGATGTCTCAAAACGTCATCAGGAGTCCCTACAAAACCTAAAAATGGCATAAAATGCTTTTTTTGGGAAAACTTTTTTTTTACAAAAAAAAATTCCAAAAAACGGACTTGCTTCAGCAGCACAATTCTGGTGCTGTAGTTGTAGGAGATGTCTCAAAACGTCATCAGGAGTCCCTACAAAACCTAAAAATGGCATAAAATGCTTTTTTTGGGAAAACTTTTTTTTTACAAAAATTTTTTCCAAAAAACGGACTTTCTTCAGCAGCACAATTCTGGTGCTGTAGTTGTAGGAGATGTCTCAAAACGTCATCAGGAGTCCCGACTAAACCCGAAAATGTAAGAAAATGCATTTTTTACGAAAAACATTTTTTGCTAAAATGTCGTAAGGGGGGACCCTGTCGTAAAAATGCCAAAAAACTGACTTGCTTCAGCAGTACAATTCTGGTGCTGTAGTTGTAGGAGATGTCTCAAAACGTCATCAGGAGTCCCTACAAAACCTAAAAATGGCATAAAATACTTTTTTTGGGAAAACTTTTTTTTTACAAAAAAAAATTCCAAAAAACGGACTTGCTTCAGCAGCACAATTCTGGTGCTGTAGTTGTAGGAGATGTCTCAAAACGTCATCAGGAGTCCCGACTAAACCCGTAAATGTAAGAAAATGTAAGAAAATGGATTTTTTACGAAAAACATTATTTGCTAAAATGTCGTAAGGGGGGACCTTGTCGTAAAAATTCCAAAAAACTGACTTGCTTCAGCAGCACAATTCTGGTGCTGTATTTGTAGGAGATGTCTCAAAACGTCATCAGTAGTCCCTACAAAACCTAAAAATGGCATAAAATGCTTTTTTTGGGAAAACTTTTTTTTTACAAAAAAAAATTCTAAAAAACGGACTTTCTTCAGCAGCACAATTCTGGTGCTGTAGTTGTAGGAGATGTCTCAAAACGTCATCAGGAGTCGCGACTAAACCCGTAAATGTAAGAAAATGTAAGAAAATGCATTTTTTAAGAAAAACATTTTTTGCTAAAATGTCGTAAGGGGGGACCCTGTCGTAAAAATTCCAAAAAACTGACTTGCTTCAGCAGCACAATTCTGGTGCTGTAGTTGTAGGAGATGTCTTAAAACGTCATCAGGAGTCCCTACAAAACCTAAAAATGGCATAAAATGCTTTTTTTGGGAAAACTTTTTTTTTACAAAAAAAAATTCAAAAAACAGACTTGCTTCAGCAGCACAATTCTGGTGCTGTAGTTGTAGGAGATGTCTCAAAACGTCATCAGGAGTCCCGACTAAACCCGTAAATGTAAGAAAATGTAAGAAAATGCATTTTTTACGAAAAACATTTTTTGCTAAAATGTCGTAAGGGGGGACCCTGTCGTAAAAATTCCAAAAAACTGACTTGCTTCAGCAGCACAATTCTGGTGCTGTAGTTGTAGGAGATGTCTCAAAACGTCATCAGGAGTCCCTACAAAACCTAAAAATGGCATAAAATGCTTTTTTTGGGAAAAAAATTTTTTACAAAAAAAAATTCTAAAAAACTGACTTTCTTCAGCAGCACAATTCTGGTGCTGTAGTTGTAGGAGATGTCTCAAAACGTCATCAGGAGTCGCGACTAAACCCGTAAATGTAAGAAAATGTAAGAAAATGCATTTTTTACGAAAAACATTTTTTGCTAAAATGTCGTAAGGGGGGACCCTGTCGTAAAAATTCCAAAAAACTGACTTGCTTCAGCAGCACAATTCTGGTGCTGTAGTTGTAGGAGATGTCTCAAAACGTCATCAGGAGTCCCTACAAAACCTAAAAATGGCATAAAATGCTTTTTTTGGGAAAACTTTTTTTTTACAAAAAAAAATTCAAAAAACAGACTTGCTTCAGCAGCACAATTCTGGTGCTGTAGTTGTAGGAGATGTCTCAAAACGTCATCAGGAGTCCCGACTAAACCCGTAAATGTAAGAAAATGTAAGAAAATGCATTTTTTAAGAAAAGCATTTTTTGCTAAAATGTCGTAAGGGGGGACCCTGTCGTAAAAATGCCAAAAAACGGACTTGCTTCAGCAGTACAATTCTGGTGCTGTAGTTGTAGTAGATGTCTCAAAACGTCATCAGGAGTCCCTACAAAACCTAAAAATGGCATAAAATGCTTTTTTTGGTAAACTTTTATTTTACAAAAAAAATTTCAAAAAACAGACTTGCTTCAGCAGCACAATTCTGGTGCTGTAGTTGTAGGAGATGTCTCAAAACGTCATCAGGAGTCCCGACTAAACCCGTAAATGTAAGAAAATGTAAGAAAATGCATTTTTTAAGAAAAACATTTTTTGCTAAAATGTCGTAACGGGGGACCCTGTCGTAAAAATGCCAAAAAACTGACTTGCTTCAGCAGTACAATTCTGGTGCTGTAGTTGTAGGAGATGTCTCAAAACGTCATCAGGAGTCCCTATAAAACCTAAAAATGGCATAAAATGCTTTTTTTGGGAAAACTTTTTTTTTACAAAAAAATTTTCTAAAAAACGGACTTTCTTCAGCAGCACAATTCTGGTGCTGTAGTTGTAGGAGATGTCTCAAAACGTCATCAGGAGTCCCGACTAAACCCGTAAATGTAAGAAAATGTAAGAAAATGCATTTTTTAAGAAAAACATTTTTTGCTAAAATGTCGTAAGGGGGGACCCTGTCGTAAAAATGCCAAAAAACTGACTTGCTTCAGCAGTACAATTCTGGTGCTGTAGTTGTAGGAGATGTCTCAAAACGTCATCAGGAGTCCCGACTAAACCCGAAAATGTAAGAAAATGCATTTTTTAAGAAAAACATTTTTTGCTAAAATGTCGTAAGGGGGGACCCTGTCGTAAAAATGCCAAAAAACTGACTTGCTTCAGCAGTACAATTCTGGTGCTGTAGTTGTAGGAGATGTCTCAAAACGTCTTCAGGAGTCCCTACAAAACCTAAAAATGGCATAAAATGCTTTTTTTGGGAAAACTTTTTTTTTACAAAAAAAAATTCAAAAAACAGACTTGCTTCAGCAGCACAATTCTGGTGCTGTAGTTGTAGGAGATGTCTCAAAACGTCATCAGGAGTCCCGACTAAACCCGTAAATGTAAGAAAATGTAAGAAAATGCATTTTTTAAGAAAAACATTTTTTGCTAAAATGTCGTAACGGGGGACCCTGTCGTAAAAATGCCAAAAAACTGACTTGCTTCAGCAGTACAATTCTGGTGCTGTATTTGTAGGAGATGTCTCAAAACGTCATCAGTAGTCCCTACAAAACCTAAAAATGGCATAAAATGCTTTTTTTGGGAAAACTTTTTTTTTACAAAAAAAAATTCTAAAAAACGGACTTTCTTCAGCAGCACAATTCTGGTGCTGTAGTTGTAGGAAATGTCTCAAAACGTCATCAGGAGTCCCGACTAAACCCGTAAATGTAAGAAAATGTAAGAAAATGCATTTTTTAAGAAAAACATTTTTTGCTAAAATGTCGTAAGGGGGGACCCTGTCGTAAAAATGCCAAAAAACTGACTTGCTTCAGCAGTACAATTCTGGTGCTGTAGTTGTAGGAGATGTCTCAAAACGTCATCAGGAGTCCCTACAAAACCTAAAAATGGCATAAAATGCTTTTTTTGGGAAAACTTTTTTTTTACAAAAAAAAATTCCAAAAAACTGACTTTCTTCAGCAGCACAATTCTGGTGCTGTAGTTGTAGGAGATGTCTCAAAACGTCATCAGGAGTCCCGACTAAACCCGTAAATGTAAGAAAATGTAAGAAAATGCATTTTTTAAGAAAAACATTTTTTGCTAAAATGTCGTAAGGGGGGACCCTGTCGTAAAAATGCCAAAAAACTGACTTGCTTCAGCAGTACAATTCTGGTGCTGTAGTTGTAGGAGATGTCTCAAAACGTCATCAGGAGTCCCTACAAAACCTAAAAATGGCATAAAATGCTTTTTTTGGGAAAACTTTTTTTTTACAAAAAAAAATTCCAAAAAACGGACTTGCTTCAGCAGCACAATTCTGGTGCTGTAGTTGTAGGAGATGTCTCAAAACGTCATCAGGAGTCCCTACAAAACCTAAAAATGGCATAAAATGCTTTTTTTGGGAAAACTTTTTTTTTACAAAAATTTTTTCCAAAAAACGGACTTTCTTCAGCAGCACAATTCTGGTGCTGTAGTTGTAGGAGATGTCTCAAAACGTCATCAGGAGTCCCGACTAAACCCGAAAATGTAAGAAAATGCATTTTTTACGAAAAACATTTTTTGCTAAAATGTCGTAAGGGGGGACCCTGTCGTAAAAATGCCAAAAAACTGACTTGCTTCAGCAGTACAATTCTGGTGCTGTAGTTGTAGGAGATGTCTCAAAACGTCATCAGGAGTCCCTACAAAACCTAAAAATGGCATAAAATACTTTTTTTGGGAAAACTTTTTTTTTACAAAAAAAAATTCCAAAAAACGGACTTGCTTCAGCAGCACAATTCTGGTGCTGTAGTTGTAGGAGATGTCTCAAAACGTCATCAGGAGTCCCGACTAAACCCGTAAATGTAAGAAAATGTAAGAAAATGGATTTTTTACGAAAAACATTATTTGCTAAAATGTCGTAAGGGGGGACCTTGTCGTAAAAATTCCAAAAAACTGACTTGCTTCAGCAGCACAATTCTGGTGCTGTATTTGTAGGAGATGTCTCAAAACGTCATCAGTAGTCCCTACAAAACCTAAAAATGGCATAAAATGCTTTTTTTGGGAAAACTTTTTTTTTACAAAAAAAAATTCTAAAAAACGGACTTTCTTCAGCAGCACAATTCTGGTGCTGTAGTTGTAGGAGATGTCTCAAAACGTCATCAGGAGTCGCGACTAAACCCGTAAATGTAAGAAAATGTAAGAAAATGCATTTTTTAAGAAAAACATTTTTTGCTAAAATGTCGTAAGGGGGGACCCTGTCGTAAAAATGCCAAAAAACTGACTTGCTTCAGCAGTACAATTCTGGTGCTGTAGTTGTAGGAGATGTCTCAAAACGTCATCAGGAGTCCCGACTAAACCCATAAATGTAAGAAAATGTAAGAAAATGCATTTTTTAAGAAAAACATTTTTTGCTAAAATGTCGTAAGGGGGGACCCTGTCATAAAAATGCCAAAAAACTGACTTGCTTCAGCAGTACAATTCTGGTGCTGTAGTTGTAGGAGATGTCTCAAAACGTCATCAGGAGTCCCTACAAAACCTAAAAATGGCATAAAATGCTTTTTTTGGGAAAACTTTTTTTTTACAAAAAATATTCAAAAAACAGACTTGCTTCAGCAGCACAATTCTGGTGCTGTAGTTGTAGGAGATGTCTCAAAACGTCATCAGGAGTCCCGACTAAACCCGTAAATGTAAGAAAATGTAAGAAAATGCATTTTTTAAGAAAAACATTTTTTGCTAAAATGTCGTAAGGGGGGACCCTGTCGTAAAAATTCCAAAAAACTGACTTGCTTCAGCAGTACAATTCTGGTGCTGTAGTTGTAGGAGATGTCTCAAAACGTCATCAGGAGTCCCTACAAAACCTAAAAATGGCATAAAATGCTTTTTTTGGGAAAACTTTTTTTTTACAAAAATTTTTTCAAAAAACAGACTTGCTTCAGCAGCACAATTCTGGTGCTGTAGTTGTAGGAGATGTCTCAAAACGTCATCAGGAGTCCCGACTAAACCCGTAAATGTAAGAAAATGTAAGAAAATGCATTTTTTAAGAAAAACATTTTTTGCTAAAATGTCGTAAGGGGGGACCCTGTCGTAAAAATTCCAAAAAACTGACTTGCTTCAGCAGCACAATTCTGGTGCTGAATTTGTAGGAGATGTCTCAAAACGTCATCAGTAGTCCCTACAAAACCTAAAAATGGCATAAAATGCTTTTTTTGGGAAAACTTTTTTTTTACAAAAAAAAATTCTAAAAAACGGACTTTCTTCAGCAGCACAATTCTGGTGCTGTAGTTGTAGGAGATGTCTCAAAACGTCATCAGGAGTCCCGACTAAACCCGTAAATGTAAGAAAATGTAAGAAAATGCATTTTTTAAGAAAAACATTTTTTGCTAAAATGTCGTAAGGGGGGACCCTGTCGTAAAAATGCCAAAAAACTGACTTGCTTCAGCAGTACAATTCTGGTGCTGTAGTTGTAGGAGATGTCTCAAAACGTCATCAGGAGTCCCTACAAAACCTAAAAATGGCATAAAATGCTTTTTTTGGGAAAACTTTTTTTTTACAAAAAAAAATTCCAAAAAACGGACTTTCTTCAGCAGCACAATTCTGGTGCTGTAGTTGTAGGAGATGTCTCAAAACGTCATCAGGAGTCCCGACTAAACCCGTAAATGTAAGAAAATGTAAGAAAATGCATTTTTTAAGAAAAACATTTTTTGCTAAAATGTCGTAAGGGGGGACCCTGTCGTAAAAATGCCAAAAAACTGACTAGCTTCAGCAGTACAATTCTGGTGCTGTAGTTGTAGTAGATGTCTCAAAACGTCATCAGGAGTCCCTACAAAACCTAAAAATGGCATAAAATGCTTTTTTTGGTAAACTTTTTTTTTACAAAAAAAAATTCAAAAAACAGACTTGCTTCAGCAGCACAATTCTGGTGCTGTAGTTGTAGGAGATGTCTCAAAACGTCATCAGGAGTCCCGACTAAACCCGAAAATGTAAGAAAATGCATTTTTTACGAAAAACATTTTTTGCTAAAATGTCGTAAGGGGGGACCCTGTCGTAAAAATGCCAAAAAACTGACTTGCTTCAGCAGTACAATTCTGGTGCTGTAGTTGTAGGAGATGTCTCAAAACGTCATCAGGAGTCCCTACAAAACCTAAAAATGGCATAAAATGCTTTTTTTGGGAAAACTTTTTTTTTACAAAAAAAAATTCCAAAAAACGGACTTGCTTCAGCAGCACAATTCTGGTGCTGTAGTTGTAGGAGATGTCTCAAAACGTCATCAGGAGTCCCGACTAAACCCGTAAATGTAAGAAAATGTAAGAAAATGCATTTTTTACGAAAAACATTTTTTGCTAAAATGTCGTAAGGGGGGACCCTGTCGTAAAAATTCCAAAAAACTGACTTGCTTCAGCAGCACAATTCTGGTGCTGTAGTTGTAGGAGATGTCTCAAAACGTCATCAGGAGTCCCTACAAAACCTAAAAATGGCATAAAATGCTTTTTTTGGGAAAACTTTTTTTTTACAAAAAAAAATTCCAAAAAACGGACTTTCTTCAGCAGCACAATTCTGGTGCTGTAGTTGTAGGAGATGTCTCAAAACGTCATCAGGAGTCCCGACTAAACCCGTAAATGTAAGAAAATGCATTTTTTAAGAAAAACATTTTTTGCTAAAATGTCGTAAGGGGGGACCCTGTCGTAAAAATGCCAAAAAACGGACTTGCTTCAGCAGTACAATTCTGGTGCTGTAGTTGTAGGAGATGTCTCAAAACGTCATCAGGAGTCCCTACAAAACCTAAAAATGGCATAAAATGCTTTTTTTGGGAAAACTTTTTTTTTACAAAAAAAAATTCTAAAAAACGGACTTGCTTCAGCAGCACAATTCTGGTGCTGTAGTTGTAGGAGATGTCTCAAAACGTCATCAGGAGTCCCGACTAAACCCGTAAATGTAAGAAAATGTAAGAAAATGCATTTTTTACGAAAAACATCTTTTGCTAAAATGTCGTAAGGGGGGACCCTGTCGTAAAAATTCCAAAAAACTGACTTGCTTCAGCAGCACAATTCTGGTGCTGTAGTTGTAGGAGATGTCTCAAAACGTCATCAGGAGTCCCTACAAAACCTAAAAATGGCATAAAATGCTTTTTTTGGGAAAACTTTTTTTTTACAAAAAAAAACTCCAAAAAACGGACTTTCTTCAGCAGCACAATTCTGGTGCTGTAGTTGTAGGAGATGTCTCAAAACATCATCAGGAGTCCCGACTAAACCCGTAAATGTAAGAAAATGTAAGAAAATGCATTTTTTACGAAAAACATCTTTTGCTAAAATGTCGTAAGGGGGGACCCTGTCGTAAAAATTCCAAAAAACTGACTTGCTTCAGCAGCACAATTCTGGTGCTGTAGTTGTAGGAGATGTCTCAAAACGTCATCAGGAGTCCCTACAAAACCTAAAAATGGCATAAAATGCTTTTTTTGGGAAAACTTTTTTTTTACAAAAAAAAACTCCAAAAAACGGACTTTCTTCAGCAGCACAATTCTGGTGCTGTAGTTGTAGGAGATGTCTCAAAACGTCATCAGGAGTCCCGACTAAACCCGTAAATGTAAGAAAATGTAAGAAAATGCATTTTTTACGAAAAACATCTTTTGCTAAAATGTCGTAAGGGGGGACCCTGTCGTAAAAATTCCAAAAAACTGACTTGCTTCAGCAGCACAATTCTGGTGCTGTAGTTGTAGGAGATGTCTCAAAACGTCATCAGGAGTCCCTACAAAACCTAAAAATGGCATAAAATGCTTTTTTTGGGAAAACTTTTTTTTTACAAAAAAAAATTCCAAAAAACGGACTTTCTTCAGCAGCACAATTCTGGTGCTGTAGTTGTAGGAGATGTCTCAAAACGTCATCAGGAGTCCCGACTAAACCCGTAAATGTAAGAAAATGTAAGAAAATGCATTTTTTAAGAAAAACATTTTTTGCTAAAATGTCGTAAGGGGGGACCCTGTCGTAAAAATTCCAAAAAACTGACTTGCTTCAGCAGCACAATTCTGGTGCTGTATTTGTAGGAGATGTCTCAAAACGTCATCAGTAGTCCCTACAAAACCTAAAAATGGCATAAAATGCTTTTTTTGGGAAAACTTTTTTTTACAAAAAAAAATTCTAAAAAACGGACTTTCTTCAGCAGCACAATTCTGGTGCTGTAGTTGTAGGAGATGTCTCAAAACGTCATCAGGAGTCCCGACTAAACCCGTAAATGTAAGAAAATGTAAGAAAATGCATTTTTTAAGAAAAACATTTTTTGCTAAAATGTCGTAAGGGGGGACCCTGTCGTAAAAATGCCAAAAAACTGACTTGCTTCAGCAGTACAATTCTGGTGCTGTAGTTGTAGGAGATGTCTCAAAACGTCATCAGGAGTCCCTACAAAACCTAAAAATGGCATAAAATGCTTTTTTTGGGAAAACTTTTTTTTTACAAAAAAAAATTCCAAAAAACGGACTTTCTTCAGCAGCACAATTCTGGTGCTGTAGTTGTAGGAGATGTCTCAAAACGTCATCAGGAGTCCCGACTAAACCCGTAAATGTAAGAAAATGTAAGAAAATGCACTTTTTAAGAAAAACATTTTTTGCTAAAATGTCGTAAGGGGGGACCCTGTCGTAAAAATGCCAAAAAACGGACTTGCTTCAGCAGTACAATTCTGGTGCTGTAGTTGTAGTAGATGTCTCAAAACGTCATCAGGAGTCCCTACAAAACCTAAAAATGGCATAAAATGCTTTTTTTGGTAAACTTTTTTTTTACAAAAAAAAATTCAAAAAACAGACTTGCTTCAGCAGCACAATTCTGGTGCTGTAGTTGTAGGAGATGTCTCAAAACGTCATCAGGAGTCCCGACTAAACCCGAAAATGTAAGAAAATGCATTTTTTACGAAAAACATTTTTTGCTAAAATGTCGTAAGGGGGGACCCTGTCGTAAAAATGCCAAAAAACTGACTTGCTTCAGCAGTACAATTCTGGTGCTGTAGTTGTAGGAGATGTCTCAAAACGTCATCAGGAGTCCCTACAAAACCTAAAAATGGCATAAAATGCTTTTTTTGGGAAAACTTTTTTTTTACAAAAAAAAATTCCAAAAAACGGACTTGCTTCAGCAGCACAATTCTGGTGCTGTAGTTGTAGGAGATGTCTCAAAACGTCATCAGGAGTCCCGACTAAACCCGTAAATGTAAGAAAATGTAAGAAAATGCATTTTTTACGAAAAACATTTTTTGCTAAAATGTCGTAAGGGGGGACCCTGTCGTAAAAATTCCAAAAAACTGACTTGCTTCAGCAGCACAATTCTGGTGCTGTAGTTGTAGGAGATGTCTCAAAACGTCATCAGGAGTCCCTACAAAACCTAAAAATGGCATAAAATGCTTTTTTTGGGAAAACTTTTTTTTTACAAAAAAAAATTCCAAAAAACGGACTTTCTTCAGCAGCACAATTCTGGTGCTGTAGTTGTAGGAGATGTCTCAAAACGTCATCAGGAGTCCCGACTAAACCCGTAAATGTAAGAAAATGCATTTTTTAAGAAAAACATTTTTTGCTAAAATGTCGTAAGGGGGGACCCTGTCGTAAAAATGCCAAAAAACGGACTTGCTTCAGCAGTACAATTCTGGTGCTGTAGTTGTAGGAGATGTCTCAAAACGTCATCAGGAGTCCCTACAAAACCTAAAAATGGCATAAAATGCTTTTTTTGGGAAAACTTTTTTTTTACAAAAAAAAATTCTAAAAAACGGACTTGCTTCAGCAGCACAATTCTGGTGCTGTAGTTGTAGGAGATGTCTCAAAACGTCATCAGGAGTCCCGACTAAACCCGTAAATGTAAGAAAATGTAAGAAAATGCATTTTTTACGAAAAACATCTTTTGCTAAAATGTCGTAAGGGGGGACCCTGTCGTAAAAATTCCAAAAAACTGACTTGCTTCAGCAGCACAATTCTGGTGCTGTAGTTGTAGGAGATGTCTCAAAACGTCATCAGGAGTCCCTACAAAACCTAAAAATGGCATAAAATGCTTTTTTTGGGAAAACTTTTTTTTTACAAAAAAAAATTCCAAAAAACGGACTTTCTTCAGCAGCACAATTCTGGTGCTGTAGTTGTAGGAGATGTCTCAAAACGTCATCAGGAGTCCCGACTAAACCCGTAAATGTAAGAAAATGTAAGAAAATGCATTTTTTAAGAAAAACATTTTTTGCTAAAATGTCGTAAGGGGGGACCCTGCCGTAAAAATGCCAAAAAACGGACTTGCTTCAGCAGTACAATTCTGGTGCTGTAGTTGTAGTAGATGTCTCAAAACGTCATCAGGAGTCCCTACAAAACCTACAAATGGCATAAAATGCTTTTTTTGGTAAACTTTTTTTTTACAAAAAAAAATTCAAAAAACAGACTTGCTTCAGCAGCACAATTCTGGTGCTGTAGTTGTAGGAGATGTCTCAAAACGTCATCAGGAGTCCCTACAAAACCTACAAATGGCATAAAATGCTTTTTTTGGTAAACTTTTTTTTTACAAAAAAAAATTCAAAAAACAGACTTGCTTCAGCAGCACAATTCTGGTGCTGTAGTTGTAGGAGATGTCTCAAAACGTCATCAGGAGTCCCGACTAAACCCGAAAATGTAAGAAAATGCATTTTTTACGAAAAACATTTTTTGCTAAAATGTCGTAAGGGGGGACCCTGTCGTAAAAATTCCAAAAAACTGACTTGCTTCAGCAGCACAATTCTGGTGCTGTAGTTGTAGGAGATGTCTTAAAACGTCATCAGGAGTCCCTACAAAACCTAAAAATGGCATAAAATGCTTTTTTTGGGAAAACTTTTTTTTTACAAAAAAAAATTCTAAAAAACGGACTTTCTTCAGCAGCACAATTCTGGTGCTGTAGTTGTAGGAGATGTCTCAAAACGTCATCAGGAGTCCCGACTAAACCCGTAAATGTAAGAAAATGTAAGAAAATGCATTTTTTAAGAAAAACATTTTTTGCTAAAATGTCGTAAGGGGGGACCCTGTCGTAAAAATGCCAAAAAACTGACTTACTTCAGCAGTACAATTCTGGTGCTGTAGTTGTAGGAGATGTCTCAAAACGTCATCAGGAGTCCCTACAAAACCTAAAAATGGCATAAAATGCTTTTTTTGGGAAAACTTTTTTTTTACAAAAAAAAATTCCAAAAAACGGACTTTCTTCAGCAGCACAATTCTGGTGCTGTAGTTGTAGGAGATGTCTCAAAACGTCATCAGGAGTCCCGACTAAACCCGTAAATGTAAGAAAATGTAAGAAAATGCATTTTTTAAGAAAAACATTTTTTGCTAAAATGTCGTAAGGGGGGACCCTGTCGTAAAAATGCCAAAAAACGGACTTGCTTCAGCAGTACAATTCTGGTGCTGTAGTTGTAGTAGATGTCTCAAAACGTCATCAGGAGTCCCTACAAAACCTAAAAATGGCATAAAATGCTTTTTTTGGTAAACTTTTTTTTTACAAAAAAAAATTCAAAAAACAGACTTGCTTCAGCAGCACAATTCTGGTGCTGTAGTTGTAGGAGATGTCTCAAAACGTCATCAGGAGTCCCGACTAAACCCGAAAATGTAAGAAAATGCATTTTTTACGAAAAACATTTTTTGCTAAAATGTCGTAAGGGGGGACCCTGTCGTAAAAATGCCAAAAAACTGACTTGCTTCAGCAGTACAATTCTGGTGCTGTAGTTGTAGGAGATGTCTCAAAACGTCATCAGGAGTCCCTACAAAACCTAAAAATGGCATAAAATGCTTTTTTTGGGAAAACTTTTTTTTTACAAAAAAAAATTCCAAAAAACGGACTTGCTTCAGCAGCACAATTCTGGTGCTGTAGTTGTAGGAGATGTCTCAAAACGTCATCAGGAGTCCCGACTAAACCCGTAAATGTAAGAAAATGTAAGAAAATGCATTTTTTAAGAAAAACATTTTTTGCTAAAATGTCGTAAGGGGGGACCCTGTCGTAAAAATGCCAAAAAACTGACTTGCTTCAGCAGTACAATTCTGGTGCTGTAGTTGTAGGAGATGTCTCAAAACGTCATCAGGAGTCCCTACAAAACCTAAAAATGGCATAAAATGCTTTTTTTGGGAAAACTTTTTTTTTACAAAAAAAATTTCCAAAAAACGGACTTTCTTCAGCAGCACAATTTTGGTGCTGTAGTTGTAGGAGATGTCTCAAAACGTCATCAGGAGTCCCGACTAAACCCGTAAATGTAAGAAAATGTAAGAAAATGCATTTTTTAAGAAAAACATTTTTTGCTAAAATGTCGTAAGGGGGGACCCTGTCGTAAAAATGCCAAAAAACGGACTTGCTTCAGCAGTACAATTCTGGTGCTGTAGTTGTAGTAGATGTCTCAAAACGTCATCAGGAGTCCCTACAAAACCTAAAAATGGCATAAAATGCTTTTTTTGGTAAACTTTTTTTTTACAAAAAAAAATTCAAAAAACAGACTTGCTTCAGCAGCACAATTCTGGTGCTGTAGTTGTAGGAGATGTCTCAAAACGTCATCAGGAGTCCCGACTAAACCCGAAAATGTAAGAAAATGCATTTTTTACGAAAAACATTTTTTGCTAAAATGTCGTAAGGGGGGACCCTGTCGTAAAAATGCCAAAAAACTGACTTGCTTCAGCAGTACAATTCTGGTGCTGTAGTTGTAGGAGATGTCTCAAAACGTCATCAGGAGTCCCTACAAAACCTAAAAATGGCATAAAATGCTTTTTTTGGGAAAACTTTTTTTTTACAAAAAAAAATTCCAAAAAACGGACTTGCTTCAGCAGCACAATTCTGGTGCTGTAGTTGTAGGAGATGTCTCAAAACGTCATCAGGAGTCCCGACTAAACCCGTAAATGTAAGAAAATGTAAGAAAATGCATTTTTTAAGAAAAACATTTTTTGCTAAAATGTCGTAAGGGGGGACCCTGTCGTAAAAATTCCAAAAAACTGACTTGCTTCAGCAGCACAATTCTGGTGCTGTATTTGTAGGAGATGTCTCAAAACGTCATCAGTAGTCCCTACAAAACCTAAAAATGGCATAAAATGCTTTTTTTGGGAAAACTTTTTTTTTACAAAAAAAAATTCTAAAAAACGGACTTTCTTCAGCAGCACAATTCTGGTGCTGTAGTTGTAGGAGATGTCTCAAAACGTCATCAGGAGTCCCGACTAAACCCGTAAATGTAAGAAAATGTAAGAAAATGCATTTTTTAAGAAAAACATTTTTTGCTAAAATGTCGTAAGGGGGGACCCTGCCGTAAAAATGCCAAAAAACGGACTTGCTTCAGCAGTACAATTCTGGTGCTGTAGTTGTAGTAGATGTCTCAAAACGTCATCAGGAGTCCCTACAAAACCTAAAAATGGCATAAAATGCTTTTTTTGGGGAAACTTTTTTTTTACAAAAAAAAATTCAAAAAACAGACTTGCTTCAGCAGCACAATTCTGGTGCTGTAGTTGTAGGAGATGTCTCAAAACGTCATCAGGAGTCCCGACTAAACCCGTAAATGTAAGAAAATGTAAGAAAATGCATTTTTTAAGAAAAACATTTTTTGCTAAAATGTCGTAAGGGGGGACCCTGTCGTAAAAATTCCAAAAAACTGACTTGCTTCAGCAGCACAATTCTGGTGCTGTATTTGTAGGAGATGTCTCAAAACGTCATCAGTAGTCCCTACAAAACCTAAAAATGGCATAAAATGCTTTTTTTGGGAAAACTTTTTTTTTACAAAAAAAAATTCTAAAAAACGGACTTTCTTCAGCAGCACAATTCTGGTGCTGTAGTTGTAGGAGATGTCTCAAAACGTCATCAGGAGTCCCGACTAAACCCGTAAATGTAAGAAAATGTAAGAAAATGCATTTTTTAAGAAAAACATTTTTTGCTAAAATGTCGTAAGGGGGGACCCTGTCGTAAAAATTCCAAAAAACTGACTCGCTTCAGCAGCACAATTCTGGTGCTGTATTTGTAGGAGATGTCTCAAAACGTCATCAGTAGTCCCTACAAAACCTAAAAATGGCATAAAATGCTTTTTTTGGGAAAACTTTTTTTTTACAAAAAAAAATTCTAAAAAACGGACTTTCTTCAGCAGCACAATTCTGGTGCTGTAGTTGTAGGAGATGTCTCAAAACGTCATCAGGAGTCCCGACTAAACCCGTAAATGTAAGAAAATGCATATTTTTTAAGAAAAACATTTTTTGCTAAAATGTCGTAAGGGGGGACCCTGTCGTAAAAATGCCAAAAAACTGACTTGCTTCAGCAGTACAATTCTGGTGCTGTAGTTGTAGGAGATGTCTCAAAACGTCATCAGGAGTCCCTACAAAACCTAAAAATGGCATAAAATGCTTTTTTTGGGAAAACTTTTTTTTTACAAAAAAAAATTCCAAAAAACGGACTTGCTTCAGCAGCACAATTCTGGTGCTGTAGTTGTAGGAGATGTCTCAAAACATCATCAGGAGTCCCGACTAAACCCGTAAATGTAAGAAAATGTAAGAAAATGCTTTTTTTACGAAAAACATTTTTTGCTAAAATGTCGTAAGGGGGGACCCTGTCGTAAAAATTCCAAAAAACTGACTTGCTTCAGCAGCACAATTCTGGTGCTGTAGTTGTAGGAGATGTCTCAAAACGTCATCAGGAGTCCCTACAAAACCTAAAAATGGCATAAAATGCTTTTTTTGGGAAAACTTTTTTTTTACAAAAAAAAATTCCAAAAAACGGACTTTCTTCAGCAGCACAATTCTGGTGCTGTAGTTGTAGGAGATGTCTCAAAACGTCATCAGGAGTCCCGACTAAACCCGTAAATGTAACAAAATGTAAGAAAATGCATTTTTTAAGAAAAACATTTTTTGCTAAAATGTCGTAAGGGGGGACCCTGTCGTAAAAATGCCAAAAAACGGACTTGCTTCAGCAGTACAATTCTGGTGCTGTAGTTGTAGTAGATGTCTCAAAACGTCATCAGGAGTCCCTACAAAACCTAAAAATGGCATAAAATGCTTTTTTTGGTAAACTTTTTTTTTACAAAAAAAAATTCAAAAAACAGACTTGCTTCAGCAGCACAATTCTGGTGCTGTAGTTGTAGGAGATGTCTCAAAACATCATCAGGAGTCCCGACTAAACCCGTAAATGTAAGAAAATGTAAGAAAATGCATTTTTTAAGAAAAACATTTTTTGCTAAAATGTCGTAAGGGGGGACCCTGTCGTAAAAATTCCAAAAAACTGACTTGCTTCAGCAGCACAATTCTGGTGCTGTATTTGTAGGAGATGTCTCAAAACGTCATCAGTAGTCCCTACAAAACCTAAAAATGGCATAAAATGCTTTTTTTGGGAAAACTTTTTTTTTACAAAAAAAAATTCTAAAAAACGGACTTTCTTCAGCAGCACAATTCTGGTGCTGTAGTTGTAGGAGATGTCTCAAAACGTCATCAGGAGTCCCGACTAAACCCGTAAATGTAAGAAAATGTAAGAAAATGCATTTTTTAAGAAAAACATTTTTTGCTAAAATGTCGTAAGGGGGGACCCTGTCGTAAAAATGCCAAAAAACTGACTTGCTTCAGCAGTACAATTCTGGTGCTGTAGTTGTAGGAGATGTCTCAAAACGTCATCAGGAGTCCCTACAAAACCTAAAAATGGCATAAAATGCTTTTTTTGGGAAAACTTTTTTTTTACAAAAAAAAATTCCAAAAAACGGACTTTCTTCAGCAGCACAATTCTGGTGCTGTAGTTGTAGTAGATGTCTCAAAACGTCATCAGGAGTCCCTACAAAACCTAAAAATGGCATAAAATGCTTTTTTTGGTAAACTTTTTTTTTACAAAAAAAAATTCAAAAAACAGACTTGCTTCAGCAGCACAATTCTGGTGCTGTAGTTGTAGGAGATGTCTCAAAACGTCATCAGGAGTCCCTACAAAACCTAAAAATGGCATAAAATGCTTTTTTTGGGAAAACTTTTTTTTTACAAAAAAAATTTCCAAAAAACGGACTTTCTTCAGCAGCACAATTCTGGTGCTGTAGTTGTAGGAGATGTCTCAAAACGTCATCAGGAGTCCCGACTAAACCCGAAAATATAAGAAAATGCATTTTTTTACGAAAAACATTTTTTGCTAAAATGTCGTAAGGGGGGACCCTGTCGTAAAAATGCCAAAAAACTGACTTGCTTCAGCAGTACAATTCTGGTGCTGTAGTTGTAGGAGATGTCTCAAAACGTCATCAGGAGTCCCTACAAAACCTAAAAATGGCATAAAATGCTTTTTTTGGGAAAACTTTTTTTTTACAAAAAAAAATTCCAAAAAACGGACTTGCTTCAGCAGCACAATTCTGGTGCTGTAGTTGTAGGAGATGTCTCAAAACGTCATCAGGAGTCCCGACTAAACCCGTAAATGTAACAAAATGTAAGAAAATGCATTTTTTAAGAAAAACATTTTTTGCTAAAATGTCGTAAGGGGGACCCTGTCGTAAAAATGCCAAAAAACGGACTTGCTTCAGCAGTACAATTCTGGTGCTGTAGTTGTAGTAGATGTCTCAAAACGTCATCAGGAGTCCCTACAAAACCTAAAAATGGCATAAAATGCTTTTTTTGGTAAACTTTTTTTTTACAAAAAAAAATTCAAAAAACAGACTTGCTTCAGCAGCACAATTCTGGTGCTGTAGTTGTAGGAGATGTCTCAAAACGTCATCAGGAGTCCCGACTAAACCCGTAAATGTAAGAAAATGTAAGAAAATGCATTTTTTAAGAAAAACATTTTTTGCTAAAATGTCGTAAGGGGGACCCTGTCGTAAAAATTCCAAAAAACTGACTTGCTTCAGCAGCACAATTCTGGTGCTGTATTTGTAGGAGATGTCTCAAAACGTCATCAGTAGTCCCTACAAAACCTAAAAATGGCATAAAATGCTTTTTTTGGGAAAACTTTTTTTTTACAAAAAAAAATTCTAAAAAACGGACTTTCTTCAGCAGCACAATTCTGGTGCTGTAGTTGTAGGAGATGTCTCAAAACGTCATCAGGAGTCCCGACTAAACCCGTAAATGTAAGAAAATGTAAGAAAATGCATTTTTTAAGAAAAACATTTTTTGCTAAAATGTCGTAAGGGGGGACCCTGTCGTAAAAATGCCAAAAAACTGACTTGCTTCAGCAGTACAATTCTGGTGCTGTAGTTGTAGGAGATGTCTCAAAACGTCATCAGGAGTCCCTACAAAACCTAAAAATGGCATAAAATGCTTTTTTTGGGAAAACTTTTTTTTTACAAAAAAAAATTCCAAAAAACGGACTTTCTTCAGCAGCACAATTCTGGTGCTGTAGTTGTAGGAGATGTCTCAAAACGTCATCAGGAGTCCCGACTAAACCCGTAAATGTAAGAAAATGTAAGAAAATGCATTTTTTAAGAAAAACATTTTTTGCTAAAATGTCGTAAGGGGGGACCCTGCCGTAAAAATGCCAAAAAACGGACTTGCTTCAGCAGTACAATTCTGGTGCTGTAGTTGTAGTAGATGTCTCAAAACGTCATCAGGAGTCCCTACAAAACCTACAAATGGCATAAAATGCTTTTTTTGGTAAACTTTTTTTTTACAAAAAAAAATTCAAAAAACAGACTTGCTTCAGCAGCACAATTCTGGTGCTGTAGTTGTAGGAGATGTCTCAAAACGTCATCAGGAGTCCCGACTAAACCCGAAAATGTAAGAAAATGCATTTTTTACGAAAAACATTTTTTGCTAAAATGTCGTAAGGGGGGACCCTGTCGTAAAAATTCCAAAAAACTGACTTGCTTCAGCAGCACAATTCTGGTGCTGTAGTTGTAGGAGATGTCTTAAAACGTCATCAGGAGTCCCTACAAAACCTAAAAATGGCATAAAATGCTTTTTTTGGGAAAACTTTTTTTTTACAAAAAAAAATTCTAAAAAACGGACTTTCTTCAGCAGCACAATTCTGGTGCTGTAGTTGTAGGAGATGTCTCAAAACGTCATCAGGAGTCCCGACTAAACCCGTAAATGTAAGAAAATGTAAGAAAATGCATTTTTTAAGAAAAACATTTTTTGCTAAAATGTCGTAAGGGGGGACCCTGTCGTAAAAATGCCAAAAAACTGACTTGCTTCAGCAGTACAATTCTGGTGCTGTAGTTGTAGGAGATGTCTCAAAACGTCATCAGGAGTCCCTACAAAACCTAAAAATGGCATAAAATGCTTTTTTTGGGAAAACTTTTTTTTTACAAAAAAAAATTCCAAAAAACGGACTTTCTTCAGCAGCACAATTCTGGTGCTGTAGTTGTAGGAGATGTCTCAAAACGTCATCAGGAGTCCCGACTAAACCCGTAAATGTAAGAAAATGCATTTTTTAAGAAAAACATTTTTTGCTAAAATGTCGTAAGGGGGGACCCTGCCGTAAAAATGCCAAAAAACGGACTTGCTTCAGCAGTACAATTCTGGTGCTGTAGTTGTAGTAGATGTCTCAAAACGTCATCAGGAGTCCCTACAAAACCTAAAAATGGCATAAAATGCTTTTTTTGGTAAACTTTTTTTTTACAAAAAAAAATTCAAAAAACAGACTTGCTTCAGCAGCACAATTCTGGTGCTGTAGTTGTAGGAGATGTCTCAAAACGTCATCAGGAGTCCCGACTAAACCCGTAAATGTAAGAAAATGTAAGAAAATGCATTTTTTAAGAAAAACATTTTTTGCTAAAATGTCGTAAGGGGGGACCCTGTCGTAAAAATTCCAAAAAACTGACTTGCTTCAGCAGCACAATTCTGGTGCTGTATTTGTAGGAGATGTCTCAAAACGTCATCAGTAGTCCCTACAAAACCTAAAAATGGCATAAAATGCTTTTTTTGGGAAAACTTTTTTTTTACAAAAAGAAATTCCAAAAAACGGACTTTCTTCAGCAGCACAATTCTGGTGCTGTAGTTGTAGGAGATGTCTCAAAACGTCATCAGGAGTCCCGACTAAACCCGTAAATGTAAGAAAATGTAAGAAAATGCATTTTTTAAGAAAAACATTTTTTGCTAAAATGTCGTAAGGGGGGACCCTGCCGTAAAAATGCCAAAAAACGGACTTGCTTCAGCAGTACAATTCTGGTGCTGTAGTTGTAGTAGATGTCTCAAAACGTCATCAGGAGTCCCTACAAAACCTACAAATGGCATAAAATGCTTTTTTTGGTAAACTTTTTTTTTACAAAAAAAAATTCAAAAAACAGACTTGCTTCAGCAGCACAATTCTGGTGCTGTAGTTGTAGGAGATGTCTCAAAACGTCATCAGGAGTCCCGACTAAACCCGTAAATGTAAGAAAATGTAAGAAAATGCATTTTTTAAGAAAAACATTTTTTGCTAAAATGTCGTAAGGGGGGACCCTGTCGTAAAAATTCCAAAAAACTGACTTGCTTCAGCAGCACAATTCTGGTGCTGTATTTGTAGGAGATGTCTCAAAACGTCATCAGTAGTCCCTACAAAACCTAAAAATGGCATAAAATGCTTTTTTTGGGAAAACTTTTTTTTTACAAAAAAAAATTCTAAAAAACGGACTTTCTTCAGCAGCACAATTCTGGTGCTGTAGTTGTAGGAGATGTCTCAAAACGTCATCAGGAGTCCCGACTAAACCCGTAAATGTAAGAAAATGCATATTTTTTAAGAAAAACATTTTTTGCTAAAATGTCGTAAGGGGGGACCCTGTCGTAAAAATGCCAAAAAACTGACTTGCTTCAGCAGTACAATTCTGGTGCTGTAGTTGTAGGAGATGTCTCAAAACGTCATCAGGAGTCCCTACAAAACCTAAAAATGGCATAAAATGCTTTTTTTGGGAAAACTTTTTTTTTACAAAAAAAAATTCCAAAAAACGGACTTGCTTCAGCAGCACAATTCTGGTGCTGTAGTTGTAGGAGATGTCTCAAAACGTCATCAGGAGTCCCGACTAAACCCGTAAATGTAAGAAAATGCTTTTTTTACGAAAAACATTTTTTGCTAAAATGTCGTAAGGGGGGACCCTGTCGTAAAAATTCCAAAAAACTGACTTGCTTCAGCAGCACAATTCTGGTACTGTAGTTGTAGGAGATGTCTCAAAACGTCATCAGGAGTCCCTACAAAACCTAAAAATGGCATAAAATGCTTTTTTTGGGAAAACTTTTTTTTTACAAAAAAAAATTCCAAAAAACGGACTTTCTTCAGCAGCACAATTCTGGTGCTGTAGTTGTAGGAGATGTCTCAAAACGTCATCAGGAGTCCCGACTAAACCCGTAAATGTAACAAAATGTAAGAAAATGCATTTTTTAAGAAAAACATTTTTTGCTAAAATGTCGTAAGGGGGGACCCTGTCGTAAAAATTCCAAAAAACTGACTTGCTTCAGCAGCACAATTCTGGTGCTGTATTTGTAGGAGATGTCTCAAAACGTCATCAGTAGTCCCTACAAAACCTAAAAATGGCATAAAATGCTTTTTTTGGGAAAACTTTTTTTTTACAAAAAAAAATTCTAAAAAACGGACTTTCTTCAGCAGCACAATTCTGGTGCTGTAGTTGTAGGAGATGTCTCAAAACGTCATCAGGAGTCCCGACTAAACCCGTAAATGTAAGAAAATGTAAGAAAATGCATTTTTTAAGAAAAACATTTTTTGCTAAAATGTCGTAAGGGGGGACCCTGTCGTAAAAATGCCAAAAAACTGACTTGCTTCAGCAGTACAATTCTGGTGCTGTAGTTGTAGGAGATGTCTCAAAACGTCATCAGGAGTCCCTACAAAACCTAAAAATGGCATAAAATGCTTTTTTTGGGAAAACTTTTTTTTTACAAAAAAAAATTCCAAAAAACGGACTTTCTTCAGCAGCACAATTCTGGTGCTGTAGTTGTAGGAGATGTCTCAAAACGTCATCAGGAGTCCCGACTAAACCCGTAAATGTAAGAAAATGTAAGAAAATGCATTTTTTAAGAAAAACATTTTTTGCTAAAATGTCGTAAGGGGGGACCCTGCCGTAAAAATGCCAAAAAACGGACTTGCTTCAGCAGTACAATTCTGGTGCTGTAGTTGTAGGAGATGTCTCAAAACGTCATCAGGAGTCCCGACTAAACCCGAAAATGTAAGAAAATGCATTTTTTACGAAAAATTTTTTTGCTAAAATGTCGTAAGGGGGGACCCTGTCGTAAAAATTCCAAAAAACTGACTTGCTTCAGCAGCACAATTCTGGTGCTGTAGTTGTAGGAGATGTCTTAAAACGTCATCAGGAGTCCCTACAAAACCTAAAAATGGCATAAAATGCTTTTTTTGGGAAAACTTTTTTTTTACAAAAAAAAATTCAAAAAACAGACTTGCTTCAGCAGCACAATTCTGGTGCTGTAGTTGTAGGAGATGTCTCAAAACGTCATCAGGAGTCCCGACTAAACCCGTAAATGTAAGAAAATGTAAGAAAATGCATTTTTTAAGAAAAACATTTTTTGCTAAAATGTCGTAAGGGGGGACCCTGTCGTAAAAATGCCAAAAAACTGACTTGCTTCAGCAGCACAATTCTGGTGCTGTATTTGTAGGAGATGTCTCAAAACGTCATCAGTAGTCCCTACAAAACCTAAAAATGGCATAAAATGCTTTTTTTGGGAAAACTTTTTTTTTACAAAAAAAAATTCCAAAAAACGGACTTTCTTCAGCAGCACAATTCTGGTGCTGTAGTTGTAGGAGATGTCTCAAAACGTCATCAGGAGTCCCGACTAAACCCGTAAATGTAAGAAAATGCATATTTTTTAAGAAAAACATTTTTTGCTAAAATGTCGTAAGGGGGGACCCTGTCGTAAAAATGCCAAAAAACTGACTTGCTTCAGCAGTACAATTCTGGTGCTGTAGTTGTAGGAGATGTCTCAAAACGTCATCAGGAGTCCCTACAAAACCTAAAAATGGCATAAAATGCTTTTTTTGGGAAAACTTTTTTTTTACAAAAAAAAATTCCAAAAAACGGACTTGCTTCAGCAGCACAATTCTGGTGCTGTAGTTGTAGGAGATGTCTCAAAACGTCATCAGGAGTCCCGACTAAACCCGTAAATGTAAGAAAATGCTTTTTTTACGAAAAACATTTTTTGCTAAAATGTCGTAAGGGGGGACCCTGTCGTAAAAATTCCAAAAAACTGACTTGCTTCAGCAGCACAATTCTGGTGCTGTATTTGTAGGAGATGTCTCAAAACGTCATCAGTAGTCCCTACAAAACCTAAAAATGGCATAAAATGCTTTTTTTGGGAAAACTTTTTTTTTACAAAAAAAAATTCTAAAAAACGGACTTTCTTCAGCAGCACAATTCTGGTGCTGTAGTTGTAGGAGATGTCTCAAAACGTCATCAGGAGTCCCGACTAAACCCGTAAATGTAAGAAAATGTAAGAAAATGCATTTTTTAAGAAAAACATTTTTTGCTAAAATGTCGTAAGGGGGGACCCTGTCGTAAAAATGCCAAAAAACTGACTTGCTTCAGCAGTACAATTCTGGTGCTGTAGTTGTAGGAGATGTCTCAAAACGTCATCAGGAGTCCCTACAAAACCTAAAAATGGCATAAAATGCTTTTTTTGGGAAAACTTTTTTTTTACAAAAAAAAATTCCAAAAAACGGACTTTCTTCAGCAGCACAATTCTGGTGCTGTAGTTGTAGGAGATGTCTCAAAACGTCATCAGGAGTCCCGACTAAACCCGTAAATGTAAGAAAATGTAAGAAAATGCATTTTTTAAGAAAAACATTTTTTGCTAAAATGTCGTAAGGGGGGACCCTGCCGTAAAAATGCCAAAAAACGGACTTGCTTCAGCAGTACAATTCTGGTGCTGTAGTTGTAGGAGATGTCTCAAAACGTCATCAGGAGTCCCGACTAAACCCGAAAATGTAAGAAAATGCATTTTTTACGAAAAATTTTTTTGCTAAAATGTCGTAAGGGGGGACCCTGTCGTAAAAATTCCAAAAAACTGACTTGCTTCAGCAGCACAATTCTGGTGCTGTAGTTGTAGGAGATGTCTTAAAACGTCATCAGGAGTCCCTACAAAACCTAAAAATGGCATAAAATGCTTTTTTTGGGAAAACTTTTTTTTTACAAAAAAAAATTCAAAAAACAGACTTGCTTCAGCAGCACAATTCTGGTGCTGTAGTTGTAGGAGATGTCTCAAAACGTCATCAGGAGTCCCGACTAAACCCGTAAATGTAAGAAAATGTAAGAAAATGCATTTTTTAAGAAAAACATTTTTTGCTAAAATGTCGTAAGGGGGGACCCTGTCGTAAAAATGCCAAAAAACTGACTTGCTTCAGCAGTACAATTCTGTTGCTGTAGTTGTAGGAGATGTCTCAAAACGTCATCAGGAGTCCCTACAAAACCTAAAAATGGCATAAAATGCTTTTTTTGGGAAAACTTTTTTTTTACAAAAAAAAATTCCAAAAAACGGACTTTCTTCAGCAGCACAATTCTGGTGCTGTAGTTGTAGGAGATGTCTCAAAACGTCATCAGGAGTCCCGACTAAACCCGTAAATGTAAGAAAATGTAAGAAAATGCATTTTTTAAGAAAAACATTTTTTGCTAAAATGTCGTAAGGGGGGACCCTGTCGTAAAAATTCCAAAAAACTGACTTGCTTCAGCAGCACAATTCTGGTGCTGTAGTTGTAGGAGATGTCTCAAAACGTCATCAGGAATCCCTACAAAACCTAAAAATGGCATAAAATGCTTTTTTTGGGAAAACTTTTTTTTTACAAAAAAAAATTCAAAAAACAGACTTGCTTCAGCAGCACAATTCTGGTGCTGTAGTTGTAGGAGATGTCTCAAAACGTCATCAGGAGTCCCGACTAAACCCGTAAATGTAAGAAAATGTAAGAAAATGCATTTTTTAAGAAAAACATTTTTTGTTAAAATGTCGTAAGGGGGGACCCTGTCGTAAAAATGCCAAAAAACGGACTTGCTTCAGCAGCACAATTCTGGTGCTGTAGTTGTAGGAGATGTCTTAAAACGTCATCAGGAGTCCCTACAAAACCTAAAAATGGCATAAAATGCTTTTTTTGGGGAAACTTTTTTTTTACAAAAAAAAATTCCAAAAAACGGACTTGCTTCAGCAGCACAATTCTGGTGCTGTAGTTGTAGGAGATGTCTCAAAACGTCATCAGGAGTCCCGACTAAACCCGTAAATGTAAGAAAATGTAAGAAAATGCATTTTTTAAGAAAAACATTTTTTGCTAAAATGTCGTAAGGGGGGACCCTGTCGTAAAAATTCCAAAAAACTGACTTGCTTCAGCAGCACAATTCTGGTGCTGTATTTGTAGGAGATGTCTCAAAACGTCATCAGTAGTCCCTACAAAACCTAAAAATGGCATAAAATGCTTTTTTTGGGAAAACTTTTTTTTTACAAAAAAAAATTCTAAAAAACGGACTTTCTTCAGCAGCACAATTCTGGTGCTGTAGTTGTAGGAGATGTCTCAAAACGTCATCAGGAGTCCCGACTAAACCCGTAAATGTAAGAAAATGTAAGAAAATGCATTTTTTAAGAAAAACATTTTTTGCTAAAATGTCGTAAGGGGGGACCCTGCCGTAAAAATGCCAAAAAACGGACTTGCTTCAGCAGTACAATTCTGGTGCTGTAGTTGTAGTAGATGTCTCAAAACGTCATCAGGAGTCCCTACAAAACCTAAAAATGGCATAAAATGCTTTTTTTGGGGAAACTTTTTTTTTACAAAAAAAAATTCAAAAAACAGACTTGCTTCAGCAGCACAATTCTGGTGCTGTAGTTGTAGGAGATGTCTCAAAACGTCATCAGGAGTCCCGACTAAACCCGTAAATGTAAGAAAATGTAAGAAAATGCATTTTTTAAGAAAAACATTTTTTGCTAAAATGTCGTAAGGGGGGACCCTGTCGTAAAAATTCCAAAAAACTGACTTGCTTCAGCAGCACAATTCTGGTGCTGTATTTGTAGGAGATGTCTCAAAACGTCATCAGTAGTCCCTACAAAACCTAAAAATGGCATAAAATGCTTTTTTTGGGAAAACTTTTTTTTTACAAAAAAAAATTCTAAAAAACGGACTTTCTTCAGCAGCACAATTCTGGTGCTGTAGTTGTAGGAGATGTCTCAAAACGTCATCAGGAGTCCCGACTAAACCCGTAAATGTAAGAAAATGTAAGAAAATGCATTTTTTAAGAAAAACATTTTTTGCTAAAATGTCGTAAGGGGGGACCCTGTCGTAAAAATTCCAAAAAACTGACTCGCTTCAGCAGCACAATTCTGGTGCTGTATTTGTAGGAGATGTCTCAAAACGTCATCAGTAGTCCCTACAAAACCTAAAAATGGCATAAAATGCTTTTTTTGGGAAAACTTTTTTTTTACAAAAAAAAATTCTAAAAAACGGACTTTCTTCAGCAGCACAATTCTGGTGCTGTAGTTGTAGGAGATGTCTCAAAACGTCATCAGGAGTCCCGACTAAACCCGTAAATGTAAGAAAATGCATATTTTTTAAGAAAAACATTTTTTGCTAAAATGTCGTAAGGGGGGACCCTGTCGTAAAAATGCCAAAAAACTGACTTGCTTCAGCAGTACAATTCTGGTGCTGTAGTTGTAGGAGATGTCTCAAAACGTCATCAGGAGTCCCTACAAAACCTAAAAATGGCATAAAATGCTTTTTTTGGGAAAACTTTTTTTTTACAAAAAAAAATTCCAAAAAACGGACTTGCTTCAGCAGCACAATTCTGGTGCTGTAGTTGTAGGAGATGTCTCAAAACATCATCAGGAGTCCCGACTAAACCCGTAAATGTAAGAAAATGTAAGAAAATGCTTTTTTTACGAAAAACATTTTTTGCTAAAATGTCGTAAGGGGGGACCCTGTCGTAAAAATTCCAAAAAACTGACTTGCTTCAGCAGCACAATTCTGGTGCTGTAGTTGTAGGAGATGTCTCAAAACGTCATCAGGAGTCCCTACAAAACCTAAAAATGGCATAAAATGCTTTTTTTGGGAAAACTTTTTTTTTACAAAAAAAAATTCCAAAAAACGGACTTTCTTCAGCAGCACAATTCTGGTGCTGTAGTTGTAGGAGATGTCTCAAAACGTCATCAGGAGTCCCGACTAAACCCGTAAATGTAACAAAATGTAAGAAAATGCATTTTTTAAGAAAAACATTTTTTGCTAAAATGTCGTAAGGGGGGACCCTGTCGTAAAAATGCCAAAAAACGGACTTGCTTCAGCAGTACAATTCTGGTGCTGTAGTTGTAGTAGATGTCTCAAAACGTCATCAGGAGTCCCTACAAAACCTAAAAATGGCATAAAATGCTTTTTTTGGTAAACTTTTTTTTTACAAAAAAAAATTCAAAAAACAGACTTGCTTCAGCAGCACAATTCTGGTGCTGTAGTTGTAGGAGATGTCTCAAAACATCATCAGGAGTCCCGACTAAACCCGTAAATGTAAGAAAATGTAAGAAAATGCATTTTTTAAGAAAAACATTTTTTGCTAAAATGTCGTAAGGGGGGACCCTGTCGTAAAAATTCCAAAAAACTGACTTGCTTCAGCAGCACAATTCTGGTGCTGTATTTGTAGGAGATGTCTCAAAACGTCATCAGTAGTCCCTACAAAACCTAAAAATGGCATAAAATGCTTTTTTTGGGAAAACTTTTTTTTTACAAAAAAAAATTCTAAAAAACGGACTTTCTTCAGCAGCACAATTCTGGTGCTGTAGTTGTAGGAGATGTCTCAAAACGTCATCAGGAGTCCCGACTAAACCCGTAAATGTAAGAAAATGTAAGAAAATGCATTTTTTAAGAAAAACATTTTTTGCTAAAATGTCGTAAGGGGGGACCCTGTCGTAAAAATACCAAAAAACTGACTTGCTTCAGCAGTACAATTCTGGTGCTGTAGTTGTAGGAGATGTCTCAAAACGTCATCAGGAGTCCCTACAAAACCTAAAAATGGCATAAAATGCTTTTTTTGGGAAAACTTTTTTTTTACAAAAAAAAATTCCAAAAAACGGACTTTCTTCAGCAGCACAATTCTGGTGCTGTAGTTGTAGGAGATGTCTCAAAACGTCATCAGGAGTCCCGACTAAACCCGAAAATGTAAGAAAATGCATTTTTTACGAAAAACATTTTTTGCTAAAATGTCGTAAGGGGGGACCCTGTCGTAAAAATGCCAAAAAACTGACTTGCTTCAGCAGTACAATTCTGGTGCTGTAGTTGTAGGAGATGTCTCAAAACGTCATCAGGAGTCCCTACAAAACCTAAAAATGGCATAAAATGCTTTTTTTGGGAAAACTTTTTTTTTACAAAAAAAAATTCCAAAAAACGGACTTGCTTCAGCAGCACAATTCTGGTGCTGTAGTTGTAGGAGATGTCTCAAAACGTCATCAGGAGTCCCGACTAAACCCGTAAATGTAACAAAATGTAAGAAAATGCATTTTTTAAGAAAAACATTTTTTGCTAAAATGTCGTAAGGGGGACCCTGTCGTAAAAATGCCAAAAAACGGACTTGCTTCAGCAGTACAATTCTGGTGCTGTAGTTGTAGTAGATGTCTCAAAACGTCATCAGGAGTCCCTACAAAACCTAAAAATGGCATAAAATGCTTTTTTTGGTAAACTTTTTTTTTACAAAAAAAAATTCAAAAAACAGACTTGCTTCAGCAGCACAATTCTGGTGCTGTAGTTGTAGGAGATGTCTCAAAACGTCATCAGGAGTCCCGACTAAACCCGTAAATGTAAGAAAATGTAAGAAAATGCATTTTTTAAGAAAAACATTTTTTGCTAAAATGTCGTAAGGGGGACCCTGTCGTAAAAATTCCAAAAAACTGACTTGCTTCAGCAGCACAATTCTGGTGCTGTATTTGTAGGAGATGTCTCAAAACGTCATCAGTAGTCCCTACAAAACCTAAAAATGGCATAAAATGCTTTTTTTGGGAAAACTTTTTTTTTACAAAAAAAAATTCTAAAAAACGGACTTTCTTCAGCAGCACAATTCTGGTGCTGTAGTTGTAGGAGATGTCTCAAAACGTCATCAGGAGTCCCGACTAAACCCGTAAATGTAAGAAAATGTAAGAAAATGCATTTTTTAAGAAAAACATTTTTTGCTAAAATGTCGTAAGGGGGGACCCTGTCGTAAAAATGCCAAAAAACTGACTTGCTTCAGCAGTACAATTCTGGTGCTGTAGTTGTAGGAGATGTCTCAAAACGTCATCAGGAGTCCCTACAAAACCTAAAAATGGCATAAAATGCTTTTTTTGGGAAAACTTTTTTTTTACAAAAAAAAATTCCAAAAAACGGACTTTCTTCAGCAGCACAATTCTGGTGCTGTAGTTGTAGGAGATGTCTCAAAACGTCATCAGGAGTCCCGACTAAACCCGTAAATGTAAGAAAATGTAAGAAAATGCATTTTTTACGGAAAACATTTTTTGCTAAAATGTCGTAAGGGGGGACCCTGTCGTAAAAATTCCAAAAAACTGACTTGCTTCAGCAGCACAATTCTGGTGCTGTAGTTGTAGGAGATGTCTTAAAACGTCATCAGGAGTCCCTACAAAACCTAAAAATGGCATAAAATGCTTTTTTTGGGAAAACTTTTTTTTTACAAAAAAAAATTCAAAAAACAGACTTGCTTCAGCAGCACAATTCTGGTGCTGTAGTTGTAGGAGATGTCTCAAAACGTCATCAGGAGTCCCGACTAAACCCGTAAATGTAAGAAAATGTAAGAAAATGCATTTTTTAAGAAAAACATTTTTTGCTAAAATGTCGTAAGGGACCCTGTCGTGAAAATTCCAAAAAACTGACTTCCTTCAGCAGCACAATTCTGGTGCTGTAGTTGTAGGAGATGTCTTAAAACGTCATCAGGAGTCCCTACAAAACCTAAAAATGGCATAAAATGCTTTTTTTGGGAAAACTTTTTTTTTACAAAAAAAAATTCAAAAAACAGACTTGCTTCAGCAGCACAATTCTGGTGCTGTAGTTGTAGGAGATGTCTCAAAACGTCATCAGGAGTCCCGACTAAACCCGTAAATGTAAGAAAATGTAAGAAAATGCATTTTTTACGAAAAACATTTTTTGCTAAAATGTCGTAAGGGGGGACCCTGTCGTAAAAATTCCAAAAAACTGACTTGCTTCAGCAGCACAATTCTGGTGCTGTAGTTGTAGGAGATGTCTCAAAACGTCATCAGGAGTCCCTACAAAACCTAAAAATGGCATAAAATGCTTTTTTTGGGAAAACTTTTTTTTTACAAAAAAAAATTCTAAAAAACGGACTTTCTTCAGCAGCACAATTCTGGTGCTGTAGTTGTAGGAGATGTCTCAAAACGTCATCAGGAGTCCCGACTAAACCCGTAAATGTAAGAAAATGTAAGAAAATGCATTTTTTACGAAAAACATTTTTTGCTAAAATGTCGTAAGGGGGGAGGGACCCTGTCGTAAAAATGCCAAAAAACGGACTTGCTTCAGCAGTACAATTCTGGTGCTGTAGTTGTAGGAGATGTCTCAAAACGTCATCAGGAGTCCCTACAAAACCTAAAAATGGCATAAAATGCTTTTTTTGGGAAAACTTTTTTTTTACAAAAAAAATTCTAAAAAACGGACTTGCTTCAGCAGCACAATTCTGGTGCTGTAGTTGTAGGAGATGTCTCAAAACGTCATCAGGAGTCCCGACTAAACCCGTAAATGTAAGAAAATGTAAGAAAATGCATTTTTTAAGAAAAACATTTTTTGCTAAAATGTCGTAAGGGGGGACCCTGTCGTAAAAATGCCAAAAAACTGACTTGCTTCAGCAGTACAATTCTGGTGCTGTAGTTGTAGGAGATGTCTCAAAACGTCATCAGGAGTCCCTACAAAACCTAAAAATGGCATAAAATGCTTTTTTTGGGAAAACTTTTTTTTTACAAAAAAAAATTCCAAAAAACGGACTTGCTTCAGCAGCACAATTCTGGTGCTGTAGTTGTAGGAGATGTCTCAAAACGTCATCAGGAGTCCCGACTAAACCCGTAAATGTAAGAAAATGTAAGAAAATGCATTTTTTACGAAAAACATTTTTTGCTAAAATGTCGTAAGGGGGGACCCTGTCGTAAAAATTCCAAAAAACTGACTTGCTTCAGCAGCACAATTCTGGTGCTGTAGTTGTAGGAGATGTCTCAAAACGTCACCAGGAGTCCCTACAAAACCTAAAAATGGCATAAAATGCTTTTTTTGGGAAAACTTTTTTTTTACAAAAAATTTTTCCAAAAAACGGACTTTCTTCAGCAGCACAATTCTGGTGCTGTAGTTGTAGGAGATGTCTCAAAACGTCATCAGGAGTCCCGACTAAACCCGTAAATGTAAGAAAATGTAAGAAAATGCATTTTTTAAGAAAAACATTTTTTGCTAAAATGTCGTAAGGGGGGACCCTGTCGTAAAAATGCCAAAAAACTGACTTGCTTCAGCAGTACAATTCTGGTGCTGTAGTTGTAGGAGATGTCTCAAAACGTCATCAGGAGTCCCTACAAAACCTAAAAATGGCATAAAATGCTTTTTTTGGGAAAACTTTTTTTTTACAAAAAAAAATTCCAAAAAACGGACTTGCTTCAGCAGCACAATTCTGGTGCTGTAGTTGTAGGAGATGTCTCAAAACGTCATCAGGAGTCCCGACTAAACCCGTAAATGTAAGAAAATGTAAGAAAATGCATTTTTTACGAAAAACATTTTTTGCTAAAATGTCGTAAGGGGGGACCCTGTCGTAAAAATTCCAAAAAACTGACTTGCTTCAGCAGCACAATTCTGGTGCTGTAGTTGTAGGAGATGTCTCAAAACGTCACCAGGAGTCCCTACAAAACCTAAAAATGGCATAAAATGCTTTTTTTGGGAAAACTTTTTTTTTACAAAAAAAATTTCCAAAAAACGGACTTTCTTCAGCAGCACAATTCTGGTGCTGTAGTTGTAGGAGATGTCTCAAAACGTCATCAGGAGTCCCGACTAAACCCGTAAATGTAAGAAAATGTAAGAAAATGCATTTTTTAAGAAAAACATTTTTTGCTAAAATGTCGTAAGGGGGGACCCTGTCGTAAAAATGCCAAAAAACGGACTTGCTTCAGCAGTACAATTCTGGTGCTGTAGTTGTAGTAGATGTCTCAAAACGTCATCAGGAGTCCCTACAAAACCTAAAAATGGCATAAAATGCTTTTTTTGGTAAACTTTTTTTTTACAAAAAAAAATTCAAAAAACAGACTTGCTTCAGCAGCACAATTCTGGTGCTGTAGTTGTAGGAGATGTCTCAAAACGTCATCAGGAGTCCCGACTAAACCCGTAAATGTAAGAAAATGTAAGAAAATGCATTTTTTAAGAAAAACATTTTTTGCTAAAATGTCGTAAGGGGGGACCCTGTCGTAAAAATGCCAAAAAACGGACTTGCTTCAGCAGTACAATTCTGGTGCTGTAGTTGTAGGAGATGTCTCAAAACGTCATCAGGAGTCCCTACAAAACCTAAAAATGGCATAAAATGCTTTTTTTGGGAAAACTTTTTTTTTACAAAAAAAAATTCTAAAAAACGGACTTGCTTCAGCAGCACAATTCTGGTGCTGTAGTTGTAGGAGATGTCTCAAAACGTCATCAGGAGTCCCGACTAAACCCGTAAATGTAAGAAAATGTAAGAAAATGCATTTTTTACGAAAAACATTTTTTGCTAAAATGTCGTAAGGGGGGACCCTGTCGTAAAAATTCCAAAAAACTGACTTGCTTCAGCAGCACAATTCTGGTGCTGTAGTTGTAGGAGATGTCTCAAAACGTCATCAGGAGTCCCTACAAAACCTAAAAATGGCATAAAATGCTTTTTTTGGGAAAACTTTTTTTTTACAAAAAAAAATTCTAAAAAACGGACTTTCTTCAGCAGCACAATTCTGGTGCTGTAGTTGTAGGAGATGTCTCAAAACGTCATCAGGAGTCCCGACTAAACCCGTAAATGTAAGAAAATGCATATTTTTTAAGAAAAACATTTTTTGCTAAAATGTCGTAAGGGGGGACCCTGTCGTAAAAATGCCAAAAAACTGACTTGCTTCAGCAGTACAATTCTGGTGCTGTAGTTGTAGGAGATGTCTCAAAACGTCATCAGGAGTCCCTACAAAACCTAAAAATGGCATAAAATGCTTTTTTTGGGAAAACTTTTTTTTTACAAAAAAAAATTCCAAAAAACGGACTTGCTTCAGCAGCACAATTCTGGTGCTGTAGTTGTAGGAGATGTCTCAAAACGTCATCAGGAGTCCCGACTAAACCCGTAAATGTAAGAAAATGCTTTTTTTACGAAAAACATTTTTTGCTAAAATGTCGTAAGGGGGGACCCTGTCGTAAAAATTCCAAAAAACTGACTTGCTTCAGCAGCACAATTCTGGTACTGTAGTTGTAGGAGATGTCTCAAAACGTCATCAGGAGTCCCTACAAAACCTAAAAATGGCATAAAATGCTTTTTTTGGGAAAACTTTTTTTTTACAAAAAAAAATTCCAAAAAACGGACTTTCTTCAGCAGCACAATTCTGGTGCTGTAGTTGTAGGAGATGTCTCAAAACGTCATCAGGAGTCCCGACTAAACCCGTAAATGTAACAAAATGTAAGAAAATGCATTTTTTAAGAAAAACATTTTTTGCTAAAATGTCGTAAGGGGGGACCCTGTCGTAAAAATTCCAAAAAACTGACTTGCTTCAGCAGCACAATTCTGGTGCTGTATTTGTAGGAGATGTCTCAAAACGTCATCAGTAGTCCCTACAAAACCTAAAAATGGCATAAAATGCTTTTTTTGGGAAAACTTTTTTTTTACAAAAAAAAATTCTAAAAAACGGACTTTCTTCAGCAGCACAATTCTGGTGCTGTAGTTGTAGGAGATGTCTCAAAACGTCATCAGGAGTCCCGACTAAACCCGTAAATGTAAGAAAATGTAAGAAAATGCATTTTTTAAGAAAAACATTTTTTGCTAAAATGTCGTAAGGGGGGACCCTGTCGTAAAAATGCCAAAAAACTGACTTGCTTCAGCAGTACAATTCTGGTGCTGTAGTTGTAGGAGATGTCTCAAAACGTCATCAGGAGTCCCTACAAAACCTAAAAATGGCATAAAATGCTTTTTTTGGGAAAACTTTTTTTTTACAAAAAAAAATTCCAAAAAACGGACTTTCTTCAGCAGCACAATTCTGGTGCTGTAGTTGTAGGAGATGTCTCAAAACGTCATCAGGAGTCCCGACTAAACCCGTAAATGTAAGAAAATGTAAGAAAATGCATTTTTTAAGAAAAACATTTTTTGCTAAAATGTCGTAAGGGGGGACCCTGCCGTAAAAATGCCAAAAAACGGACTTGCTTCAGCAGTACAATTCTGGTGCTGTAGTTGTAGGAGATGTCTCAAAACGTCATCAGGAGTCCCGACTAAACCCGAAAATGTAAGAAAATGCATTTTTTACGAAAAATTTTTTTGCTAAAATGTCGTAAGGGGGGACCCTGTCGTAAAAATTCCAAAAAACTGACTTGCTTCAGCAGCACAATTCTGGTGCTGTAGTTGTAGGAGATGTCTTAAAACGTCATCAGGAGTCCCTACAAAACCTAAAAATGGCATAAAATGCTTTTTTTGGGAAAACTTTTTTTTTACAAAAAAAAATTCAAAAAACAGACTTGCTTCAGCAGCACAATTCTGGTGCTGTAGTTGTAGGAGATGTCTCAAAACGTCATCAGGAGTCCCGACTAAACCCGTAAATGTAAGAAAATGTAAGAAAATGCATTTTTTAAGAAAAACATTTTTTGCTAAAATGTCGTAAGGGGGGACCCTGTCGTAAAAATGCCAAAAAACTGACTTGCTTCAGCAGTACAATTCTGTTGCTGTAGTTGTAGGAGATGTCTCAAAACGTCATCAGGAGTCCCTACAAAACCTAAAAATGGCATAAAATGCTTTTTTTGGGAAAACTTTTTTTTTACAAAAAAAAATTCCAAAAAACGGACTTTCTTCAGCAGCACAATTCTGGTGCTGTAGTTGTAGGAGATGTCTCAAAACGTCATCAGGAGTCCCGACTAAACCCGTAAATGTAAGAAAATGTAAGAAAATGCATTTTTTAAGAAAAACATTTTTTGCTAAAATGTCGTAAGGGGGGACCCTGTCGTAAAAATTCCAAAAAACTGACTTGCTTCAGCAGCACAATTCTGGTGCTGTAGTTGTAGGAGATGTCTCAAAACGTCATCAGGAATCCCTACAAAACCTAAAAATGGCATAAAATGCTTTTTTTGGGAAAACTTTTTTTTTACAAAAAAAAATTCAAAAAACAGACTTGCTTCAGCAGCACAATTCTGGTGCTGTAGTTGTAGGAGATGTCTCAAAACGTCATCAGGAGTCCCGACTAAACCCGTAAATGTAAGAAAATGTAAGAAAATGCATTTTTTAAGAAAAACATTTTTTGTTAAAATGTCGTAAGGGGGGACCCTGTCGTAAAAATGCCAAAAAACGGACTTGCTTCAGCAGCACAATTCTGGTGCTGTAGTTGTAGGAGATGTCTTAAAACGTCATCAGGAGTCCCTACAAAACCTAAAAATGGCATAAAATGCTTTTTTTGGGGAAACTTTTTTTTTACAAAAAAAAATTCCAAAAAACGGACTTGCTTCAGCAGCACAATTCTGGTGCTGTAGTTGTAGGAGATGTCTCAAAACGTCATCAGGAGTCCCGACTAAACCCGTAAATGTAAGAAAATGTAAGAAAATGCATTTTTTAAGAAAAACATTTTTTGCTAAAATGTCGTAAGGGGGGACCCTGTCGTAAAAATTCCAAAAAACTGACTTGCTTCAGCAGCACAATTCTGGTGCTGTATTTGTAGGAGATGTCTCAAAACGTCATCAGTAGTCCCTACAAAACCTAAAAATGGCATAAAATGCTTTTTTTGGGAAAACTTTTTTTTTACAAAAAAAAATTCTAAAAAACGGACTTTCTTCAGCAGCACAATTCTGGTGCTGTAGTTGTAGGAGATGTCTCAAAACGTCATCAGGAGTCCCGACTAAACCCGTAAATGTAAGAAAATGTAAGAAAATGCATTTTTTAAGAAAAACATTTTTTGCTAAAATGTCGTAAGGGGGGACCCTGCCGTAAAAATGCCAAAAAACGGACTTGCTTCAGCAGTACAATTCTGGTGCTGTAGTTGTAGTAGATGTCTCAAAACGTCATCAGGAGTCCCTACAAAACCTAAAAATGGCATAAAATGCTTTTTTTGGGGAAACTTTTTTTTTACAAAAAAAAATTCAAAAAACAGACTTGCTTCAGCAGCACAATTCTGGTGCTGTAGTTGTAGGAGATGTCTCAAAACGTCATCAGGAGTCCCGACTAAACCCGTAAATGTAAGAAAATGTAAGAAAATGCATTTTTTAAGAAAAACATTTTTTGCTAAAATGTCGTAAGGGGGGACCCTGTCGTAAAAATTCCAAAAAACTGACTCGCTTCAGCAGCACAATTCTGGTGCTGTATTTGTAGGAGATGTCTCAAAACGTCATCAGTAGTCCCTACAAAACCTAAAAATGGCATAAAATGCTTTTTTTGGGAAAACTTTTTTTTTACAAAAAAAAATTCTAAAAAACGGACTTTCTTCAGCAGCACAATTCTGGTGCTGTAGTTGTAGGAGATGTCTCAAAACGTCATCAGGAGTCCCGACTAAACCCGTAAATGTAAGAAAATGCATATTTTTTAAGAAAAACATTTTTTGCTAAAATGTCGTAAGGGGGGACCCTGTCGTAAAAATGCCAAAAAACTGACTTGCTTCAGCAGTACAATTCTGGTGCTGTAGTTGTAGGAGATGTCTCAAAACGTCATCAGGAGTCCCTACAAAACCTAAAAATGGCATAAAATGCTTTTTTTGGGAAAACTTTTTTTTTACAAAAAAAAATTCCAAAAAACGGACTTGCTTCAGCAGCACAATTCTGGTGCTGTAGTTGTAGGAGATGTCTCAAAACATCATCAGGAGTCCCGACTAAACCCGTAAATGTAAGAAAATGTAAGAAAATGCTTTTTTTACGAAAAACATTTTTTGCTAAAATGTCGTAAGGGGGGACCCTGTCGTAAAAATGCCAAAAAACGGACTTGCTTCAGCAGTACAATTCTGGTGCTGTAGTTGTAGTAGATGTCTCAAAACGTCATCAGGAGTCCCTACAAAACCTAAAAATGGCATAAAATGCTTTTTTTGGTAAACTTTTTTTTTACAAAAAAAAATTCAAAAAACAGACTTGCTTCAGCAGCACAATTCTGGTGCTGTAGTTGTAGGAGATGTCTCAAAACATCATCAGGAGTCCCGACTAAACCCGTAAATGTAAGAAAATGTAAGAAAATGCATTTTTTAAGAAAAACATTTTTTGCTAAAATGTCGTAAGGGGGGACCCTGTCGTAAAAATTCCAAAAAACTGACTTGCTTCAGCAGCACAATTCTGGTGCTGTATTTGTAGGAGATGTCTCAAAACGTCATCAGTAGTCCCTACAAAACCTAAAAATGGCATAAAATGCTTTTTTTGGGAAAACTTTTTTTATACAAAAAAAAATTCTAAAAAACGGACTTTCTTCAGCAGCACAATTCTGGTGCTGTAGTTGTAGGAGATGTCTCAAAACGTCATCAGGAGTCCCGACTAAACCCGTAAATGTAAGAAAATGTAAGAAAATGCATTTTTTAAGAAAAACATTTTTTGCTAAAATGTCGTAAGGGGGGACCCTGTCGTAAAAATGCCAAAAAACTGACTTGCTTCAGCAGTACAATTCTGGTGCTGTAGTTGTAGGAGATGTCTCAAAACGTCATCAGGAGTCCCTACAAAACCTAAAAATGGCATAAAATGCTTTTTTTGGGAAAACTTTTTTTTTACAAAAAAAAATTCCAAAAAACGGACTTTCTTCAGCAGCACAATTCTGGTGCTGTAGTTGTAGGAGATGTCTCAAAACGTCATCAGGAGTCCCGACTAAACCCGAAAATGTAAGAAAATGCATTTTTTACGAAAAACATTTTTTGCTAAAATGTCGTAAGGGGGGACCCTGTCGTAAAAATGCCAAAAAACTGACTTGCTTCAGCAGTACAATTCTGGTGCTGTAGTTGTAGGAGATGTCTCAAAACGTCATCAGGAGTCCCTACAAAACCTAAAAATGGCATAAAATGCTTTTTTTGGGAAAACTTTTTTTTTACAAAAAAAAATTCCAAAAAACGGACTTGCTTCAGCAGCACAATTCTGGTGCTGTAGTTGTAGGAGATGTCTCAAAACGTCATCAGGAGTCCCGACTAAACCCGTAAATGTAACAAAATGTAAGAAAATGCATTTTTTAAGAAAAACATTTTTTGCTAAAATGTCGTAAGGGGGACCCTGTCGTAAAAATGCCAAAAAACGGACTTGCTTCAGCAGTACAATTCTGGTGCTGTAGTTGTAGTAGATGTCTCAAAACGTCATCAGGAGTCCCTACAAAACCTAAAAATGGCATAAAATGCTTTTTTTGGTAAACTTTTTTTTTACAAAAAAAAATTCAAAAAACAGACTTGCTTCAGCAGCACAATTCTGGTGCTGTAGTTGTAGGAGATGTCTCAAAACGTCATCAGGAGTCCCGACTAAACCCGTAAATGTAAGAAAATGTAAGAAAATGCATTTTTTAAGAAAAACATTTTTTGCTAAAATGTCGTAAGGGGGACCCTGTCGTAAAAATTCCAAAAAACTGACTTGCTTCAGCAGCACAATTCTGGTGCTGTATTTGTAGGAGATGTCTCAAAACGTCATCAGTAGTCCCTACAAAACCTAAAAATGGCATAAAATGCTTTTTTTGGGAAAACTTTTTTTTTACAAAAAAAAATTCTAAAAAACGGACTTTCTTCAGCAGCACAATTCTGGTGCTGTAGTTGTAGGAGATGTCTCAAAACGTCATCAGGAGTCCCGACTAAACCCGTAAATGTAAGAAAATGTAAGAAAATGCATTTTTTAAGAAAAACATTTTTTGCTAAAATGTCGTAAGGGGGGACCCTGTCGTAAAAATGCCAAAAAACTGACTTGCTTCAGCAGTACAATTCTGGTGCTGTAGTTGTAGGAGATGTCTCAAAACGTCATCAGGAGTCCCTACAAAACCTAAAAATGGCATAAAATGCTTTTTTTGGGAAAACTTTTTTTTTACAAAAAAAAATTCCAAAAAACGGACTTTCTTCAGCAGCACAATTCTGGTGCTGTAGTTGTAGGAGATGTCTCAAAACGTCATCAGGAGTCCCGACTAAAAAACATTTTTTTTTTTTTTTTTTTTTTTTTTTTTTTTTTTTTTTTTTTTTTTTTGCTAAAATGTCGTAAGGGGGGACCCTGTCGTAAAAATTCCAAAAAACTGACTTGCTTCAGCAGCACAATTCTGGTGCTGTAGTTGTAGGAGATGTCTTAAAACGTCATCAGGAGTCCCTACAAAACCTAAAAATGGCATAAAATGCTTTTTTTGGGAAAACTTTTTTTTTACAAAAAAAAATTCAAAAAACAGACTTGCTTCAGCAGCACAATTCTGGTGCTGTAGTTGTAGGAGATGTCTCAAAACGTCATCAGGAGTCCCGACTAAACCCGTAAATGTAAGAAAATGTAAGAAAATGCATTTTTTAAGAAAAACATTTTTTGCTAAAATGTCGTAAGGGACCCTGTCGTGAAAATTCCAAAAAACTGACTTCCTTCAGCAGCACAATTCTGGTGCTGTAGTTGTAGGAGATGTCTCAAAACGTCATCAGGAGTCCCGACTAAACCCGAAAATGTAAGAAAATGCATTTTTTACGAAAAACATTTTTTGCTAAAATGTCGTAAGGGGGGACCCTGTCGTAAAAATGCCAAAAAACTGACTTGCTTCAGCAGTACAATTCTGGTGCTGTAGTTGTAGGAGATGTCTCAAAACGTCATCAGGAGTCCCTACAAAACCTAAAAATGGCATAAAATGCTTTTTTTGGGAAAACTTTTTTTTTACAAAAAAAAATTCCAAAAAACGGACTTGCTTCAGCAGCACAATTCTGGTGCTGTAGTTGTAGGAGATGTCTCAAAACGTCATCAGGAGTCCCGACTAAACCCGTAAATGTAACAAAATGTAAGAAAATGCATTTTTTAAGAAAAACATTTTTTGCTAAAATGTCGTAAGGGGGACCCTGTCGTAAAAATGCCAAAAAACGGACTTGCTTCAGCAGTACAATTCTGGTGCTGTAGTTGTAGTAGATGTCTCAAAACGTCATCAGGAGTCCCTACAAAACCTAAAAATGGCATAAAATGCTTTTTTTGGTAAACTTTTTTTTTACAAAAAAAAATTCAAAAAACAGACTTGCTTCAGCAGCACAATTCTGGTGCTGTAGTTGTAGGAGATGTCTCAAAACGTCATCAGGAGTCCCGACTAAACCCGTAAATGTAAGAAAATGTAAGAAAATGCATTTTTTAAGAAAAACATTTTTTGCTAAAATGTCGTAAGGGGGACCCTGTCGTAAAAATTCCAAAAAACTGACTTGCTTCAGCAGCACAATTCTGGTGCTGTATTTGTAGGAGATGTCTCAAAACGTCATCAGTAGTCCCTACAAAACCTAAAAATGGCATAAAATGCTTTTTTTGGGAAAACTTTTTTTTTACAAAAAAAAATTCTAAAAAACGGACTTTCTTCAGCAGCACAATTCTGGTGCTGTAGTTGTAGGAGATGTCTCAAAACGTCATCAGGAGTCCCGACTAAACCCGTAAATGTAAGAAAATGTAAGAAAATGCATTTTTTAAGAAAAACATTTTTTGCTAAAATGTCGTAAGGGGGGACCCTGTCGTAAAAATGCCAAAAAACTGACTTGCTTCAGCAGTACAATTCTGGTGCTGTAGTTGTAGGAGATGTCTCAAAACGTCATCAGGAGTCCCTACAAAACCTAAAAATGGCATAAAATGCTTTTTTTGGGAAAACTTTTTTTTTACAAAAAAAAATTCCAAAAAACGGACTTTCTTCAGCAGCACAATTCTGGTGCTGTAGTTGTAGGAGATGTCTCAAAACGTCATCAGGAGTCCCGACTAAACCCGTAAATGTAAGAAAATGTAAGAAAATGCATTTTTTACGGAAAACATTTTTTGCTAAAATGTCGTAAGGGGGGACCCTGTCGTAAAAATTCCAAAAAACTGACTTGCTTCAGCAGCACAATTCTGGTGCTGTAGTTGTAGGAGATGTCTTAAAACGTCATCAGGAGTCCCTACAAAACCTAAAAATGGCATAAAATGCTTTTTTTGGGAAAACTTTTTTTTTACAAAAAAAAATTCAAAAAACAGACTTGCTTCAGCAGCACAATTCTGGTGCTGTAGTTGTAGGAGATGTCTCAAAACGTCATCAGGAGTCCCGACTAAACCCGTAAATGTAAGAAAATGTAAGAAAATGCATTTTTTAAGAAAAACATTTTTTGCTAAAATGTCGTAAGGGACCCTGTCGTGAAAATTCCAAAAAACTGACTTCCTTCAGCAGCACAATTCTGGTGCTGTAGTTGTAGGAGATGTCTTAAAACGTCATCAGGAGTCCCTACAAAACCTAAAAATGGCATAAAATGCTTTTTTTGGGAAAACTTTTTTTTTACAAAAAAAAATTCAAAAAACAGACTTGCTTCAGCAGCACAATTCTGGTGCTGTAGTTGTAGGAGATGTCTCAAAACGTCATCAGGAGTCCCGACTAAACCCGTAAATGTAAGAAAATGTAAGAAAATGCATTTTTTACGAAAAACATTTTTTGCTAAAATGTCGTAAGGGGGGACCCTGTCGTAAAAATTCCAAAAAACTGACTTGCTTCAGCAGCACAATTCTGGTGCTGTAGTTGTAGGAGATGTCTCAAAACGTCATCAGGAGTCCCTACAAAACCTAAAAATGGCATAAAATGCTTTTTTTGGGAAAACTTTTTTTTTACAAAAAAAAATTCTAAAAAACGGACTTTCTTCAGCAGCACAATTCTGGTGCTGTAGTTGTAGGAGATGTCTCAAAACGTCATCAGGAGTCCCGACTAAACCCGTAAATGTAAGAAAATGTAAGAAAATGCATTTTTTACGAAAAACATTTTTTGCTAAAATGTCGTAAGGGGGGAGGGACCCTGTCGTAAAAATGCCAAAAAACGGACTTGCTTCAGCAGTACAATTCTGGTGCTGTAGTTGTAGGAGATGTCTCAAAACGTCATCAGGAGTCCCTACAAAACCTAAAAATGGCATAAAATGCTTTTTTTGGGAAAACTTTTTTTTTACAAAAAAAATTCTAAAAAACGGACTTGCTTCAGCAGCACAATTCTGGTGCTGTAGTTGTAGGAGATGTCTCAAAACGTCATCAGGAGTCCCGACTAAACCCGTAAATGTAAGAAAATGTAAGAAAATGCATTTTTTAAGAAAAACATTTTTTGCTAAAATGTCGTAAGGGGGGACCCTGTCGTAAAAATGCCAAAAAACTGACTTGCTTCAGCAGTACAATTCTGGTGCTGTAGTTGTAGGAGATGTCTCAAAACGTCATCAGGAGTCCCTACAAAACCTAAAAATGGCATAAAATGCTTTTTTTGGGAAAACTTTTTTTTTACAAAAAAAAATTCCAAAAAACGGACTTGCTTCAGCAGCACAATTCTGGTGCTGTAGTTGTAGGAGATGTCTCAAAACGTCATCAGGAGTCCCGACTAAACCCGTAAATGTAAGAAAATGTAAGAAAATGCATTTTTTACGAAAAACATTTTTTGCTAAAATGTCGTAAGGGGGGACCCTGTCGTAAAAATTCCAAAAAACTGACTTGCTTCAGCAGCACAATTCTGGTGCTGTAGTTGTAGGAGATGTCTCAAAACGTCACCAGGAGTCCCTACAAAACCTAAAAATGGCATAAAATGCTTTTTTTGGGAAAACTTTTTTTTTACAAAAAAAATTTCCAAAAAACGGACTTTCTTCAGCAGCACAATTCTGGTGCTGTAGTTGTAGGAGATGTCTCAAAACGTCATCAGGAGTCCCGACTAAACCCGTAAATGTAAGAAAATGTAAGAAAATGCATTTTTTAAGAAAAACATTTTTTGCTAAAATGTCGTAAGGGGGGACCCTGTCGTAAAAATGCCAAAAAACTGACTTGCTTCAGCAGTACAATTCTGGTGCTGTAGTTGTAGGAGATGTCTCAAAACGTCATCAGGAGTCCCTACAAAACCTAAAAATGGCATAAAATGCTTTTTTTGGGAAAACTTTTTTTTTACAAAAAAAAATTCCAAAAAACGGACTTGCTTCAGCAGCACAATTCTGGTGCTGTAGTTGTAGGAGATGTCTCAAAACGTCATCAGGAGTCCCGACTAAACCCGTAAATGTAAGAAAATGTAAGAAAATGCATTTTTTACGAAAAACATTTTTTGCTAAAATGTCGTAAGGGGGGACCCTGTCGTAAAAATTCCAAAAAACTGACTTGCTTCAGCAGCACAATTCTGGTGCTGTAGTTGTAGGAGATGTCTCAAAACGTCACCAGGAGTCCCTACAAAACCTAAAAATGGCATAAAATGCTTTTTTTGGGAAAACTTTTTTTTTACAAAAAAAATTTCCAAAAAACGGACTTTCTTCAGCAGCACAATTCTGGTGCTGTAGTTGTAGGAGATGTCTCAAAACGTCATCAGGAGTCCCGACTAAACCCGTAAATGTAAGAAAATGTAAGAAAATGCATTTTTTAAGAAAAACATTTTTTGCTAAAATGTCGTAAGGGGGGACCCTGTCGTAAAAATGCCAAAAAACGGACTTGCTTCAGCAGTACAATTCTGGTGCTGTAGTTGTAGTAGATGTCTCAAAACGTCACCAGGAGTCCCTACAAAACCTAAAAATGGCATAAAATGCTTTTTTTGGTAAACTTTTTTTTTACAAAAAAAAATTCAAAAAACAGACTTGCTTCAGCAGCACAATTCTGGTGCTGTAGTTGTAGGAGATGTCTCAAAACGTCATCAGGAGTCCCGACTAAACCCGTAAATGTAAGAAAATGTAAGAAAATGCATTTTTTAAGAAAAACATTTTTTGCTAAAATGTCGTAAGGGGGGACCCTGTCGTAAAAATGCCAAAAAACGGACTTGCTTCAGCAGTACAATTCTGGTGCTGTAGTTGTAGGAGATGTCTCAAAACGTCATCAGGAGTCCCTACAAAACCTAAAAATGGCATAAAATGCTTTTTTTGGGAAAACTTTTTTTTTACAAAAAAAAATTCTAAAAAACGGACTTGCTTCAGCAGCACAATTCTGGTGCTGTAGTTGTAGGAGATGTCTCAAAACGTCATCAGGAGTCCCGACTAAACCCGTAAATGTAAGAAAATGTAAGAAAATGCATTTTTTACGAAAAACATTTTTTGCTAAAATGTCGTAAGGGGGGACCCTGTCGTAAAAATTCCAAAAAACTGACTTGCTTCAGCAGCACAATTCTGGTGCTGTAGTTGTAGGAGATGTCTCAAAACGTCATCAGGAGTCCCTACAAAACCTAAAAATGGCATAAAATGCTTTTTTTGGTAAACTTTTTTTTTACAAAAAAAAATTCAAAAAACAGACTTGCTTCAGCAGCACAATTCTGGTGCTGTAGTTGTAGGAGATGTCTCAAAACGTCATCAGGAGTCCCGACTAAACCCGTAAATGTAAGAAAATGTAAGAAAATGCATTTTTTAAGAAAAACATTTTTTGCTAAAATGTCGTAAGGGGGGACCCTGTCGTAAAAATTCCAAAAAACTGACTTGCTTCAGCAGCACAATTCTGGTGCTGTATTTGTAGGAGATGTCTCAAAACGTCATCAGTAGTCCCTACAAAACCTAAAAATGGCATAAAATGCTTTTTTTGGGAAAACTTTTTTTTTACAAAAAAAAATTCTAAAAAACGGACTTTCTTCAGCAGCACAATTCTGGTGCTGTAGTTGTAGGAGATGTCTCAAAACGTCATCAGGAGTCCCGACTAAACCCGTAAATGTAAGAAAATGTAAGAAAATGCATTTTTTAAGAAAAACATTTTTTGCTAAAATGTCGTAAGGGGGGACCCTGTCGTAAAAATGCCAAAAAACTGACTTGCTTCAGCAGTACAATTCTGGTGCTGTAGTTGTAGGAGATGTCTCAAAACGTCATCAGGAGTCCCTACAAAACCTAAAAATGGCATAAAATGCTTTTTTTGGGAAAACTTTTTTTTTACAAAAAAAAATTCCAAAAAACGGACTTTCTTCAGCAGCACAATTCTGGTGCTGTAGTTGTAGGAGATGTCTCAAAACGTCATCAGGAGTCCCGACTAAACCCGTAAATGTAAGAAAATGTAAGAAAATGCATTTTTTAAGAAAAACATTTTTTGCTAAAATGTCGTAAGGGGGGACCCTGCCGTAAAAATGCCAAAAAACGGACTTGCTTCAGCAGTACAATTCTGGTGCTGTAGTTGTAGTAGATGTCTCAAAACGTCATCAGGAGTCCCTACAAAACCTACAAATGGCATAAAATGCTTTTTTTGGTAAACTTTTTTTTTACAAAAAAAAATTCAAAAAACAGACTTGCTTCAGCAGCACAATTCTGGTGCTGTAGTTGTAGGAGATGTCTCAAAACGTCATCAGGAGTCCCGACTAAACCCGAAAATGTAAGAAAATGCATTTTTTACGAAAAACATTTTTTGCTAAAATGTCGTAAGGGGGGACCCTGTCGTAAAAATGCCAAAAAACTGACTTGCTTCAGCAGTACAATTCTGGTGCTGTAGTTGTAGGAGATGTCTCAAAACGTCATCAGGAGTCCCTACAAAACCTAAAAATGGCATAAAATGCTTTTTTTGGGAAAACTTTTTTTTTACAAAAAAAAATTCCAAAAAACGGACTTTCTTCAGCAGCACAATTCTGGTGCTGTAGTTGTAGGAGATGTCTCAAAACGTCATCAGGAGTCCCGACTAAACCCGTAAATGTAAGAAAATGTAAGAAAATGCATTTTTTAAGAAAAACATTTTTTGCTAAAATGTCGTAAGGGGGGACCCTGTCGTAAAAATTCCAAAAAACTGACTTGCTTCAGCAGCACAATTCTGGTGCTGTAGTTGTAGGAGATGTCTCAAAACGTCATCAGGAATCCCTACAAAACCTAAAAATGGCATAAAATGCTTTTTTTGGGAAAACTTTTTTTTTACAAAAAAAAATTCAAAAAACAGACTTGCTTCAGCAGCACAATTCTGGTGCTGTAGTTGTAGGAGATGTCTCAAAACGTCATCAGGAGTCCCGACTAAACCCGTAAATGTAAGAAAATGTAAGAAAATGCATTTTTTAAGAAAAACATTTTTTGCTAAAATGTCGTAAGGGGGGACCCTGTCGTAAAAATGCCAAAAAACGGACTTGCTTCAGCAGCACAATTCTGGTGCTGTAGTTGTAGGAGATGTCTTAAAACGTCATCAGGAGTCCCTACAAAACCTAAAAATGGCATAAAATGCTTTTTTTGGGGAAACTTTTTTTTTACAAAAAAAAATTCAAAAAACAGACTTGCTTCAGCAGCACAATTCTGGTGCTGTAGTTGTAGGAGATGTCTCAAAACGTCATCAGGAGTCCCGACTAAACCCGTAAATGTAAGAAAATGTAAGAAAATGCATTTTTTTACGAAAAACATTTTTTGCTAAAATGTCGTAAGGGACCCTGTCGTGAAAATTCCAAAAAACTGACTTCCTTCAGCAGCACAATTCTGGTGCTGTAGTTGTAGGAGATGTCTTAAAACGTCATCAGGAGTCCCTACAAAACCTAAAAATGGCATAAAATGCTTTTTTTGGGAAAACTGTTTTTTTACAAAAAAAAATTCAAAAAACAGACTTGCTTCAGCAGCACAATTCTGGTGCTGTAGTTGTAGGAGATGTCTCAAAACGTCATCAGGAGTCCCGACTAAACCCGTAAATGTAAGAAAATGTAAGAAAATGCATTTTTTACGAAAAACATTTTTGGCTAAAATGTCGTAAGGGGGGAGGGACCCTGTCGTAAAAATGCCAAAAAACGGACTTGCTTCAGCAGTACAATTCTGGTGCTGTAGTTGTAGGAGATGTCTCAAAACGTCATCAGGAGTCCCTACAAAACCTAAAAATGGCATAAAATGCTTTTTTTGGGAAAACTTTTTTTTTACAAAAAAAATTCTAAAAAACGGACTTGCTTCAGCAGCACAATTCTGGTGCTGTAGTTGTAGGAGATGTCTCAAAACGTCATCAGGAGTCCCGACTAAACCCGTAAATGTAAGAAAATGTAAGAAAATGCATTTTTTAAGAAAAACATTTTTTGCTAAAATGTCGTAAGGGGGGACCCTGTCGTAAAAATGCCAAAAAACTGACTTGCTTCAGCAGTACAATTCTGGTGCTGTAGTTGTAGGAGATGTCTCAAAACGTCATCAGGAGTCCCTACAAAACCTAAAAATGGCATAAAATGCTTTTTTTGGGAAAACTTTTTTTTTACAAAAAAAAATTCCAAAAAACGGACTTGCTTCAGCAGCACAATTCTGGTGCTGTAGTTGTAGGAGATGTCTCAAAACGTCATCAGGAGTCCCGACTAAACCCGTAAATGTAAGAAAATGTAAGAAAATGCATTTTTTACGAAAAACATTTTTTGCTAAAATGTCGTAAGGGGGGACCCTGTCGTAAAAATTCCAAAAAACTGACTTGCTTCAGCAGCACAATTCTGGTGCTGTAGTTGTAGGAGATGTCTCAAAACGTCACCAGGAGTCCCTACAAAACCTAAAAATGGCATAAAATGCTTTTTTTGGGAAAACTTTTTTTTACAAAAAAAAATTCCAAAAAACGGACTTTCTTCAGCAGCACAATTCTGGTGCTGTAGTTGTAGGAGATGTCTCAAAACGTCATCAGGAGTCCCGACTAAACCCGTAAATGTAAGAAAATGTAAGAAAATGCATTTTTTAAGAAAAACATTTTTTGCTAAAATGTCGTAAGGGGGGACCCTGTCGTAAAAATGCCAAAAAACGGACTTGCTTCAGCAGTACAATTCTGGTGCTGTAGTTGTAGTAGATGTCTCAAAACGTCATCAGGAGTCCCTACAAAACCTAAAAATGGCATAAAATGCTTTTTTTGGTAAACTTTTTTTTACAAAAAAAAATTCAAAAAACAGAATTGCTTCAGCAGCACAATTCTGGTGCTGTAGTTGTAGGAGATGTCTCAAAACGTCATCAGGAGTCCCGACTAAACCCGTAAATGTAAGAAAATGTAAGAAAATGCATTTTTTAAGAAAAACATTTTTTGCTAAAATGTCGTAAGGGGGGACCCTGTCGTAAAAATGCCAAAAAACGGACTTGCTTCAGCAGTACAATTCTGGTGCTGTAGTTGTAGGAGATGTCTCAAAACGTCATCAGGAGTCCCTACAAAACCTAAAAATGGCATAAAATGCTTTTTTTGGGAAAACTTTTTTTTTACAAAAAAAAATTCTAAAAAACGGACTTGCTTCAGCAGCACAATTCTGGTGCTGTAGTTGTAGGAGATGTCTCAAAACGTCATCAGGAGTCCCGACTAAACCCGTAAATGTAAGAAAATGTAAGAAAATGCATTTTTTAAGAAAAACATTTTTTGCTAAAATGTCGTAAAGGGGGACCCTGTCGTAAAAATGCCAAAAAACTGACTTGCTTCAGCAGTACAATTCTGGTGCTGTAGTTGTAGGAGATGTCTCAAAACGTCATCAGGAGTCCCTACAAAACCTAAAAATGGCATAAAATGCTTTTTTGGGAAAACTTTTTTTTTACAAAAAAAAATTCTAAAAAACGGACTTGCTTCAGCAGCACAATTCTGGTGCTGTAGTTGTAGGAGATGTCTCAAAACGTCATCAGGAGTCCCGACTAAACCCGTAAATGTAAGAAAATGTAAGAAAATGCATTTTTTAAGAAAAACATTTTTTGCTAAAATGTCGTAAAAATGCCAAAAAACTGACTTGCTTCAGCAGTACAATTCTGGTGCTGTAGTTGTAGGAGATGTCTCAAAACGTCATCAGGAGTCCCTACAAAACCTAAAAATGGCATAAAATGCTTTTTTTGGGAAAACTTTTTTTTTACAAAAAAAAATTCAAAAAACAGACTTGCTTCAACAGCACAATTCTGGTGCTGTAGTTGTAGGAGATGTCTCAAAACGTCATCAGGAGTCCGACTAAACCCGTAAATGTAAGAAAATGTAAGAAAATGCATTTTTTACGAAAAACATTTTTTGCTAAAATGTCGTAAGGGGGGACCCTGTCGTAAAAATTCCAAAAAACTGACTTGCTTCAGCAGCACAATTCTGGTGCTGTAGTTGTAGGAGATGTCTCAAAACGTCATCAGGAGTCCCTACAAAACCTAAAAATGGCATAAAATGCTTTTTTTGGGAAAACTTTTTTTTTACAAAAAATTTTTCCAAAAAACGGACTTTCTTCAGCAGCACAATTCTGGTGCTGTAGTTGTAGGAATGTCTCAATACGTCATCAGGAGTCCCGACTAAACCCGTAAATGTAAGAAAATGTAAGAAAATGCATTTTTTAAGAAAAACATTTTTTGCTAAAATGTCGTAAGGGGGGACCCTGTCGTAAAATGCCAAAAAAACCGACTTGCTTCAGCAGTACAATTCTGGTGCTGTAGTTGTAGGAGATGTCTCAAAACGTCATCAGGAGTCCGACTAAACCCGTAAATGTAAGAAAATGTAAGAAAATGCATTTTTTACGAAAAACATTTTTTGCTAAAATGTTGTACAAAAAAAATTTCCAAAAAACGGACTTTCTTCAGCAGCACAATTCTGGTGCTGTAGTTGTAGGAGATGTCTCAATACGTCATCAGGAGTCCCGACTAAACCCGTAAATGTAAGAAAATGTAAGAAAATGCATTTTTTAAGAAAAACATTTTTTGCTAAAATGTCGTAAGGGGGGACCCTGTCGTAAAAATTCCAAAAAACTGACTTGCTTCAGCAGCCCAATTCTGGTGCTGTAGTTGTAGGAGATGTATTAAAATGTCATCAGGAGTCCCTACAAAACCTAAAAATGGCATAAAATGCTTTTTTTGGGGAAACTTTTTTTTTACAAAAAAAATTCAAAAAACAGACTTGCTTCAGCAGCACAATTCTGGTGCTGTAGTTGTAGGAGATGTCTCAAAACGTCATCAGGAGTCCCGACTAAACCCGTAAATGTAAGAAAATGTAAGAAAATGCATTTTTTACGAAAAACATTTTTTGCTAAAATGTCGTAAGGGGGGACCCTGTCGTAAAAATTCCAAAAAACTGACTTGCTTCAGAAGCACAATTCTGGTGCTGTAGTTGTAGGAGATGTCTTAAAACGTCATCAGGAGTCCCTACAAAACCTAAAAATGGCATAAAATGCTTTTTTTGGGAAAACTTTTTTTTTACAAAAAAAAATTCAAAAAACAGACTTGCTTCAGCAGCACAATTCTGGTGCTGTAGTTGTAGGAGATGTCTCAAAACGTCATCAGGAGTCCCGACTAAACCCGTAAATGTAAGAAAATGTAAGAAAATGCATTTTTTAAGAAAAACATTTTTTGCTAAAATGTCGTAAGGGGGGACCCTGTCGTAAAAATGCCAAAAAAACGGACTTGCTTCAGCAGTACAATTCTGGTGCTGTAGTTGTAGTAGATGTCTCAAAACGTCATCAGGAGTCCCGACTAAACCCGTAAATGTAAGAAAATGTAAGAAAATGCATTTTTTAAGAAAAACATTTTTTGCTAAAATGTCGTAAGGGGGGACCCTGTCGTAAAAATGCCAAAAAACGGACTTGCTTCAGCAGTACAATTCTGGTGCTGTAGTTGTAGGAGATGTCTCAAAACGTCATCAGGAGTCCCTACAAAACCTAAAAATGGCATAAAATGCTTTTTTTGGGAAAACTTTTTTTTTACAAAAAAAAATTCAAAAAACAGACTTGCTTCAGCAGCACAATTCTGGTGCTGTAGTTGTAGGAGATGTCTCAAAACGTCATCAGGAGTCCCGACTAAACCCGTAAATGTAAGAAAATGCATTTTTTACGAAAAACATTTTTTGCTAAAATGTCGTAAGGGGGGACCCTGTCGTAAAAATGCCAAAAAACGGACTTGCTTCAGCAGTACAATTCTGGTGCTGTAGTTGTAGGAGATGTCTCAAAACGTCATCAGGAGTCCCTACAAAACCTAAAAATGGCATAAAATGCTTTTTTTGGGAAAACTTTTTTTTTACAAAAAAAAATTCTAAAAAACGGACTTGCTTCAGCAGCACAATTCTGGTGCTGTAGTTGTAGGAGATGTCTCAAAACGTCATCAGGAGTCCCGACTAAACCCGTAAATGTAAGAAAATGTAAGAAAATGCATTTTTTAAGAAAAACATTTTTTGCTAAAATGTCGTAAAAATGCCAAAAAACTGACTTGCTTCAGCAGTACAATTCTGGTGCTGTAGTTGTAGGAGATGTCTCAAAACGTCATCAGGAGTCCCTACAAAACATAAAAATGGCATAAAATGCTTTTTTTGGGAAAACTTTTTTTTTACAAAAAAAAATTCAAAAAACAGACTTGCTTCAGCAGCACAATTCTGGTGCTGTAGTTGTAGGAGATGTCTCAAAACGTCATCAGGAGTCCCGACTAAACCCGTAAATGTAAGAAAATGTAAGAAAATGCATTTTTTAAGAAAAACATTTTTTGCTAAAATGTCGTAAGGGGGGACCCTGTCGTAAAAATGCCAAAAAACGGACTTGCTTCAGCAGTACAATTCTGGTGCTGTAGTTGTAGTAGATGTCTCAAAACGTCATCAGGAGTCCCGACTAAACCCGTAAATGTAAGAAAATGTAAGAAAATGCATTTTTTAAGAAAAACATTTTTTGCTAAAATGTCGTAAGGGGGACCCTGTCGTAAAAATGCCAAAAAACGGACTTGCTTCAGCAGTACAATTCTGGTGCTGTAGTTGTAGGAGATGTCTCAAAACGTCATCAGGAGTCCCTACAAAACCTAAAAATGGCATAAAATGCTTTTTTTGGGAAAACTTTTTTTTTACAAAAAAAAATTCAAAAAACAGACTTGCTTCAGCAGCACAATTCTGGTGCTGTAGTTGTAGGAGATGTCTCAAAACGTCATCAGGAGTCCCGACTAAACCCGTAAATGTAAGAAAATGCATTTTTTACGAAAAACATTTTTTGCTAAAATGTCGTAAGGGGGGAACCCTGTCGTAAAAATGCCAAAAAACGGACTTGCTTCAGCAGTACAATTCTGGTGCTGTAGTTGTAGGAGATGTCTCAAAACGTCATCAGGAGTCCCTACAAAACCTAAAAATGGCATAAAATGCTTTTTTTGGGAAAACTTTTTTTTTACAAAAAAAAATTCTAAAAAACTGACTTGCTTCAGCAGCACAATTCTGGTGCTGTAGTTGTAGGAGATGTCTCAAAACGTCATCAGGAGTCCCGACTAAACCCGTAAATGTAAGAAAATGTAAGAAAATGCATTTTTTAAGAAAAACATTTTTTGCTAAAATGTCGTAAAAATGCCAAAAAACTGACTTGCTTCAGCAGTACAATTCTGGTGCTGTAGTTGTAGGAGATGTCTCAAAACGTCATCAGGAGTCCCGACTAAACCCGTAAATGTAAGAAAATGTAAGAAAATGCATTTTTTACGAAAAACATTTTTTGCTAAAATGTCGTAAGGGGGGACCCTGTCGTAAAAATTCCAAAAAACTGACTTGCTTCAGCAGCACAATTCTGGTGCTGTAGTTGTAGGAGATGTCTCAAAACGTCATCAGGAGTCCCTACAAAACCTAAAAATGGCATAAAATGCTTTTTTTGGGAAAACTTTTTTTTTACAAAAAAAAATTCCAAAAAACGGACTTTCTTCAGCAGCACAATTCTGGTGCTGTAGTTGTAGGAAATGTCTCAATACGTCATCAGGAGTCCCGACTAAACCCGTAAATGTAAGAAAATGTAAGAAAATGCATTTTTTAAGAAAAACATTTTTTGCTAAAATGTCGTAAGGGGGACCCTGTCGTAAAAATGCCAAAAAACCGACTTGCTTCAGCAGTACAATTCTGGTGCTGTAGTTGTAGGAGATGTCTCAAAACGTCATCAGGAGTCCCGACTAAACCCGTAAATGTAAGAAAATGTAAGAAAATGCATTTTTTACGAAAAACATTTTTTGCTAAAATGTTGTAAGGGGGGACCCTGTCGTAAAAATTCCAAAAAACTGACTTGCTTCAGCAGCCCAATTCTGGTGCTGTAGTTGTAGGAGATGTATTAAAATGTCATCAGGAGTCCCTACAAAACCTAAAAATGGCATAAAATGCTTTTTTTGGGGAAACTTTTTTTTTACAAAAAAAAATTCAAAAAACAGACTTGCTTCAGCAGCACAATTCTGGTGCTGTAGTTGTAGGAGATGTCTCAAAACGTCATCAGGAGTCCCGACTAAACCCGTAAATGTAAGAAAATGTAAGAAAATGCATTTTTTACGAAAAACATTTTTTGCTAAAATGTCGTAAGGGGGGACCCTGTCGTAAAAATTCCAAAAAACTGACTTGCTTCAGCAGCACAATTCTGGTGCTGTAGTTGTAGGAGATGTCTTAAAACGTCATCAGGAGTCCCTACAAAACCTAAAAATGGCATAAAATGCTTTTTTTGGGAAAACTTTTTTTTTACAAAAAAAATTCAAAAAACAGACTTGCTTCAGCAGCACAATTCTGGTGCTGTAGTTGTAGGAGATGTCTCAAAACGTCATCAGGAGTCCCGACTAAACCCGTAAATGTAAGAAAATGTAAGAAAATGCATTTTTTAAGAAAAACATTTTTTGCTAAAATGTCGTAAGGGGGGACCCTGTCGTAAAAATGCCAAAAAACGGACTTGCTTCAGCAGTACAATTCTGGTGCTGTAGTTGTAGTAGATGTCTCAAAACGTCATCAGGAGTCCCGACTAAACCCGTAAATGTAAGAAAATGTAAGAAAATGCATTTTTTAAGAAAAACATTTTTTGCTAAAATGTCGTAAGGGGGGACCCTGTCGTAAAAATGCCAAAAAACGGACTTGCTTCAGCAGTACAATTCTGGTGCTGTAGTTGTAGGAGATGTCTCAAAACGTCATCAGGAGTCCCTACAAAACCTAAAAATGGCATAAAATGCTTTTTTTGGGAAAACTTTTTTTTTACAAAAAAAAATTCAAAAAACAGACTTGCTTCAGCAGCACAATTCTGGTGCTGTAGTTGTAGGAGATGTCTCAAAACGTCATCAGGAGTCCCGACTAAACCCGTAAATGTAAGAAAATGCATTTTTTACGAAAAACATTTTTTGCTAAAATGTCGTAAGGGGGGACCCTGTCGTAAAAATGCCAAAAAACGGACTTGCTTCAGCAGTACAATTCTGGTGCTGTAGTTGTAGGAGATGTCTCAAAACGTCATCAGGAGTCCCTACAAAACCTAAAAATGGCATAAAATGCTTTTTTTGGGAAAACTTTTTTTTTACAAAAAAAAATTCTAAAAAACGGACTTGCTTCAGCAGCACAATTCTGGTGCTGTAGTTGTAGGAGATGTCTCAAAACGTCATCAGGAGTCCCGACTAAACCCGTAAATGTAAGAAAATGTAAGAAAATGCATTTTTTAAGAAAAACATTTTTTGCTAAAATGTCGTAAAAATGCCAAAAAACTGACTTGCTTCAGCAGTACAATTCTGGTGCTGTAGTTGTAGGAGATGTCTCAAAACGTCATCAGGAGTCCCTACAAAACATAAAAATGGCATAAAATGCTTTTTTTGGGAAAACTTTTTTTTTACAAAAAAAAATTCAAAAAACAGACTTGCTTCAGCAGCACAATTCTGGTGCTGTAGTTGTAGGAGATGTCTCAAAACGTCATCAGGAGTCCCGACTAAACCCGTAAATGTAAGAAAATGTAAGAAAATGCATTTTTTAAGAAAAACATTTTTTGCTAAAATGTCGTAAGGGGGGACCCTGTCGTAAAAATGCCAAAAAACGGACTTGCTTCAGCAGTACAATTCTGGTGCTGTAGTTGTAGTAGATGTCTCAAAACGTCATCAGGAGTCCCGACTAAACCCGTAAATGTAAGAAAATGTAAGAAAATGCATTTTTTAAGAAAAACATTTTTTGCTAAAATGTCGTAAGGGGGGACCCTGTCGTAAAAATGCCAAAAAACGGACTTGCTTCAGCAGTACAATTCTGGTGCTGTAGTTGTAGGAGATGTCTCAAAACGTCATCAGGAGTCCCTACAAAACCTAAAAATGGCATAAAATGCTTTTTTTGGGAAAACTTTTTTTTTACAAAAAAAAATTCAAAAAACAGACTTGCTTCAGCAGCACAATTCTGGTGCTGTAGTTGTAGGAGATGTCTCAAAACGTCATCAGGAGTCCCGACTAAACCCGTAAATGTAAGAAAATGCATTTTTTACGAAAAACATTTTTTGCTAAAATGTCGTAAGGGGGGACCCTGTCGTAAAAATGCCAAAAAACGGACTTGCTTCAGCAGTACAATTCTGGTGCTGTAGTTGTAGGAGATGTCTCAAAACGTCATCAGGAGTCCCTACAAAACCTAAAAATGGCATAAAATGCTTTTTTTGGGAAAACTTTTTTTTTACAAAAAAAAATTCTAAAAAACTGACTTGCTTCAGCAGCACAATTCTGGTGCTGTAGTTGTAGGAGATGTCTCAAAACGTCATCAGGAGTCCCGACTAAACCCGTAAATGTAAGAAAATGTAAGAAAATGCATTTTTTAAGAAAAACATTTTTTGCTAAAATGTCGTAAAAATGCCAAAAAACTGACTTGCTTCAGCAGTACAATTCTGGTGCTGTAGTTGTAGGAGATGTCTCAAAACGTCATCAGGAGTCCCTACAAAACATAAAAATGGCATAAAATGCTTTTTTTGGGAAAACTTTTTTTTTACAAAAAAAAATTCAAAAAACAGACTTGCTTCAGCAGCACAATTCTGGTGCTGTAGTTGTAGGAGATGTCTCAATACGTCATCAGGAGTCCCGACTAAACCCGTAAATGTAAGAAAATGTAAGAAAATGCATTTTTTAAGAAAAACATTTTTTGCTAAAATGTCGTAAGGGGGGACCCTGTCGTAAAAATGCCAAAAAACCGACTTGCTTCAGCAGTACAATTCTGGTGCTGTAGTTGTAGGAGATGTCTCAAAACGTCATCAGGAGTCCCGACTAAACCCGTAAATGTAAGAAAATGTAAGAAAATGTATTTTTTACGAAAAACATTTTTTGCTAAAATGTTGTAAGGGGGGACCCTGTCGTAAAAATTCCAAAAAACTGACTTGCTTCAGCAGCACAATTCTGGTGCTGTAGTTGTAGGAGATGTATTAAAATGTCATCAGGAGTCCCTACAAAACCTAAAAATGGCATAAAATGCTTTTTTTGGGGAAACTTTTTTTTTACCAAAAAAAATTCAAAAAACAGACTTGCTTCAGCAGCACAATTCTGGTGCTGTAGTTGTAGGAGATGTCTCAAAACGTCATCAGGAGTCCCGACTAAACCCGTAAATGTAAGAAAATGTAAGAAAATGCATTTTTTACGAAAAACATTTTTTGCTAAAATGTCGTAAGGGGGGACCCTGTCGTAAAAATTCCAAAAAACTGACTTGCTTCAGCAGCACAATTCTGGTGCTGTAGTTGTAGGAGATGTCTTAAAACGTCATCAGGAGTCCCTACAAAACCTAAAAATGGCATAAAATGCTTTTTTTGGGAAAACTTTTTTTTTACAAAAAAAAATTCAAAAAACAGACTTGCTTCAGCAGCACAATTCTGGTGCTGTAGTTGTAGGAGATGTCTCAAAACGTCATCAGGAGTCCCGACTAAACCCGTAAATGTAAGAAAATGTAAGAAAATGCATTTTTTAAGAAAAGCATTTTTTGCTAAAATGTCGTAAGGGGGGACCCTGTCGTAAAAATGCCAAAAAACGGACTTGCTTCAGCACTACAATTCTGGTGCTGTAGTTGTAGTAGATGTCTCAAAACGTCATCAGGAGTCCCGACTAAACCCGTAAATGTAAGAAAATGTAAGAAAATGCATTTTTTACGAAAAACATTTTTTGCTAAAATGTCGTAAGGGGGGCCCTGTCGTAAAAATGCCAAAAAACTGACTTGCTTCAGCAGTACAATTCTGGTGCTGTAGTTGTAGGAGATGTCTCAAAACGTCATCAGGAGTCCCTACAAAACCTAAAAATGGCATAAAATGCTTTTTTTGGGAAAACTTTTTTTTTACAAAGAAAAATTCAAAAAACAGACTTGCTTCAGCAGCACAATTCTGGTGCTGTAGTTGTAGGAGATGTCTCAAAACGTCATCAGGAGTCCCGACTAAACCCGTAAATGTAAGAAAATGTAAGAAAATGCATTTTTTACGAAAAACATTTTTTGCTAAAATGTCGTAAGGGGGGACCCTGTCGTAAAAATTCCAAAAAACGGACTTGCTTCAGCAGCACAATTCTGGTGCTGTAGTTGTAGGAGATGTCTCAAAACGTCATCAGGAGTCCCGACTAAACCCGTAAATGTAAGAAAATGTAAGAAAATGCATTTTTTACGAAAAACATTTTTTGCTAAAATGTCGTAAGGGGGGACCCTGTCGTAAAAATTTCAAAAAACTGACTTGCTTCAGCAGCACAATTCTGGTGCTGTAGTTGTAGGAGATGTCTCAAAACGTCATCAGGAGTCCCTACAAAACCTAAAAATGGCATAAAATGCTTTTTTTGGGAAAACTTTTTTTTTACAAAAAAAAATTCCAAAAAACGGACTTTCTTCAGCAGCACAATTCTGGTGCTGTAGTTGTAGGAGATGTCTCAAAACGTCATCAGGAGTCCCGACTAAACCCGTAAATGTAAGAAAATGTAAGAAAATGCATTTTTTAAGAAAAACATTTTTTGCTAAAATGTCGTAAGGGGGGACCCTGTCGTAAAAATTCCAAAAAACTGACTTGCTTCAGCAGCACAATTCTGGTGCTGTATTTGTAGGAGATGTCTCAAAACGTCATCAGTAGTCCCTACAAAACCTAAAAATGGCATAAAATGCTTTTTTTGGGAAAACTTTTTTTTTACAAAAAAAAATTCTAAAAAACGGACTTTCTTCAGCAGCACAATTCTGGTGCTGTAGTTGTAGGAGATGTCTCAAAACGTCATCAGGAGTCCCGACTAAACCCGTAAATGTAAGAAAATGTAAGAAAATGCATTTTTTAAGAAAAACATTTTTTGCTAAAATGTCGTAAGGGGGGACCCTGTCGTAAAAATGCCAAAAAACTGACTTGCTTCAGCAGTACAATTCTGGTGCTGTAGTTGTAGGAGATGTCTCAAAACGTCATCAGGAGTCCCTACAAAACCTAAAAATGGCATAAAATGCTTTTTTTGGGAAAACTTTTTTTTTACAAAAAAAAATTCCAAAAAACGGACTTTCTTCAGCAGCACAATTCTGGTGCTGTAGTTGTAGGAGATGTCTCAAAACGTCATCAGGAGTCCCGACTAAACCCGTAAATGTAAGAAAATGCATTTTTTAAGAAAAACATTTTTTGCTAAAATGTCGTAAGGGGGGACCCTGTCGTAAAAATGCCAAAAAACGGACTTGCTTCAGCAGTACAATTCTGGTGCTGTAGTTGTAGTAGATGTCTCAAAACGTCATCAGGAGTCCCTACAAAACCTAAAAATGGCATAAAATGCTTTTTTTGGTAAACTTTTTTTTTACAAAAAAAAATTCAAAAAACAGACTTGCTTCAGCAGCACAATTCTGGTGCTGTAGTTGTAGGAGATGTCTCAAAACGTCATCAGGAGTCCCGACTAAACCCGAAAATGTAAGAAAATGCATTTTTTACGAAAAACATTTTTTGCTAAAATGTCGTAAGGGGGGACCCTGTCGTAAAAATGCCAAAAAACTGACTTGCTTCAGCAGTACAATTCTGGTGCTGTAGTTGTAGGAGATGTCTCAAAACGTCATCAGGAGTCCCTACAAAACCTAAAAATGGTTAAAATGCTTTTTTGGGAAAACTTTTTTTTTACAAAAAAAAATTCCAAAAAACGGACTTGCTTCAGCAGCACAATTCTGGTGCTGTAGTTGTAGGAGATGTCTCAAAACGTCATCAGGAGTCCCGACTAAACCCGTAAATGTAAGAAAATGCATTTTTTACGAAAAACATTTTTTGCTAAAATGTCGTAAGGGGGGACCCTGTCGTAAAAATTCCAAAAAACGGACTTGCTTCAGCAGCACAATTCTGGTGCTGTAGTTGTAGGAGATGTCTCAAAACGTCATCAGGAGTCCCGACTAAACCCGTAAATGTAAGAAAATGTAAGAAAATGCATTTTTTACGAAAAACATTTTTTGCTAAAATGTCGTAAGGGGGGACCCTGTCGTAAAAATTCCAAAAAACTGACTTGCTTCAGCAGCACAATTCTGGTGCTGTAGTTGTAGGAGATGTCTCAAAACGTCATCAGGAGTCCCTACAAAACCTAAAAATGGCATAAAATGCTTTTTTTGGAAAACTTTTTTTTTACAAAAAAAAATTCCAAAAAACGGACTTTCTTCAGCAGCACAATTCTGGTGCTGTAGTTGTAGGAGATGTCTCAAAACGTCATCAGGAGTCCCGACTAAACCCGTAAATGTAAGAAAATGTAAGAAAATGCATTTTTTAAGAAAACATTTTTTGCTAAAATGTCGTAAGGGGGGACCCTGTCGTAAAAATTCCAAAAAACTGACTTGCTTCAGCAGTACAATTCTGGTGCTGTAGTTGTAGGAGATGTCTCAAAACGTCATCAGGAGTCCCTACAAAACCTAAAAATGGCATAAAATGCTTTTTTTGGGAAAACTTTTTTTTTACAAAAAAAAATTCCAAAAAACGGACTTTCTTCAGCAGCACAATTCTGGTGCTGTAGTTGTAGGAGATGTCTCAAAACGTCATCAGGAGTCCCGACTAAACCCGTAAATGTAAGAAAATGCATTTTTTAAGAAAAACATTTTTTGCTAAAATGTCGTAAGGGGGGACCCTGTCGTAAAAATGCCAAAAACCGACTTGCTTCAGCAGTACAATTCTGGTGCTGTAGTTGTAGTAGATGTCTCAAAACGTCATCAGGAGTCCCTACAAAACCCAAAAATGGCATAAAATGCTTTTTTTGGGAAAACTTTTTTTTTACAAAAAAAAATTCCGAAAAACGGACTTGCTTCAGCAGCACAATTCTGGTGCTGTAGTTGTAGGAGATGTCTCAAAACGTCATCAGGAGTCCCGACTAAACCCGTAAATGTAAGAAAATGTAAGAAAATGCATTTTTTAAGAAAAACATTTTTTGCTAAAATGTCGTAAGGGGGGACCCTGTCGTAAAAATGCCAAAAAACCGACTTGCTTCAGCAGCACAATTCTGGTGCTGTAGTTGTAGGAGATGTCTCAAAACGTCACCAGGAGTCCCGACAAAACCTAAAAATGGCATAAAATGCTTTTTTTGGGAAAACTTTTTTTTTACAAAATAAAATTCTAAAAAACGGACTTGCTTCAGCAGTACAATTCTGGTGCTGTAGTTGTAGGAGATGTCTCAAAACGTCATCAGGAGTCCCTACAAAACCTAAAAATGGCATAAAATGCTTTTTTTGGGAAAACTTTTTATTTACAAAAAAATTTTCTAAAAAACGGACTTGCTTCAGCAGCACAATTCTGGTGCTGTAGTTGTAGGAGATGTCTCAAAACGTCATCAGGAGTCCCTACAAAACCTAAAAATGGCATAAAATGCTTTTTTTGGGAAAACTTTTTTTTTACAAATTTTTTTTCCAAAAAACGGACTTTCTTCAGCAGCACAATTCTGGTGCTGTAGTTGTAGGAGATGTCTCAAAACGTCATCAGGAGTCCCGACTAAACCCGTAAATGTAAGAAAATGTAAGAAAATGCATTTTTAAGAAAAACATTTTTTGCTAAAATGTCGTAAGGGGGGACCCTGTCGTAAAAATGCCAAAAAACTGACTTGCTTCAGCAGTACAATTCTGGTGCTGTAGTTGTAGGAGATGTCTCAAAACGTCATCAGGAGTCCCTACAAAACCTAAAAATGGCATAAAATGCTTTTTTTGGGAAAACTTTTTTTTTACAAAAAAAAATTCAAAAAACAGACTTGCTTCAGCAGCACAATTCTGGTGCTGTAGTTGTAGGAGATGTCTCAAAACGTCATCAGGAGTCCCGACTAAACCCGTAAATGTAAGAAAATGTAAGAAAATGCATTTTTTAAGAAAAACATTTTTTGCTAAAATGTCGTAAGGGGGGACCCTGTCGTAAAAATGCCAAAAAACTGACTTGCTTCAGCAGTACAATTCTGGTGCTGTAGTTGTAGGAGATGTCTCAAAACGTCATCAGGAGTCCCGACTAAACCCGTAAATGTAAGAAAATGTAAGAAAATGCATTTTTTAAGAAAAACATTTTTTGCTAAAATGTCGTAAGGGGGGACCCTGTCGTAAAAATTCCAAAAACTGACTTGCTTCAGCAGCACAATTCTGGTGCTGTAGTTGTAGGGGATGTCTCAAAACGTCATCAGGAGTCCCTATAAAACCTAAAAATGGCATAAAATGCTTTTTTTGGGAAAACTTTTTTTTACAAAAAAAAATTCTAAAAACGGACTTTCTTCAGCAGCACAATTCTGGTGCTGTAGTTGTAGGAGATGTCTCAAAACGTCATCAGGAGTCCCGACTAAACCCGTAAATGTAAGAAAATGTAAGAAAATGCATTTTTTAAGAAAAAAATTTTTTGCTAAAATGTCGTAAGGGGGGACCCTGTCGTAAAAATTCCAAAAAACTGACTTGCTTAAATAGCACAATTCTGGTGCTGTAGTTGTAGGGGATGTCTCAAAACGTCATCAGGAGTCCCTATAAAACCTAAAAATGGCATAAAATGCTTTTTTTGGGAAAACTTTTTTTTTACAAAAAAAAATTCTAAAAAACGGACTTGCTTCAGCAGTACAATTCTGGTGCTGTAGTTGTAGGAGATGTCTCAAAACGTCATCAGGAGTCCCTACAAAACCTAAAAATGGCATAAAATGCTTTTTTTGGGAAAACTTTTTTTTTACAAAAAAAAATTCAAAAAACAGACTTGCTTCAGCAGCACAATTCTGGTGCTGTAGTTGTAGGAGATGTCTCAAAACGTCATCAGGAGTCCCGACTAAACCCGTAAATGTAAGAAAATGTAAGAAAATGCATTTTTTAAGAAAAAAATTTTTGCTAAAATGTCGTAAGGGGGGACCCTGTCGTAAAAATGCCAAAAAACCGACTTGCTTCAGCAGTACAATTCTGGTGCTGTAGTTGTAGTAGATGTCTCAAAACGTCATCAGGAGTCCCTACAAAACCTAAAAATGGCATAAAATGCTTTTTTTGGTAAACTTTTTTTTTACAAAAAAAAATTCAAAAAACAGACTTGCTTCAGCAGCACAATTCTGGTGCTGTAGTTGTAGGAGATGTCTCAAAACGTCATCAGGAGTCCCGACTAAACCCGTAAATGTAAGAAAATGTAAGAAAATGCATTTTTTACGAAAAACATTTTTTGCTAAAATGTCGTAAGGGGGGACCCTGTCGTCAAAATGCCAAAAAACTGACTTGCTTCAGCAGTACAATTCTGGTGCTGTAGTTGTAGGAGATGTCTCAAAACGTCATCAGGAGTCCCTACAAAACTTAAAAATGGCATAAAATGCTTTTTTTGGGAAAACTTTTTTTTTACAAAAAAAAATTCCGAAAAACGGACTTGCTTCAGCAGCACAATTCTGGTGCTGTAGTTGTAGGAGATGTCTCAAAACGTCATCAGGAGTCCCGACTAAACCCGTAAATGTAAGAAAATGTAAGAAAATGCATTTTTTAAGAAAAACATTTTTTGCTAAAATGTCGTAAGGGGGGACCCTGTCGTAAAAATGCCAAAAAACCGACTTGCTTCAGCAGCACAATTCTGGTGCTGTAGTTGTAGGAGATGTCTCAAAACGTCATCAGGAGTCCCGACTAAACCCGTAAATGTAAGAAAATGTAAGAAAATGCATTTTTTACGAAAAACATTTTTTGCTAAAATGTCGTAAGGGGGTACCCTGTCGTAAAAATTTCAAAAAACTGACTTGCTTCAGCAGCACAATTCTGGTGCTGTAGTTGTAGGAGATGTCTTAAAACGTCATCAGGAGTCCCTACAAAACCTAAAAATGGCATAAAATGCTTTTTTTGGGGAAACTTTTTTTTTACAAAAAAAAATTCAAAAAACAGACTTGCTTCAGCAGCACAATTCTGGTGCTGTAGTTGTAGGAGATGTCTCAAAACGTCATCAGGAGTCCCGACTAAACCCGTAAATGTAAGAAAATGTAAGAAAATGCATTTTTTACGAAAAACATTTTTTGCTAAAATGTCGTAAGGGGGGACCCTGTCGTAAAAATTCCAAAAAACTGACTTGCTTCAGCAGCACAATTCTGGTGCTGTAGTTGTAGGAGATGTCTTAAAACGTAATCAGGAGTCCCTACAAAACCTAAAAATGGCATAAAATGCTTTTTTTGGGAAAACTTTTTTTTTACAAAAAAAAATTCAAAAAACAGACTTGCTTCAGCAGCACAATTCTGGTGCTGTAGTTGTAGGAGATGTCTCAAAACGTCATCAGGAGTCCCGACTAAACCCGTAAATGTAAGAAAATGTAAGAAAATGCATTTTTTACGAAAAACATTTTTTGCTAAAATGTCGTAAGGGGGGACCCTGTCGTAAAAATTCCAAAAAACTGACTTGCTTCAGCAGCACAATTCTGGTGCTGTAGTTGTAGGAGATGTCTCAAAACGTCATCAGGAGTCCCTACAAAACCTAAAAATGGCATAAAATGCTTTTTTTGGGAGAACTTTTTTTTTACAAAAAAAATTTCTAAAAACGGACTTTCTTCAGCAGCACAATTCTGGTGCTGTAGTTGTAGGAGATGTCTCAAAACGTCATCAGGAGTCCCGACTAAACCCGTAAATGTAAGAAAATGTAAGAAAATGCATTTTTTACAAAAAACATTTTTTGCTAAAATGTCGTAAGGGGGGACCCTGTCGTAAAAATGCCAAAAAACGGACTTGCTTCAGCAGTACAATTCTGGTGCTGTAGTTGTAGGAGATGTCTCAAAACGTCATCAGGAGTCCCTACAAAACCTAAAAATGGCATAAAATGCTTTTTTTGGGAAAACTTTTTTTTTACAAAAAAAATTCTAAAAAACGGACTTGCTTCAGCAGCACAATTCTGGTGCTGTAGTTGTAGGAGATGTCTCAAAACGTCATCAGGAGTCCCGACTAAACCCGTAAATGTAAGAAAATGTAAGAAAATGCATTTTTTAAGAAAAACATTTTAGCTAAAATGTCGTAAGGGGGGACCCTGTCGTGAAAATGCCAAAAAACTGACTTGCTTCAGCAGTACAATTCTGGTGCTGTAGTTGTAGGAGATGTCTCAAAACGTCACCAGGAGTCCCTACAAAACCTAAAAATGGCATAAAATGCTTTTTTTGGGAAAACTTTTTTTTTACAAAAAAAATTTCCAAAAAACGGACTTTCTTCAGCAGCACAATTCTGGTGCTGTAGTTGTAGGAGATGTCTCAATACGTCATCAGGAGTCCCGACTAAACCCGTAAATGTAAGAAAATGTAAGAAAATGCATTTTTTAAGAAAAACATTTTTTGCTAAAATGTCGTAAGGGGGGACCCTGTCGTAAAAATGCCAAAAAACCGACTTGCTTCAGCAGTACAATTCTGGTGCTGTAGTTGTAGGAGATGTCTCAAAACGTCATCAGGAGTCCCGACTAAACCCGTAAATGTAAGAAAATGTAAGAAAATGCATTTTTTACGAAAAACATTTTTTGCTAAAATGTTGTAAGGGGGGACCCTGTCGTAAAAATTCCAAAAAACTGACTTGCTTCAGCAGCACAATTCTGGTGCTGTAGTTGTAGGAGATGTCTCAAAACGTCATCAGGAGTCCCTACAAAACCTAAAAATGGCATAAAATGCTTTTTTTGGGAAAACTTTTTTTTTACAAAAAAAAATTCAAAAAACAGACTTGCTTCAGCAGCACAATTCTGGTGCTGTAGTTGTAGGAGATGTCTCAAAACGTCATCAGGAGTCCCGACTAAACCCGTAAATGTAAGAAAATGTAAGAAAATGCATTTTTTAAGAAAAACATTTTTTGCTAAAATGTCGTAAGGGGGGACCCTGTCGTAAAAATGCCAAAAAACTGACTTGCTTCAGCAGTACAATTCTGGTGCTGTAGTTGTAGGAGATGTCTCAAAACGTCATCAGGAGTCCCGACTAAACCCGTAAATGTAAGAAAATGTAAGAAAATGCATTTTTTAAGAAAAACATTTTTTGCTAAAATGTCGTAAGGGGGGACCCTGTCGTAAAAATTCCAAAAAACTGACTTGCTTCAGCAGCACAATTCTGGTGCTGTAGTTGTAGGGGATGTCTCAAAACGTCATCAGGAGTCCCTATAAAACCTAAAAATGGCATAAAATGCTTTTTTTGGGAAAACTTTTTTTTTACAAAAAAAAATTCTAAAAAACGGACTTTCTTCAGCAGCACAATTCTGGTGCTGTAGTTGTAGGAGATGTCTCAAAACGTCATCAGGAGTCCCGACTAAACCCGTAAATGTAAGAAAATGTAAGAAAATGCATTTTTTACGAAAAAATTTTTTTGCTAAAATGTCGTAAGGGGGGACCCTGTCGTAAAAATTCCAAAAAACTGACTTGCTTCAGCAGCACAATTCTGGTGCTGTAGTTGTAGGAGATGTCTCAAAACGTCATCAGGAGTCCCTACAAAACCTAAAAATGGCATAAAATGCTTTTTTTGGGAAAACTTTTTTTTTACAAAAAAAAATTCCAAAAAACGGACTTTCTTCAGCAGCACAATTCTGGTGCTGTAGTTGTAGGAGATGTCTCAAAACGTCATCAGGAGTCCCGACTAAACCCGTAAATGTAAGAAAATGTAAGAAAATGCATTTTTTAAGAAAAACATTTTTTGCTAAAATGTCGTAAGGGGGGACCCTGTCGTAAAAATTCCAAAAAACTGACTTGCTTCAGCAGCACAATTCTGGTGCTGTATTTGTAGGAGATGTCTCAAAACGTCATCAGTAGTCCCTACAAAACCTAAAAATGGCATAAAATGCTTTTTTTGGGAAAACTTTTTTTTTACAAAAAAAAATTCTAAAAAACGGACTTTCTTCAGCAGCACAATTCTGGTGCTGTAGTTGTAGGAGATGTCTCAAAACGTCATCAGGAGTCCCGACTAAACCCGTAAATGTAAGAAAATGTAAGAAAATGCATTTTTTAAGAAAAACATTTTTTGCTAAAATGTCGTAAGGGGGGACCCTGTCGTAAAAATGCCAAAAAACTGACTTGCTTCAGCAGTACAATTCTGGTGCTGTAGTTGTAGGAGATGTCTCAAAACGTCATCAGGAGTCCCTACAAAACCTAAAAATGGCATAAAATGCTTTTTTTGGGAAAACTTTTTTTTTACCAAAAAAAATTCCAAAAAACGGACTTTCTTCAGCAGCACAATTCTGGTGCTGTAGTTGTAGGAGATGTCTCAAAACGTCATCAGGAGTCCCGACTAAACCCGTAAATGTAAGAAAATGCATTTTTTAAGAAAAACATTTTTTGCTAAAATGTCGTAAGGGGGGACCCTGTCGTAAAAATGCCAAAAAACCGACTTGCTTCAGCAGTACAATTCTGGTGCTGTAGTTGTAGTAGATGTCTCAAAACGTCATCAGGAGTCCCTACAAAACCCAAAAATGGCATAAAATGCTTTTTTTGGGAAAACTTTTTTTTTACAAAAAAAAATTCCGAAAAACGGACTTGCTTCAGCAGCACAATTCTGGTGCTGTAGTTGTAGGAGATGTCTCAAAACGTCATCAGGAGTCCCGACTAAACCCGTAAATGTAAGAAAATGTAAGAAAATGCATTTTTTAAGAAAAACATTTTTTGCTAAAATGTCGTAAGGGGGGACCCTGTCGTAAAAATGCCAAAAAACCGACTTGCTTCAGCAGCACAATTCTGGTGCTGTAGTTGTAGGAGATGTCTCAAAACGTCACCAGGAGTCCCGACAAAACCTAAAAATGGCATAAAATGCTTTTTTTGGGAAAACTTTTTTTTTACAAAATAAAATTCTAAAAAACGGACTTGCTTCAGCAGTACAATTCTGGTGCTGTAGTTGTAGGAGATGTCTCAAAACGTCATCAGGAGTCCCTACAAAACCTAAAAATGGCATAAAATGCTTTTTTTGGGAAAACTTTTTATTTACAAAAAAATTTTCTAAAAAACGGACTTGCTTCAGCAGCACAATTCTGGTGCTGTAGTTGTAGGAGATGTCTCAAAACGTCATCAGGAGTCCCTACAAAACCTAAAAATGGCATAAAATGCTTTTTTTGGGAAAACTTTTTTTTTACAAATTTTTTTTCCAAAAAACGGACTTTCTTCAGCAGCACAATTCTGGTGCTGTAGTTGTAGGAGATGTCTCAAAACGTCATCAGGAGTCCCGACTAAACCCGTAAATGTAAGAAAATGTAAGAAAATGCATTTTTTAAGAAAAACATTTTTTGCTAAAATGTCGTAAGGGGGGACCCTGTCGTAAAAATGCCAAAAAACTGACTTGCTTCAGCAGTACAATTCTGGTGCTGTAGTTGTAGGAGATGTCTCAAAACGTCATCAGGAGTCCCTACAAAACCTAAAAATGGCATAAAATGCTTTTTTTGGGAAAACTTTTTTTTTACAAAAAAAAATTCAAAAAACAGACTTGCTTCAGCAGCACAATTCTGGTGCTGTAGTTGTAGGAGATGTCTCAAAACGTCATCAGGAGTCCCGACTAAACCCGTAAATGTAAGAAAATGTAAGAAAATGCATTTTTTAAGAAAAACATTTTTTGCTAAAATGTCGTAAGGGGGGACCCTGTCGTAAAAATGCCAAAAAACTGACTTGCTTCAGCAGTACAATTCTGGTGCTGTAGTTGTAGGAGATGTCTCAAAACGTCATCAGGAGTCCCGACTAAACCCGTAAATGTAAGAAAATGTAAGAAAATGCATTTTTTAAGAAAAACATTTTTTGCTAAAATGTCGTAAGGGGGGACCCTGTCGTAAAAATTCCAAAAAACTGACTTGCTTCAGCAGCACAATTCTGGTGCTGTAGTTGTAGGGGATGTCTCAAAACGTCATCAGGAGTCCCTATAAAACCTAAAAATGGCATAAAATGCTTTTTTTGGGAAAACTTTTTTTTTACAAAAAAAAATTCTAAAAAACGGACTTTCTTCAGCAGCACAATTCTGGTGCTGTAGTTGTAGGAGATGTCTCAAAACGTCATCAGGAGTCCCGACTAAACCCGTAAATGTAAGAAAATGTAAGAAAATGCATTTTTTAAGAAAAAAATTTTTTGCTAAAATGTCGTAAGGGGGGACCCTGTCGTAAAAATTCCAAAAAACTGACTTGCTTAAATAGCACAATTCTGGTGCTGTAGTTGTAGGGGATGTCTCAAAACGTCATCAGGAGTCCCTATAAAACCTAAAAATGGCATAAAATGCTTTTTTTGGGAAAACTTTTTTTTTACAAAAAAAAATTCTAAAAAACGGACTTGCTTCAGCAGTACAATTCTGGTGCTGTAGTTGTAGGAGATGTCTCAAAACGTCATCAGGAGTCCCTACAAAACCTAAAAATGGCATAAAATGCTTTTTTTGGGAAAACTTTTTTTTTACAAAAAAAAATTCAAAAAACAGACTTGCTTCAGCAGCACAATTCTGGTGCTGTAGTTGTAGGAGATGTCTCAAAACGTCATCAGGAGTCCCGACTAAACCCGTAAATGTAAGAAAATGTAAGAAAATGCATTTTTTAAGAAAAAAATTTTTGCTAAAATGTCGTAAGGGGGGACCCTGTCGTAAAAATGCCAAAAAACCGACTTGCTTCAGCAGTACAATTCTGGTGCTGTAGTTGTAGTAGATGTCTCAAAACGTCATCAGGAGTCCCTACAAAACCTAAAAATGGCATAAAATGCTTTTTTTGGTAAACTTTTTTTTTACAAAAAAAAATTCAAAAAACAGACTTGCTTCAGCAGCACAATTCTGGTGCTGTAGTTGTAGGAGATGTCTCAAAACGTCATCAGGAGTCCCGACTAAACCCGTAAATGTAAGAAAATGTAAGAAAATGCATTTTTTACGAAAAACATTTTTTGCTAAAATGTCGTAAGGGGGGACCCTGTCGTCAAAATGCCAAAAAACTGACTTGCTTCAGCAGTACAATTCTGGTGCTGTAGTTGTAGGAGATGTCTCAAAACGTCATCAGGAGTCCCTACAAAACTTAAAAATGGCATAAAATGCTTTTTTTGGGAAAACTTTTTTTTTACAAAAAAAAATTCCGAAAAACGGACTTGCTTCAGCAGCACAATTCTGGTGCTGTAGTTGTAGGAGATGTCTCAAAACGTCATCAGGAGTCCCGACTAAACCCGTAAATGTAAGAAAATGTAAGAAAATGCATTTTTTAAGAAAAACATTTTTTGCTAAAATGTCGTAAGGGGGGACCCTGTCGTAAAAATGCCAAAAAACCGACTTGCTTCAGCAGCACAATTCTGGTGCTGTAGTTGTAGGAGATGTCTCAAAACGTCATCAGGAGTCCCGACTAAACCCGTAAATGTAAGAAAATGTAAGAAAATGCATTTTTTACGAAAAACATTTTTTGCTAAAATGTCGTAAGGGGGTACCCTGTCGTAAAAATTTCAAAAAACTGACTTGCTTCAGCAGCACAATTCTGGTGCTGTAGTTGTAGGAGATGTCTTAAAACGTCATCAGGAGTCCCTACAAAACCTAAAAATGGCATAAAATGCTTTTTTTGGGGAAACTTTTTTTTTACAAAAAAAAATTCAAAAAACAGACTTGCTTCAGCAGCACAATTCTGGTGCTGTAGTTGTAGGAGATGTCTCAAAACGTCATCAGGAGTCCCGACTAAACCCGTAAATGTAAGAAAATGTAAGAAAATGCATTTTTTACGAAAAACATTTTTTGCTAAAATGTCGTAAGGGGGGACCCTGTCGTAAAAATTCCAAAAAACTGACTTGCTTCAGCAGCACAATTCTGGTGCTGTAGTTGTAGGAGATGTCTTAAAACGTAATCAGGAGTCCCTACAAAACCTAAAAATGGCATAAAATGCTTTTTTTGGGAAAACTTTTTTTTTACAAAAAAAAATTCAAAAAACAGACTTGCTTCAGCAGCACAATTCTGGTGCTGTAGTTGTAGGAGATGTCTCAAAACGTCATCAGGAGTCCCGACTAAACCCGTAAATGTAAGAAAATGTAAGAAAATGCATTTTTTACGAAAAACATTTTTTGCTAAAATGTCGTAAGGGGGGACCCTGTCGTAAAAATTCCAAAAAACTGACTTGCTTCAGCAGCACAATTCTGGTGCTGTAGTTGTAGGAGATGTCTCAAAACGTCATCAGGAGTCCCTACAAAACCTAAAAATGGCATAAAATGCTTTTTTTGGGAGAACTTTTTTTTTACAAAAAAAATTTCTAAAAAACGGACTTTCTTCAGCAGCACAATTCTGGTGCTGTAGTTGTAGGAGATGTCTCAAAACGTCATCAGGAGTCCCGACTAAACCCGTAAATGTAAGAAAATGTAAGAAAATGCATTTTTTACAAAAAACATTTTTTGCTAAAATGTCGTAAGGGGGGACCCTGTCGTAAAAATGCCAAAAAACGGACTTGCTTCAGCAGTACAATTCTGGTGCTGTAGTTGTAGGAGATGTCTCAAAACGTCATCAGGAGTCCCTACAAAACCTAAAAATGGCATAAAATGCTTTTTTTGGGAAAACTTTTTTTTTACAAAAAAAATTCTAAAAAACGGACTTGCTTCAGCAGCACAATTCTGGTGCTGTAGTTGTAGGAGATGTCTCAAAACGTCATCAGGAGTCCCGACTAAACCCGTAAATGTAAGAAAATGTAAGAAAATGCATTTTTTAAGAAAAACATTTTAGCTAAAATGTCGTAAGGGGGGACCCTGTCGTGAAAATGCCAAAAAACTGACTTGCTTCAGCAGTACAATTCTGGTGCTGTAGTTGTAGGAGATGTCTCAAAACGTCACCAGGAGTCCCTACAAAACCTAAAAATGGCATAAAATGCTTTTTTTGGGAAAACTTTTTTTTTACAAAAAAAATTTCCAAAAAACGGACTTTCTTCAGCAGCACAATTCTGGTGCTGTAGTTGTAGGAGATGTCTCAATACGTCATCAGGAGTCCCGACTAAACCCGTAAATGTAAGAAAATGTAAGAAAATGCATTTTTTAAGAAAAACATTTTTTGCTAAAATGTCGTAAGGGGGGACCCTGTCGTAAAAATGCCAAAAAACCGACTTGCTTCAGCAGTACAATTCTGGTGCTGTAGTTGTAGGAGATGTCTCAAAACGTCATCAGGAGTCCCGACTAAACCCGTAAATGTAAGAAAATGTAAGAAAATGCATTTTTTACGAAAAACATTTTTTGCTAAAATGTTGTAAGGGGGGACCCTGTCGTAAAAATTCCAAAAAACTGACTTGCTTCAGCAGCACAATTCTGGTGCTGTAGTTGTAGGAGATGTCTCAAAACGTCATCAGGAGTCCCTACAAAACCTAAAAATGGCATAAAATGCTTTTTTTGGGAAAACTTTTTTTTTACAAAAAAAAATTCAAAAAACAGACTTGCTTCAGCAGCACAATTCTGGTGCTGTAGTTGTAGGAGATGTCTCAAAACGTCATCAGGAGTCCCGACTAAACCCGTAAATGTAAGAAAATGTAAGAAAATGCATTTTTTAAGAAAAACATTTTTTGCTAAAATGTCGTAAGGGGGGACCCTGTCGTAAAAATGCCAAAAAACTGACTTGCTTCAGCAGTACAATTCTGGTGCTGTAGTTGTAGGAGATGTCTCAAAACGTCATCAGGAGTCCCGACTAAACCCGTAAATGTAAGAAAATGTAAGAAAATGCATTTTTTAAGAAAAACATTTTTTGCTAAAATGTCGTAAGGGGGGACCCTGTCGTAAAAATTCCAAAAAACTGACTTGCTTCAGCAGCACAATTCTGGTGCTGTAGTTGTAGGGGATGTCTCAAAACGTCATCAGGAGTCCCTATAAAACCTAAAAATGGCATAAAATGCTTTTTTTGGGAAAACTTTTTTTTTACAAAAAAAAATTCTAAAAAACGGACTTTCTTCAGCAGCACAATTCTGGTGCTGTAGTTGTAGGAGATGTCTCAAAACGTCATCAGGAGTCCCGACTAAACCCGTAAATGTAAGAAAATGTAAGAAAATGCATTTTTTAAGAAAAAATTTTTTTGCTAAAATGTCGTAAGGGGGGACCCTGTCGTAAAAATTCCAAAAAACTGACTTGCTTAAGCAGCACAATTCTGGTGCTGTAGTTGTAGGGGATGTCTCAAAACGTCATCAGGAGTCCCGACTAAACCCGTAAATGTAAGAAAATGTAAGAAAATGCATTTTTTAAGAAAAAAATTTTTTGCTAAAATGTCGTAAGGGGGGACCCTGTCGTAAAAATTCCAAAAAACTGACTTGCTTAAATAGCACAATTCTGGTGCTGTAGTTGTAGGGGATGTCTCAAAACGTCATCAGGAGTCCCTATAAAACCTAAAAATGGCATAAAATGCTTTTTTTGGGAAAACTTTTTTTTTACAAAAAAAAATTCTAAAAAACGGACTTGCTTCAGCAGTACAATTCTGGTGCTGTAGTTGTAGGAGATGTCTCAAAACGTCATCAGGAGTCCCTACAAAACCTAAAAATGGCATAAAATGCTTTTTTTGGGAAAACTTTTTTTTTACAAAAAAAAATTCTAAAAAACGGACTTGCTTCAGCAGCACAATTCTGGTGCTGTAGTTGTAGGAGATGTCTCAAAACGTCATCAGGAGTCCCGACTAAACCCGTAAATGTAAGAAAATGCATTTTTTAAGAAAAACATTTTTTGCTAAAATGTCGTAAGGGGGGACCCTGTCGTAAAAATGCCAAAAAACGGACTTGCTTCAGCAGCACAATTCTGGTGCTGTAGTTGTAGGAGATGTCTTAAAACGTCATCAGGAGTCCCTACAAAACCTAAAAATGGCATAAAATGCTTTTTTTGGGGAAACTTTTTTTTTACAAAAAAAAATTCAAAAAACAGACTTGCTTCAGCAGCACAATTCTGGTGCTGTAGTTGTAGGAGATGTCTCAAAACGTCATCAGGAGTCCCGACTAAACCCGTAAATGTAAGAAAATGTAAGAAAATGCATTTTTTACGAAAAACATTTTTTGCTAAAATGTCGTAAGGGACCCTGTCGTGAAAATTCCAAAAAACTGACTTGCTTCAGCAGCACAATTCTGGTGCTGTAGTTGTAGGAGATGTCTTAAAACGTCATCAGGAGTCCCTACAAAACCTAAAAATGGCATAAAATGCTTTTTTTGGGAAAACTTTTTTTTTACAAAAAAAAATTCAAAAAACAGACTTGCTTCAGCAGCACAATTCTGGTGCTGTAGTTGTAGGAGATGTCTCAAAACGTCATCAGGAGTCCCGACTAAACCCGTAAATGTAAGAAAATGTAAGAAAATGCATTTTTTACGAAAAACATTTTTTGCTAAAATGTCGTAAGGGGGGACCCTGTCGTCAAAATGCCAAAAAACTGACTTGCTTCAGCAGTACAATTCTGGTGCTGTAGTTGTAGGAGATGTCTCAAAACGTCATCAGGAGTCCCTACAAAACTTAAAAATGGCATAAAATGCTTTTTTTGGGAAAACTTTTTTTTTACAAAAAAAAATTCCGAAAAACGGACTTGCTTCAGCAGCACAATTCTGGTGCTGTAGTTGTAGGAGATGTCTCAAAACGTCATCAGGAGTCCCGACTAAACCCGTAAATGTAAGAAAATGTAAGAAAATGCATTTTTTAAGAAAAACATTTTTTGCTAAAATGTCGTAAGGGGGGACCCTGTCGTAAAAATGCCAAAAAACCGACTTGCTTCAGCAGCACAATTCTGGTGCTGTAGTTGTAGGAGATGTCTCAAAACGTCATCAGGAGTCCCGACTAAACCCGTAAATGTAAGAAAATGTAAGAAAATGCATTTTTTACGAAAAACATTTTTTGCTAAAATGTCGTAAGGGGGTACCCTGTCGTAAAAATTTCAAAAAACTGACTTGCTTCAGCAGCACAATTCTGGTGCTGTAGTTGTAGGAGATGTCTTAAAACGTCATCAGGAGTCCCTACAAAACCTAAAAATGGCATAAAATGCTTTTTTTGGGGAAACTTTTTTTTTACAAAAAAAAATTCAAAAAACAGACTTGCTTCAGCAGCACAATTCTGGTGCTGTAGTTGTAGGAGATGTCTCAAAACGTCATCAGGAGTCCCGACTAAACCCGTAAATGTAAGAAAATGTAAGAAAATGCATTTTTTACGAAAAACATTTTTTGCTAAAATGTCGTAAGGGGGGACCCTGTCGTAAAAATTCCAAAAAACTGACTTGCTTCAGCAGCACAATTCTGGTGCTGTAGTTGTAGGAGATGTCTTAAAACGTAATCAGGAGTCCCTACAAAACCTAAAAATGGCATAAAATGCTTTTTTTGGGAAAACTTTTTTTTTACAAAAAAAAATTCAAAAAACAGACTTGCTTCAGCAGCACAATTCTGGTGCTGTAGTTGTAGGAGATGTCTCAAAACGTCATCAGGAGTCCCGACTAAACCCGTAAATGTAAGAAAATGTAAGAAAATGCATTTTTTACGAAAAACATTTTTTGCTAAAATGTCGTAAGGGGGGACCCTGTCGTAAAAATTCCAAAAAACTGACTTGCTTCAGCAGCACAATTCTGGTGCTGTAGTTGTAGGAGATGTCTCAAAACGTCATCAGGAGTCCCTACAAAACCTAAAAATGGCATAAAATGCTTTTTTTGGGAGAACTTTTTTTTTACAAAAAAAAATTCTAAAAAACGGACTTTCTTCAGCAGCACAATTCTGGTGCTGTAGTTGTAGGAGATGTCTCAAAACGTCATCAGGAGTCCCGACTAAACCCGTAAATGTAAGAAAATGTAAGAAAATGCATTTTTTACAAAAAACATTTTTTGCTAAAATGTCGTAAGGGGGGACCCTGTCGTAAAAATGCCAAAAAACGGACTTGCTTCAGCAGTACAATTCTGGTGCTGTAGTTGTAGGAGATGTCTCAAAACGTCATCAGGAGTCCCTACAAAACCTAAAAATGGCATAAAATGCTTTTTTTGGGAAAACTTTTTTTTTACAAAAAAAATTCTAAAAAACGGACTTGCTTCAGCAGCACAATTCTGGTGCTGTAGTTGTAGGAGATGTCTCAAAACGTCATCAGGAGTCCCGACTAAACCCGTAAATGTAAGAAAATGTAAGAAAATGCATTTTTTAAGAAAAACATTTTAGCTAAAATGTCGTAAGGGGGGACCCTGTCGTGAAAATGCCAAAAAACTGACTTGCTTCAGCAGTACAATTCTGGTGCTGTAGTTGTAGGAGATGTCTCAAAACGTCACCAGGAGTCCCTACAAAACCTAAAAATGGCATAAAATGCTTTTTTTGGGAAAACTTTTTTTTTACAAAAAAAATTTCCAAAAAACGGACTTTCTTCAGCAGCACAATTCTGGTGCTGTAGTTGTAGGAGATGTCTCAATACGTCATCAGGAGTCCCGACTAAACCCGTAAATGTAAGAAAATGTAAGAAAATGCATTTTTTAAGAAAAACATTTTTTGCTAAAATGTCGTAAGGGGGGACCCTGTCGTAAAAATGCCAAAAAACCGACTTGCTTCAGCAGTACAATTCTGGTGCTGTAGTTGTAGGAGATGTCTCAAAACGTCATCAGGAGTCCCGACTAAACCCGTAAATGTAAGAAAATGTAAGAAAATGCATTTTTTACGAAAAACATTTTTTGCTAAAATGTTGTAAGGGGGGACCCTGTCGTAAAAATTCCAAAAAACTGACTTGCTTCAGCAGCACAATTCTGGTGCTGTAGTTGTAGGAGATGTCTCAAAACGTCATCAGGAGTCCCTACAAAACCTAAAAATGGCATAAAATGCTTTTTTTGGGAAAACTTTTTTTTTACAAAAAAAAAATTCAAAAAACAGACTTGCTTCAGCAGCACAATTCTGGTGCTGTAGTTGTAGGAGATGTCTCAAAACGTCATCAGGAGTCCCGACTAAACCCGTAAATGTAAGAAAATGTAAGAAAATGCATTTTTTAAGAAAAACATTTTTTGCTAAAATGTCGTAAGGGGGGACCCTGTCGTAAAAATGCCAAAAAACTGACTTGCTTCAGCAGTACAATTCTGGTGCTGTAGTTGTAGGAGATGTCTCAAAACGTCATCAGGAGTCCCGACTAAACCCGTAAATGTAAGAAAATGTAAGAAAATGCATTTTTTAAGAAAAACATTTTTTGCTAAAATGTCGTAAGGGGGGACCCTGTCGTAAAAATTCCAAAAAACTGACTTGCTTCAGCAGCACAATTCTGGTGCTGTAGTTGTAGGGGATGTCTCAAAACGTCATCAGGAGTCCCTATAAAACCTAAAAATGGCATAAAATGCTTTTTTTGGGAAAACTTTTTTTTTACAAAAAAAAATTCTAAAAAACGGACTTTCTTCAGCAGCACAATTCTGGTGCTGTAGTTGTAGGAGATGTCTCAAAACGTCATCAGGAGTCCCGACTAAACCCGTAAATGTAAGAAAATGTAAGAAAATGCATTTTTTAAGAAAAAATTTTTTTGCTAAAATGTCGTAAGGGGGGACCCTGTCGTAAAAATTCCAAAAAACTGACTTGCTTAAGCAGCACAATTCTGGTGCTGTAGTTGTAGGGGATGTCTCAAAACGTCATCAGGAGTCCCGACTAAACCCGTAAATGTAAGAAAATGTAAGAAAATGCATTTTTTAAGAAAAAATTTTTTTGCTAAAATGTCGTAAGGGGGGACCCTGTCGTAAAAATTCCAAAAAACTGACTTGCTTAAATAGCACAATTCTGGTGCTGTAGTTGTAGGGGATGTCTCAAAACGTCATCAGGAGTCCCTATAAAACCTAAAAATGGCATAAAATGCTTTTTTTGGGAAAACTTTTTTTTTACAAAAAAAAATTCTAACAAACGGACTTGCTTCAGCAGTACAATTCTGGTGCTGTAGTTGTAGGAGATGTCTCAAAACGTCATCAGGAGTCCCTACAAAACCTAAAAATGGCATAAAATGCTTTTTTTGGGAAAACTTTTTTTTTACAAAAAAAAATTCTAAAAAACGGACTTGCTTCAGCAGCACAATTCTGGTGCTGTAGTTGTAGGAGATGTCTCAAAACGTCATCAGGAGTCCCGACTAAACCCGTAAATGTAAGAAAATGCATTTTTTAAGAAAAACATTTTTTGCTAAAATGTCGTAAGGGGGGACCCTGTCGTAAAAATGCCAAAAAACGGACTTGCTTCAGCAGCACAATTCTGGTGCTGTAGTTGTAGGAGATGTCTTAAAACGTCATCAGGAGTCCCTACAAAACCTAAAAATGGCATAAAATGCTTTTTTTGGGGAAACTTTTTTTTTACAAAAAAAAATTCAAAAAACAGACTTGCTTCAGCAGCACAATTCTGGTGCTGTAGTTGTAGGAGATGTCTCAAAACGTCATCAGGAGTCCCGACTAAACCCGTAAATGTAAGAAAATGTAAGAAAATGCATTTTTTACGAAAAACATTTTTTGCTAAAATGTCGTAAGGGACCCTGTCGTGAAAATTCCAAAAAACTGACTTGCTTCAGCAGCACAATTCTGGTGCTGTAGTTGTAGGAGATGTCTTAAAACGTCATCAGGAGTCCCTACAAAACCTAAAAATGGCATAAAATGCTTTTTTTGGGAAAACTTTTTTTTTACAAAAAAAAATTCAAAAAACAGACTTGCTTCAGCAGCACAATTCTGGTGCTGTAGTTGTAGGAGATGTCTCAAAACGTCATCAGGAGTCCCGACTAAACCCGTAAATGTAAGAAAATGTAAGAAAATGCATTTTTTACGAAAAACATTTTTTGCTAAAATGTCGTAAGGGACCCTGTCGTAAAAATGCCAAAAAACGGACTTGCTTCAGCAGTACAATTCTGGTGCTGTAGTTGTAGGAGATGTCTCAAAACGTCATCAGGAGTCCCTACAAAACCTAAAAATGGCATAAAATGCTTTTTTTGGGAAAACTTTTTTTTTACAAAAAAAAATTCTAAAAAACGGACTTGCTTCAGCAGCACAATTCTGGTGCTGTAGTTGTAGGAGATGTCTCAAAACGTCATCAGGAGTCCCGACTAAACCCGTAAATGTAAGAAAATGTAAGAAAATGCATTTTTTAAGAAAAACATTTTTTGCTAAAATGTCGTAAGGGGGGACCCTGTCGTAAAAATGCCAAAAAACTGACTTGCTTCAGCAGTACAATTCTGGTGCTGTAGTTGTAGGAGATGTCTCAAAACGTCATCAGGAGTCCCTACAAAACCTAAAAATGGCATAAAATGCTTTTTTTGGGAAAACTTTTTTTTTACAAAAAAAAATTCAAAAAACAGACTTGCTTCAGCAGCACAATTCTGGTGCTGTAGTTGTAGGAGATGTCTCAAAACGTCATCAGGAGTCCCGACTAAACCCGTAAATGTAAGAAAATGTAAGAAAATGCATTTTTTACGAAAAACATTTTTTGCTAAAATGTCGTAAGGGGGGACCCTGTCGTAAAAATTCCAAAAAACTGACTTGCTTCAGCAGCACAATTCTGGTGCTGTAGTTGTAGGAGATGTCTCAAAACGTCATCAGGAGTCCCTACAAAACCTAAAAATGGCATAAAATGCTTTTTTTGGGAAAACTTTTTTTTTACAAAAAAAAATTCCAAAAAACGGACTTTCTTCAGCAGCACAATTCTGGTGCTGTAGTTGTAGGAGATGTCTCAAAACGTCATCAGGAGTCCCGACTAAACCCGTAAATGTAAGAAAATGCATTTTTTAAGAAAAACATTTTTTGCTAAAATGTCGTAAGGGGGGACCCTGTCGTAAAAATGCCAAAAAACGGACTTGCTTCAGCAGTACAATTCTGGTGCTGTAGTTGTAGGAGATGTCTCAAAACGTCATCAGGAGTCCCTACAAAACCTAAAAATGGCATAAAATGCTTTTTTTGGGAAAACTTTTTTTTTACAAAAAAAAATTCCAAAAAACGGACTTTCTTCAGCAGCACAATTCTGGTGCTGTAGTTGTAGGAGATGTCTCAAAACGTCATCAGGAGTCCCGACTAAACCCGTAAATGTAAGAAAATGTAAGAAAATGCATTTTTTAAGAAAAACATTTTTTGCTAAAATGTCGTAAGGGGGGGGGACCCTGTCGTAAAAATGCCAAAAAACGGACTTGCTTCAGCAGTACAATTCTGGTGCTGTAGTTGTAGTAGATGTCTCAAAACGTCATCAGGAGTCCCTACAAAACCTAAAAATGGCATAAAATGCTTTTTTTGGTAAACTTTTTTTTTACAAAAAAAAATTCAAAAAACAGACTTGCTTCAGCAGCACAATTCTGGTGCTGTAGTTGTAGGAGATGTCTCAAAACGTCATCAGGAGTCCCGACTAAACCCGTAAATGTAAGAAAATGTAAGAAAATGCATTTTTTAAGAAAAACATTTTTTGCTAAAATGTCGTAAGGGGGGACCCTGTCGTAAAAATTCCAAAAAACTGACTTGCTTCAGCAGCACAATTCTGGTGCTGTAGTTGTAGGAGATGTCTCAAAACGTCATCAGGAATCCCTACAAAACCTAAAAATGGCATAAAATGCTTTTTTTGGGAAAACTTTTTTTTTACAAAAAAAAATTCAAAAAACAGACTTGCTTCAGCAGCACAATTCTGGTGCTGTAGTTGTAGGAGATGTCTCAAAACGTCATCAGGAGTCCCGACTAAACCCGTAAATGTAAGAAAATGTAAGAAAATGCATTTTTTACGAAAAACATTTTTTGCTAAAATGTCGTAAGGGGGGACCCTGTCGTAAAAATTCCAAAAAACTGACTTGCTTCAGCAGCACAATTCTGGTGCTGTAGTTGTAGGAGATGTCTCAAAACGTCATCAGGAGTCCCTACAAAACCTAAAAATGGCATAAAATGCTTTTTTTGGGAAAACTTTTTTTTTACAAAAAAAATTCTAAAAAACGGACTTGCTTCAGCAGCACAATTCTGGTGCTGTAGTTGTAGGAGATGTCTCAAAACGTCATCAGGAGTCCCGACTAAACCCGTAAATGTAAGAAAATGTAAGAAAATGCATTTTTTAAGAAAAACATTTTTTGCTAAAATGTCGTAAGGGGGGACCCTGTCGTAAAAATGCCAAAAAACTGACTTGCTTCAGCAGTACAATTCTGGTGCTGTAGTTGTAGGAGATGTCTCAAAACGTCATCAGGAGTCCCTACAAAACCTAAAAATGGCATAAAATGCTTTTTTTGGGAAAACTTTTTTTTTACAAAAAAAATTTCAAAAAACAGACTTGCTTCAGCAGCAAAATTCTGGTGCTGTAGTTGTAGGAGATGTCTCAAAACGTCATCAGGAGTCCCGACTAAACCCGTAAATGTAAGAAAATGTAAGAAAATGCATTTTTTACGAAAAACATTTTTTGCTAAAATGTCGTAAGGGGGGACCCTGTCGTAAAAATTCCAAAAAACTGACTTGCTTCAGCAGCACAATTCTGGTGCTGTAGTTGTAGGAGATGTCTCAAAACGTCATCAGGAGTCCCTACAAAACCTAAAAATGGCATAAAATGCTTTTTTTGGGAAAACTTTTTTTTTACAAAAAAAAATTCCAAAAAACGGACTTTCTTCAGCAGCACAATTCTGGTGCTGTAGTTGTAGGAGATGTCTCAATACGTCATCAGGAGTCCCGACTAAACCCGTAAATGTAAGAAAATGTAAGAAAATGCATTTTTTAAGAAAAACATTTTTTGCTAAAATGTCGTAAGGGGGGACCCTGTCGTAAAAATGCCAAAAAACCGACTTGCTTCAGCAGTACAATTCTGGTGCTGTAGTTGTAGGAGATGTCTCAAAACGTCATCAGGAGTCCCGACTAAACCCGTAAATGTAAGAAAATGTAAGAAAATGCATTTTTTACGAAAAACATTTTTTGCTAAAATGTTGTAAGGGGGGACCCTGTCGTAAAAATTCCAAAAAACTGACTTGCTTCAGCAGCACAATTCTGGTGCTGTAGTTGTAGGAGATGTATTAAAATGTCATCAGGAGTCCCTACAAAACCTAAAAATGGCATAAAATGCTTTTTTTGGGGAAACTTTTTTTTTACAAAAAAAAATTCAAAAAACAGACTTGCTTCAGCAGCACAATTCTGGTGCTGTAGTTGTAGGAGATGTCTCAAAACGTCATCAGGAGTCCCGACTAAACCCGTAAATGTAAGAAAATGTAAGAAAATGCATTTTTTACGAAAAACATTTTTTGCTAAAATGTCGTAAGGGGGGACCCTGTCGTAAAAATTCCAAAAAACTGACTTGCTTCAGCAGCACAATTCTGGTGCTGTAGTTGTAGGAGATGTCTCAAAACGTCATCAGGAGTCCCTACAAAACCTAAAAATGGCATAAAATGCTTTTTTTGGGAAAACTTTTTTTTTACAAAAAAAAATTCCAAAAAACGGACTTTCTTCAGCAGCACAATTCTGGTGCTGTAGTTGTAGGAGATGTCTCAAAACGTCATCAGGAGTCCCGACTAAACCCGTAAATGTAAGAAAATGTAAGAAAATGCATTTTTTACGAAAAACATTTTTTGCTAAAATGTCGTAAGGGGGGACCCTGTCGTAAAAATTCCAAAAAACTGACTTGCTTCAGCAGCACAATTCTGGTGCTGTAGTTGTAGGAGATGTCTCAAAACGTCATCAGGAGTCCCTACAAAACCTAAAAATGGCATAAAATGCTTTTTTTGGGAAAACTTTTTTTTTACAAAAAAAAATTCCAAAAAACGGACTTTCTTCAGCAGCACAATTCTGGTGCTGTAGTTGTAGGAGATGTCTCAATACGTCATCAGGAGTCCCGACTAAACCCGTAAATGTAAGAAAATGTAAGAAAATGCATTTTTTAAGAAAAACATTTTTTGCTAAAATGTCGTAAGGGGGGACCCTGTCGTAAAAATGCCAAAAAACCGACTTGCTTCAGCAGTACAATTCTGGTGCTGTAGTTGTAGGAGATGTCTCAAAACGTCATCAGGAGTCCCGACTAAACCCGTAAATGTAAGAAAATGTAAGAAAATGCATTTTTTACGAAAAACATTTTTTGCTAAAATGTTGTAAGGGGGGACCCTGTCGTAAAAATTCCAAAAAACTGACTTGCTTCAGCAGCACAATTCTGGTGCTGTAGTTGTAGGAGATGTATTAAAATGTCATCAGGAGTCCCTACAAAACCTAAAAATGGCATAAAATGCTTTTTTTGGGGAAACTTTTTTTTTACAAAAAAAAATTCAAAAAACAGACTTGCTTCAGCAGCACAATTCTGGTGCTGTAGTTGTAGGAGATGTCTCAAAACGTCATCAGGAGTCCCGACTAAACCCGTAAATGTAAGAAAATGTAAGAAAATGCATTTTTTACGAAAAACATTTTTTGCTAAAATGTCGTAAGGGGGGACCCTGTCGTAAAAATTCCAAAAAACTGACTTGCTTCAGCAGCACAATTCTGGTGCTGTAGTTGTAGGAGATGTCTCAAAACGTCATCAGGAGTCCCTACAAAACCTAAAAATGGCATAAAATGCTTTTTTTGGGAAAACTTTTTTTTTACAAAAAAAAATTCCAAAAAACGGACTTTCTTCAGCAGCACAATTCTGGTGCTGTAGTTGTAGGAGATGTCTCAAAACGTCATCAGGAGTCCCGACTAAACCCGTAAATGTAAGAAAATGTAAGAAAGTGCATTTTTTAAGAAAAACATTTTTTGCTAAAATGTCGTAAGGGGGGACCCTGTCGTAAAAATGCCAAAAAACGGACTTGCTTCAGCAGTACAATTCTGGTGCTGTAGTTGTAGTAGATGTCTCAAAACGTCATCAGGAGTCCCTACAAAACCTAAAAATGGCATAAAATGCTTTTTTTGGTAAACTTTTTTTTTACAAAAAAAATTTCAAAAAACAGACTTGCTTCAGCAGCACAATTCTGGTGCTGTAGTTGTAGGAGATGTCTCAAAACGTCATCAGGAGTCCCGACTAAACCCGAAAATGTAAGAAAATGCATTTTTTACGAAAAACATTTTTTGCTAAAATGTCGTAAGGGGGGACCCTGTCGTAAAAATGCCAAAAAACGGACTTGCTTCAGCAGCACAATTCTGGTGCTGTAGTTGTAGGAGATGTCTTAAAACGTCATCAGGAGTCCCTTCAAAACCTAAAAATGGCATAAAATGCTTTTTTTGGGAAAACTTTTTTTTTACAAAAAAAAATTCAAAAAACAGACTTGCTTCAGCAGCACAATTCTGGTGCTGTAGTTGTAGGAGATGTCTCAAAACGTCATCAGGAGTCCCGACTAAACCCGTAAATGTAAGAAAATGTAAGAAAATGCATTTTTTAAGAAAAACATTTTTTGCTAAAATGTCGTAAGGGGGGACCCTGTCGTAAAAATGCCAAAAAACGGACTTGCTTCAGCAGTACAATTCTGGTGCTGTAGTTGTAGGAGATGTCTCAAAACGTCATCAGGAGTCCCTACAAAACCTAAAAATGGCATAAAATGCTTTTTTTGGGAAAACTTTTTTTTTACAAAAAAAAATTCCAAAAAACGGACTTTCTTCAGCAGCACAATTCTGGTGCTGTAGTTGTAGGAGATGTCTCAAAACGTCATCAGGAGTCCCGACTAAACCCGTAAATGTAAGAAAATGTAAGAAAATGCATTTTTTAAGAAAAACATTTTTTGCTAAAATGTCGTAAGGGGGGGGGACCCTGTCGTAAAAATGCCAAAAAACGGACTTGCTTCAGCAGTACAATTCTGGTGCTGTAGTTGTAGTAGATGTCTCAAAACGTCATCAGGAGTCCCTACAAAACCTAAAAATGGCATAAAATGCTTTTTTTGGTAAACTTTTTTTTTACAAAAAAAAATTCAAAAAACAGACTTGCTTCAGCAGCACAATTCTGGTGCTGTAGTTGTAGGAGATGTCTCAAAACGTCATCAGGAGTCCCGACTAAACCCGTAAATGTAAAAAAATGTAAGAAAATGCATTTTTTACGAAAAACATTTTTTGCTAAAATGTCGTAAGGGGGGACCCTGTCGTAAAAATGCCAAAAAACTGACTTGCTTCAGCAGTACAATTTTGGTGCTGTAGTTGTAGGAGATGTCTCAAAACGTCATCAGGAGTCCCGACTAAACCCGTAAATGTAAGAAAATGTAAGAAAATGCATTTTTTAAGAAAAACATTTTTTGCTAAAATGTCGTAAGGGGGGACCCTGTCGTAAAAATTCCAAAAAACTGACTTGCTTCAGCAGCACAATTCTGGTGCTGTAGTTGTAGGAGATGTCTCAAAACGTCATCAGGAATCCCTACAAAACCTAAAAATGGCATAAAATGCTTTTTTTGGGAAAACTTTTTTTTTACAAAAAAAAATTCAAAAAACAGACTTGCTTCAGCAGCACAATTCTGGTGCTGTAGTTGTAGGAGATGTCTCAAAACGTCATCAGGAGTCCCGACTAAACCCGTAAATGTAAGAAAATGCATTTTTTAAGAAAAACATTTTTTGCTAAAATGTCGTAAGGGGGGACCCTGTCGTAAAAATGCCAAAAAACGGACTTGCTTCAGCAGCACAATTCTGGTGCTGTAGTTGTAGGAGATGTCTTAAAACGTCATCAGGAGTCCCTACAAAACCTAAAAATGGCATAAAATGCTTTTTTTGGGGAAACTTTTTTTTTACAAAAAAAAATTCAAAAAACAGACTTGCTTCAGCAGCACAATTCTGGTGCTGTAGTTGTAGGAGATGTCTCAAAACGTCATCAGGAGTCCCGACTAAACCCGTAAATGTAAGAAAATGTAAGAAAATGCATTTTTTACGAAAAACATTTTTTGCTAAAATGTCGTAAGGGACCCTGTCGTGAAAATTCCAAAAAACTGACTTGCTTCAGCAGCACAATTCTGGTGCTGTAGTTGTAGGAGATGTCTTAAAACGTCATCAGGAGTCCCTACAAAACCTAAAAATGGCATAAAATGCTTTTTTTGGGAAAACTTTTTTTTTACAAAAAAAAATTCAAAAAACAGACTTGCTTCAGCAGCACAATTCTGGTGCTGTAGTTGTAGGAGATGTCTCAAAACGTCATCAGGAGTCCCGACTAAACCCGTAAATGTAAGAAAATGTAAGAAAATGCATTTTTTAAGAAAAACATTTTTTGCTAAAATGTCGTAAGGGGGGACCCTGTCGTAAAAATTCCAAAAAACTGACTTGCTTCAGCAGCACAATTCTGGTGCTGTATTTGTAGGAGATGTCTCAAAACGTCATCAGTAGTCCCTACAAAACCTAAAAATGGCATAAAATGCTTTTTTTGGGAAAACTTTTTTTTTACAAAAAAAATTTCTAAAAAACGGACTTTCTTCAGCAGCACAATTCTGGTGCTGTAGTTGTAGGAGATGTCTCAAAACGTCATCAGGAGTCCCGACTAAACCCGTAAATGTAACAAAATGTAAGAAAATGCATTTTTTAAGAAAAACATTTTTTGCTAAAATGTCGTAAGGGGGGACCCTGTCGTAAAAATGCCAAAAAACGGACTTGCTTCAGCAGTACAATTCTGGTGCTGTAGTTGTAGTAGATGTCTCAAAACGTCATCAGGAGTCCCTACAAAACCTAAAAATGGCATAAAATGCTTTTTTTGGTAAACTTTTATTTTACAAAAAAAAATTCAAAAAACAGACTTGCTTCAGCAGCACAATTCTGGTGCTGTAGTTGTAGGAGATGTCTCAAAACGTCATCAGGAGTCCCTACAAAACCTAAAAATGGCATAAAATGCTTTTTTTGGTAAACTTTTTTTTTACAAAAAAAAATTCAAAAAACAGACTTGCTTCAGCAGCACAATTCTGGTGCTGTAGTTGTAGGAGATGTCTCAAAACGTCATCAGGAGTCCCGACTAAACCCGAAAATGTAAGAAAATGCATTTTTTACGAAAAACATTTTTTGCTAAAATGTCGTAAGGGGGGACCCTGTCGTAAAAATGCCAAAAAACTGACTTGTTTCAGCAGTACAATTCTGGTGCTGTAGTTGTAGGAGATGTCTCAAAACGTCATCAGGAGTCCCTACAAAACCTAAAAATGGCATAAAATGCTTTTTTTGGGAAAACTTTTTTTTTACAAAAAAAAATTCCAAAAAACGGACTTTCTTCAGCAGCACAATTCTGGTGCTGTAGTTGTAGGAGATGTCTCAAAACGTCATCAGGAGTCCCGACTAAACCCGTAAATGTAACAAAATGTAAGAAAATGCATTTTTTAAGAAAAACATTTTTTGCTAAAATGTCGTAAGGGGGGACCCTGTCGTAAAAATGCCAAAAAACGGACTTGCTTCAGCAGTACAATTCTGGTGCTGTAGTTGTAGTAGATGTCTCAAAACGTCATCAGGAGTCCCTACAAAACCTAAAAATGGCATAAAATGCTTTTTTTGGTAAACTTTTATTTTACAAAAAAAAATTCAAAAAACAGACTTGCTTCAGCAGCACAATTCTGGTGCTGTAGTTGTAGGAGATGTCTCAAAACGTCACCAGGAGTCCCGACTAAACCCGTAAATTTAAGAAAATGTAAGAAAATGCATTTTTTAAGAAAAACATTTTTTGCTAAAATGTCGTAAGGGGGGACCCTGTCGTAAAAATTCCAAAAAACGGACTTGCTTCAGCAGCACAATTCTGGTGCTGTATTTGTAGGAGATGTCTCAAAACGTCATCAGTAGTCCCTACAAAACCTAAAAATGGCATAAAATGCTTTTTTTGGGAAAACTTTTTTTTTACAAAAAAAAATTCTAAAAAACGGACTTTCTTCAGCAGCACAATTCTGGTGCTGTAGTTGTAGGAGATGTCTCAAAACGTCATCAGGAGTCCCGACTAAACCCGTAAATGTAAGAAAATGTAAGAAAATGTAAGAAAATGCATTTTTTAAGAAAAACATTTTTTGCTAAAATGTCGTAAGGGGGGACCCTGTCGTAAAAATGCCAAAAAACTGACTTGCTTCAGCAGTACAATTCTGGTGCTGTAGTTGTAGGAGATGTCTCAAAACGTCATCAGGAGTCCCTATAAAACCTAAAAATGGCATAAAATTTTTTTTTTGGGAAAACTTTTTTTTTACAAAAAAAAATTCTAAAAAACGGACTTTCTTCAGCAGCACAATTCTGGTGCTGTAGTTGTAGGAGATGTCTCAAAACGTCATCAGGAGTCCCGACTAAACCCGTAAATGTAAGAAAATGTAAGAAAATGCATTTTTTAAGAAAAACATTTTTTGCTAAAATGTCGTAAGGGGGGACCCTGTCGTAAAAATGCCAAAAAACGGACTTTCTTCAGCAGCACAATTCTGGTGCTGTAGTTGTAGGAGATGTCTCAAAACGTCATCAGGAGTCCCGACTAAACCCGTAAATGTAAGAAAATGTAAGAAAATGCATTTTTTAAGAAAAACATTTTTTGCTAAAATGTCGTAAGGGGGGACCCTGTCGTAAAAATTCCAAAAAACTGACTTGCTTCAGCAGCACAATTCTGGTGCTGTAGTTGTAGGAGATGTCTCAAAACGTCATCAGGAGTCCCTACAAAACCTAAAAATGGCATAAAATGCTTTTTTTGGGAAAACTTTTTTTTTACAAAAAAAAATTCTAAAAAACGGACTTTCTTCAGCAGCACAATTCTGGTGCTGTAGTTGTAGGAGATGTCTCAAAACGTTATCAGGAGTCCCGACTAAACCCGTAAATGTAAGAAAATGCATTTTTTACGAAAAACATTTTTTGCTAAAATGTCGTAAGGGGGGACCCTGTCGTAAAAATGCCAAAAAACGGACTTGCTTCAGCAGTACAATTCTGGTGCTGTAGTTGTAGGAGATGTCTCAAAACGTCATCAGGAGTCCCTACAAAACCTAAAAATGGCATAAAATGCTTTTTTTGGGAAAACTTTTTTTTTACAAAAAAAATTCTAAAAAACGGACTTGCTTCAGCAGCACAATTCTGGTGCTGTAGTTGTAGGAGATGTCTCAAAACGTCATCAGGAGTCCCGACTAAACCCGTAAATGTAAGAAAATGTAAGAAAATGCATTTTTTAAGAAAAAAATTTTTTGCTAAAATGTCGTAAGGGGGGACCCTGTCGTAAAAATGCCAAAAAACTGACTTGCTTCAGCAGTACAATTCTGGTGCTGTAGTTGTAGGAGATGTCTCAAAACGTCATCAGGAGTCCCTACAAAACCTAAAAATGGCATAAAATGCTTTTTTTGGGAAAACTTTTTTTTTACAAAAAAAAATTCAAAAAACAGACTTGCTTCAGCAGCACAATTCTGGTGCTGTAGTTGTAGGAGATGTCTCAAAACGTCATCAGGAGTCCCGACTAAACCCGTAAATGTAAGAAAATGTAAGAAAATGCATTTTTTAAGAAAAACATTTTTTGCTAAAATGTCGTAAGGGGGGACCCTGTCGTAAAAATGCCAAAAAACCGACTTGCTTCAGCAGTACAATTCTGGTGCTGTAGTTGTAGGAGATGTCTCAAAACGTCATCAGGAGTCCCGACTAAACCCGTAAATGTAAGAAAATGTAAGAAAATGCATTTTTTACGAAAAACATTTTTTGCTAAAATGTTGTAAGGGGGGACCCTGTCGTAAAAATTCCAAAAAACTGACTTGCTTCAGCAGCACAATTCTGGTGCTGTAGTTGTAGGAGATGTCTCAAAACGTCATCAGGAGTCCCTACAAAACCTAAAAATGGCATAAAATGCTTTTTTTGGGAAAACTTTTTTTTTACAAAAAAAAATTCAAAAAACAGACTTGCTTCAGCAGCACAATTCTGGTGCTGTAGTTGTAGGAGATGTCTCAAAACGTCATCAGGAGTCCCGACTAAACCCGTAAATGTAAGAAAATGTAAGAAAATGCATTTTTTTACGAAAAACATTTTTTGCTAAAATGTCGTAAGGGGGGACCCTGTCGTAAAAATGCCAAAAAACGGACTTGCTTCAGCAGTACAATTCTGGTGCTGTAGTTATAGTAGATGTCTCAAAACGTCATCAGGAGTCCCGACTAAACCCGTAAATGTAAGAAAATGTAAGAAAATGCATTTTTTACGAAAAACATTTTTTGCTAAAATGTCGTAAGGGGGGCCCTGTCGTAAAAATGCCAAAAAACGGACTTGCTTCAGCAGTACAATTCTGGTGCTGTAGTTGTAGGAGATGTCTCAAAACGTCATCAGGAGTCCCTACAAAACCTAAAAATGGCATAAAATGCTTTTTTTGGGAAAACTTTTTTTAAAAAAAAAAAATTCTAAAAAACGGACTTGCTTCATTAGCACAATTCTGGTGCTGTAGTTGTAGGAGATGTCTCAAAACGTCATCAGGAGTCCCGACTAAACCCGTAAATGTAAGAAAATGTAAGAAAATGCATTTTTTAAGAAAAACATTTTTTGCTAAAATGTCGTAAGGGGGGGACCCTGTCTTAAAAATGCCAAAAAACTGACTTGCTTCAGCAGTACAATTCTGGTGCTGTAGTTGTAGGAGATGTCTCAAAACGTCATCAGGAGTCCCTACAAAACCTAAAAATGGCATAAAATGCTTTTTTTGGGAAAACTTTTTTTTTACAAAAAAAAATTCAAAAAACAGACTTGTTTCAGCAGCACAATTCTGGTGCTGTAGTTGTAGGAGATGTCTCAAAACGTCATCAGGAGTCCCGACTAAACCCGTAAATGTAAGAAAATGTAAGAAAATGCATTTTTTACGAAAAACATTTTTTGCTAAAATGTCGTAAGGGGGGACCCTGTCGTAAAAATTCCAAAAAACTGACTTGCTTCAGCAGCACAATTCTGGTGCTGTAGTTGTAGGAGATGTCTCAAAACGTCATCAGGAGTCCCTACAAAACCTAAAAATGGCATAAAATGCTTTTTTTGGGAAAACTTTTTTTTTACAAAAAAAAATTCCAAAAAACGGACTTTCTTCAGCAGCACAATTCTGGTGCTGTAGTTGTAGGAGATGTCTCAAAACGTCATCAGGAGTCCCGACTAAACCCGTAAATGTAAGAAAATGTAAGAAAATGCATTTTTTAAGAAAAACATTTTTTGCTAAAATGTCGTAAGGGGGGACCCTGTCGTAAAAATGCCAAAAAACGGACTTGCTTCAGCAGTACAATTCTGGTGCTGTAGTTGTAGGAGATGTCTCAAAACGTCATCAGGAGTCCCTATAAAACCTAAAAATGGCATAAAATGCTTTTTTTGGGAAAACTTTTTTTTTACAAAAAAAAATTCTAAAAAACGGACTTGCTTCAGCAGCACAATTCTGGTGCTGTAGTTGTAGGAGATGTCTCAAAACGTCATCAGGAGTCCCGACTAAACCCGTAAATGTAAGAAAATGTAAGAAAATGTAAGAAAATGCATTTTTTACGAAAAACATCTTTTGCTAAAATGTCGTAAGGGGGGACCCTGTCGTAAAAATTCCAAAAAACTGACTTGCTTCAGCAGCACAATTCTGGTGCTGTAGTTGTAGGAGATGTCTCAAAACGTCATCAGGAGTCCCTACAAAACCTAAAAATGGCATAAAATGCTTTTTTTGGGAAAACTTTTTTTTACAAAAAAAAATTCCAAAAAACGGACTTTCTTCAGCAGCACAATTCTGGTGCTGTAGTTGTAGGAGATGTCTCAAAACGTCATCAGGAGTCCCGACTAAACCCGTAAATGTAAGAAAATGTAAGAAAATGCATTTTTTAAGAAAAACATTTTTTGCTAAAATGTCGTAAGGGGGGACCCTGTCGTAAAAATGCCAAAAAACTGACTTGCTTCAGCAGTACAATTCTGGTGCTGTAGTTGTAGTAGATGTCTCAAAACGTCATCAGGAGTCCCTACAAAACCTAAAAATGGCATAAAATGCTTTTTTTGGTAAACTTTTTTTTTACAAAAAAAAATTCAAAAAACAGACTTGCTTCAGCAGCACAATTCTGGTGCTGTAGTTGTAGGAGATGTCTCAAAACGTCATCAGGAGTCCCGACTAAACCCGAAAATGTAAGAAAATGCATTTTTTACGAAAAACATTTTTTGCTAAAATGTCGTAAGGGGGGACCCTGTCGTAAAAATGCCAAAAAACTGACTTGCTTCAGCAGTACAATTCTGGTGCTGTAGTTGTAGGAGATGTCTCAAAACGTCATCAGGAGTCCCTACAAAACCTAAAAATGGCATAAAATGCTTTTTTTGGGAAAACTTTTTTTTTACAAAAAAAAATTCCAAAAAACGGACTTTCTTCAGCAGCACAATTCTGGTGCTGTAGTTGTAGGAGATGTCTCAAAACGTCATCAGGAGTCCCGACTAAACCCGTAAATGTAACAAAATGTAAGAAAATGCATTTTTTAAGAAAAACATTTTTTGCTAAAATGTCGTAAGGGGGGACCCTGTCGTAAAAATGCCAAAAAACGGACTTGCTTCAGCAGTACAATTCTGGTGCTGTAGTTGTAGTAGATGTCTCAAAACGTCATCAGGAGTCCCTACAAAACCTAAAAATGGCATAAAATGCTTTTTTTGGTAAACTTTTATTTTACAAAAAAAAATTCAAAAAACAGACTTGCTTCAGCAGCACAATTCTGGTGCTGTAGTTGTAGGAGATGTCTCAAAACGTCATCAGGAGTCCCGACTAAACCCGTAAATTTAAGAAAATGTAAGAAAATGCATTTTTTAAGAAAAACATTTTTTGCTAAAATGTCGTAAGGGGGGACCCTGTCGTAAAAATTCCAAAAAACGGACTTGCTTCAGCAGCACAATTCTGGTGCTGTATTTGTAGGAGATGTCTCAAAACGTCATCAGTAGTCCCTACAAAACCTAAAAATGGCATAAAATGCTTTTTTTGGGAAAACTTTTTTTTTACAAAAAAAAATTCTAAAAAACGGACTTTCTTCAGCAGCACAATTCTGGTGCTGTAGTTGTAGGAGATGTCTCAAAACGTCATCAGGAGTCCCGACTAAACCCGTAAATGTAAGAAAATGTAAGAAAATGCATTTTTTAAGAAAAACATTTTTTGCTAAAATGTCGTAAGGGGGGACCCTGTCGTAAAAATGCCAAAAAACGGACTTGCTTCAGCAGTACAATTCTGGTGCTGTAGTTGTAGGAGATGTCTCAAAACGTCATCAGGAGTCCCTACAAAACCTAAAAATGGCATAAAATGCTTTTTTTGGGTAAACTTTTTTTTTACAAAAAAAAATTCTAAAAAACGGACTTGCTTCAGCAGCACAATTCTGGTGCTGTAGTTGTAGGAGATGTCTCAAAACGTCATCAGGAGTCCCGACTAAACCCGTAAATGTAAGAAAATGTAAGAAAATGCATTTTTTAAGAAAAACATTTTTTGCTAAAATGTCGTAAGGGGGGACCCTGTCGTAAAAATGCCAAAAAACGGACTTTCTTCAGCAGCACAATTCTGGTGCTGTAGTTGTAGGAGATGTCTCAAAACGTCATCAGGAGTCCCGACTAAACCCGTAAATGTAAGAAAATGTAAGAAAATGCATTTTTTAAGAAAAACATTTTTTGCTAAAATGTCGTAAGGGGGGACCCTGTCGTAAAAATGCCAAAAAACGGACTTGCTTCAGCAGTACAATTCTGGTGCTGTAGTTGTAGGAGATGTCTCAAAACGTCATCAGGAGTCCCTACAAAACCTAAAAATGGCATAAAATGCTTTTTTTGGGAAAACTTTTTTTTTACAAAAAAAATTCTAAAAAACGGACTTGCTTCAGCAGCACAATTCTGGTGCTGTAGTTGTAGGAGATGTCTCAAAACGTCATCAGGAGTCCCGACTAAACCCGTAAATGTAAGAAAATGTAAGAAAATGCATTTTTTAAGAAAAACATTTTTTGCTAAAATGTCGTAAGGGGGGACCCTGTCGTAAAAATTCCAAAAAACTGACTTGCTTCAGCAGCACAATTCTGGTGCTGTAGTTGTAGGAGATGTATTAAAATGTCATCAGGAGTCCCTACAAAACCTAAAAATGGCATAAAATGCTTTTTTTGGGGAAACTTTTTTTTTACAAAAAAAAATTCAAAAAACAGACTTGCTTCAGCAGCACAATTCTGGTGCTGTAGTTGTAGGAGATGTCTCAAAACGTCATCAGGAGTCCCGACTAAACCCGTAAATGTAAGAAAATGTAAGAAAATGCATTTTTTACGAAAAACATTTTTTGCTAAAAAGTCGTAAGGGGGGACCCTGTCGTAAAAATGCCAAAAAACGGACTTGCTTCAGCAGTACAATTCTGGTGCTGTAGTTGTAGTAGATGTCTCAAAACGTCATCAGGAGTCCCGACTAAACCCGTAAATGTAAGAAAATGTAAGAAAATGCATTTTTTACGAAAAACATTTTTTGCTAAAATGTCGTAAGGGGGGCCCTGTCGTAAAAATGCCAAAAAACGGACTTGCTTCAGCAGTACAATTCTGGTGCTGTAGTTGTAGGAGATGTCTCAAAACGTCATCAGGAGTCCCTACAAAACCTAAAAATGGCATAAAATGCTTTTTTTGGGAAAACTTTTTTTTTACAAAAAAAAATTCTAAAAAACGGACTTGCTTCAGCAGCACAATTCTGGTGCTGTAGTTGTAGGAGATGTCTCAAAACGTCATCAGGAGTCCCGACTAAACCCGTAAATGTAAGAAAATGTAAGAAAATGCATTTTTTAAGAAAAACATTTTTCCTAAAATGTCGTAAGGGGGGACCCTGTCTTAAAAATGCCAAAAAACTGACTTGCTTCAGCAGTACAATTCTGGTGCTGTAGTTGTAGGAGATGTCTCAAAACGTCATCAGGAGTCCCTACAAAACCTAAAAATGGCATAAAATGCTTTTTTTGGGAAAACTTTTTTTTTACAAAAAAAAATTCAAAAAACAGACTTGCTTCAGCAGCACAATTCTGGTGCTGTAGTTGTAGGAGATGTCTCAAAACGTCATCAGGAGTCCCGACTAAACCCGTAAATGTAAGAAAATGTAAGAAAATGCATTTTTTACGAAAAACATTTTTTGCTAAAATGTCGTAAGGGGGGACCCTGTCGTAAAAATTCCAAAAAACTGACTTGCTTCAGCAGCACAATTCTGGTGCTGTAGTTGTAGGAGATGTCTCAAAACGTCATCAGGAGTCCCTACAAAACCTAAAAATGGCATAAAATGCTTTTTTTGGGAAAACTTTTTTTTTACAAAAAAAAAATTCCAAAAAACGGACTTTCTTCAGCAGCACAATTCTGGTGCTGTAGTTGTAGGAGATGTCTCAAAACGTCATCAGGAGTCCCGACTAAACCCGTAAATGTAAGAAAATGTAAGAAAATGCATTTTTTAAGAAAAACATTTTTTGCTAAAATGTCGTAAGGGGGGACCCTGTCGTAAAAATGCCAAAAAACGGACTTGCTTCAGCAGTACAATTCTGGTGCTGTAGTTGTAGGAGATGTCTCAAAACGTCATCAGGAGTCCCTACAAAACCTAAAAATGGCATAAAATGCTTTTTTTGGGAAAACTTTTTTTTTACAAAAAAAAATTCTAAAAAACGGACTTGCTTCAGCAGCACAATTCTGGTGCTGTAGTTGTAGGAGATGTCTCAAAACGTCATCAGGAGTCCCGACTAAACCCGTAAATGTAAGAAAATGTAAGAAAATGCATTTTTTACGAAAAACATCTTTTGCTAAAATGTCGTAAGGGGGGACCCTGTCGTAAAAATTCCAAAAAACTGACTTGCTTCAGCAGCACAATTCTGGTGCTGTAGTTGTAGGAGATGTCTCAAAACGTCATCAGGAGTCCCTACAAAACCTAAAAATGGCATAAAATGCTTTTTTTGGGAAAACTTTTTTTTTACAAAAAAAAATTCCAAAAAACGGACTTTCTTCAGCAGCACAATTCTGGTGCTGTAGTTGTAGGAGATGTCTCAAAACGTCATCAGGAGTCCCGACTAAACCCGTAAATGTACGAAAATGTAAGAAAATGCATTTTTTAAGAAAAACATTTTTTGCTAAAATGTCGTAAGGGGGGACCCTGTCGTAAAAATTCCAAAAAACTGACTTGCTTCAGCAGCACAATTCTGGTGCTGTATTTGTAGGAGATGTCTCAAAACGTCATCAGTAGTCCCTACAAAACCTAAAAATGGCATAAAATGCTTTTTTTGGGAAAACTTTTTTTTTACAAAAAAAAATTCTAAAAAACGGACTTTCTTCAGCAGCACAATTCTGGTGCTGTAGTTGTAGGAGATGTCTCAAAACGTCATCAGGAGTCCCGACTAAACCCGTAAATGTAAGAAAATGTAAGAAAATGCATTTTTTAAGAAAAACATTTTTTGCTAAAATGTCGTAAGGGGGGACCCTGTCGTAAAAATGCCAAAAAACTGACTTGCTTCAGCAGTACAATTCTGGTGCTGTAGTTGTAGGAGATGTCTCAAAACGTCATCAGGAGTCCCTACAAAACCTAAAAATGGCATAAAATGCTTTTTTTGGGAAAACTTTTTTTTTACAAAAAAAAATTCCAAAAAACGGACTTTCTTCAGCAGCACAATTCTGGTGCTGTAGTTGTAGGAGATGTCTCAAAACGTCATCAGGAGTCCCGACTAAACCCGTAAATGTAAGAAAATGTAAGAAAATGCATTTTTTAAGAAAAACATTTTTTGCTAAAATGTCGTAAGGGGGGACCCTGTCGTAAAAATGCCAAAAAACGGACTTGCTTCAGCAGTACAATTCTGGTGCTGTAGTTGTAGTAGATGTCTCAAAACGTCATCAGGAGTCCCTACAAAACCTAAAAATGGCATAAAATGCTTTTTTTGGTAAACTTTTACTTTACAAAAAAAAATTCAAAAAACAGACTTTCTTCAGCAGCACAATTCTGGTGCTGTAGTTGTAGGAGATGTCTCAAAACGTCATCAGGAGTCCCGACTAAACCCGTAAATGTAAGAAAATGTAAGAAAATGCATTTTTTAAGAAAAACATTTTTTGCTAAAATGTCGTAAGGGGGGACCCTGTCGTAAAAATTCCAAAAAACGGACTTGCTTCAGCAGCACAATTCTGGTGCTGTAGTTGTAGGAGATGTCTCAAAACGTCATCAGTAGTCCCTACAAAACCTAAAAATGGCATAAAATGCTTTTTTTGGGAAAACTTTTTTTTTACAAAAAAAAATTCTAAAAAACGGACTTTCTTCAGCAGCACAATTCTGGTGCTGTAGTTGTAGGAGATGTCTCAAAACGTCATCAGGAGTCCCGACTAAACCCGTAAATGTAAGAAAATGTAAGAAAATGCATTTTTTAAGAAAAACATTTTTTGCTAAAATGTCGTAAGGGGGGACCCTGTCGTAAAAATGCCAAAAAACTGACTTGCTTCAGCAGTACAATTCTGGTGCTGTAGTTGTAGGAGATGTCTCAAAACGTCATCAGGAGTCCCTATAAAACCTAAAAATGGCATAAAATGCTTTTTTTGGGAAAACTTTTTTTTTACAAAAAAAAATTCTAAAAAACGGACTTTCTTCAGCAGCACAATTCTGGTGCTGTAGTTGTAGGAGATGTCTCAAAACGTCATCAGGAGTCCCGACTAAACCCGTAAATGTAAGAAAATGTAAGAAAATGCATTTTTTAAGAAAAACATTTTTTGCTAAAATGTCGTAAGGGGGGACCCTGTCGTAAAAATGCCAAAAAACGGACTTTCTTCAGCAGCACAATTCTGGTGCTGTAGTTGTAGGAGATGTCTCAAAACGTCATCAGGAGTCCCTACAAAACCTAAAAATGGCATAAAATGCTTTTTTTGGGAAAACTTTTTTTTTACAAAAAAAATTCTAAAAAACGGACTTGCTTCAGCAGCACAATTCTGGTGCTGTAGTTGTAGGAGATGTCTCAAAACGTCATCAGGAGTCCCGACTAAACCCGTAAATGTAAGAAAATGTAAGAAAATGCATTTTTTAAGAAAAACATTTTTTGCTAAAATGTCGTAAGGGGGGACCCTGTCGTAAAAATGCCAAAAAACTGACTTGCTTCAGCAGTACAATTCTGGTGCTGTAGTTGTAGGAGATGTCTCAAAACGTCATCAGGAGTCCCTACAAAACCTAAAAATGGCATAAAATGCTTTTTTTGGGAAAACTTTTTTTTTACAAAAAATTTTTCAAAAAACAGACTTGCTTCAGCAGCACAATTCTGGTGCTGTAGTTGTAGGAGATGTCTCAAAACGTCATCAGGAGTCCCGACTAAACCCGTAAATGTAAGAAAATGTAAGAAAATGCATTTTTTAAGAAAAACATTTTTTGCTAAAATGTCGTAAGGGGGGACCCTGTCGTAAAAATGCCAAAAAACCGACTTGCTTCAGCAGTACAATTCTGGTGCTGTAGTTGTAGGAGATGTCTCAAAACGTCATCAGGAGTCCCGACTAAACCCGTAAATGTAAGAAAATGTAAGAAAATGCATTTTTTACGAAAAACATTTTTTGCTAAAATGTTGTAAGGGGGGACCCTGTCGTAAAAATTCCAAAAAACTGACTTGCTTCAGCAGCACAATTCTGGTGCTGTAGTTGTAGGAGATGTATTAAAATGTCATCAGGAGTCCCTACAAAACCTAAAAATGGCATAAAATGCTTTTTTTGGGGAAACTTTTTTTTTACAAAAAAAAATTCAAAAAACAGACTTGCTTCAGCAGCACAATTCTGGTGCTGTAGTTGTAGGAGATGTCTCAAAACGTCATCAGGAGTCCCGACTAAACCCGTAAATGTAAGAAAATGTAAGAAAATGCATTTTTTACGAAAAACATTTTTTGCTAAAATGTCGTAAGGGGGGACCCTGTCTTAAAAATGCCAAAAAACTGACTTGCTTCAGCAGTACAATTCTGGTGCTGTAGTTGTAGGAGATGTCTCAAAACGTCATCAGGAGTCCCTATAAAACCTAAAAATGGCATAAAATGCTTTTTTTGGGAAAACTTTTTTTTTACAAAAAAAAATTCAAAAAACAGACTTGCTTCAGCAGCACAATTCTGGTGCTGTAGTTGTAGGAGATGTCTCAAAACGTCATCAGGAGTCCCGACTAAACCCGTAAATGTAAGAAAATGTAAGAAAATGCATTTTTTAAGAAAAACATTTTTTGCTAAAATGTCGTAAGGGGGGACCCTGTCGTAAAAATTCCAAAAAACTGACTTGCTTCAGCAGCACAATTCTGGTGCTGTAGTTGTAGGAGATGTCTCAAAACGTCATCAGGAGTCCCTACAAAACCTAAAAATGGCATAAAATGCTTTTTTTGGGAAAACTTTTTTTTTACAAAAAAAAATTCCAAAAAACGGACTTTCTTCAGCAGCACAATTCTGGTGCTGTAGTTGTAGGAGATGTCTCAAAACGTCATCAGGAGTCCCGACTAAACCCGTAAATGTAACAAAATGTAAGAAAATGCATTTTTTAAGAAAAACATTTTTTGCTAAAATGTCGTAAGGGGGGACCCTGTCGTAAAAATGCCAAAAAACGGACTTGCTTCAGCAGTACAATTCTGGTGCTGTAGTTGTAGGAGATGTCTCAAAACGTCATCAGGAGTCCCTACAAAACCTAAAAATGGCATAAAATGCTTTTTTTGGGAAAACTTTTTTTTTACAAAAAAAAATTCTAAAAAACGGACTTGCTTCAGCAGCACAATTCTGGTGCTGTAGTTGTAGGAGATGTCTCAAAACGTCATCAGGAGTCCCGACTAAACCCGTAAATGTAAGAAAATGTAAGAAAATGCATTTTTTACGAAAAACATCTTTTGCTAAAATGTCGTAAGGGGGGACCCTGTCGTAAAAATTCCAAAAAACTGACTTGCTTCAGCAGCACAATTCTGGTGCTGTAGTTGTAGGAGATGTCTCAAAACGTCATCAGGAGTCCCTACAAAACCTAAAAATGGCATAAAATGCTTTTTTTGGGAAAACTTTTTTTTTACAAAAAAAAATTCCAAAAAACGGACTTTCTTCAGCAGCACAATTCTGGTGCTGTAGTTGTAGGAGATGTCTCAAAACGTCATCAGGAGTCCCGACTAAACCCGTAAATGTAAGAAAATGTAAGAAAATGCATTTTTTAAGAAAAACATTTTTTGCTAAAATGTCGTAAGGGGGGACCCTGTCGTAAAAATTCCAAAAAACTGACTTGCTTCAGCAGCACAATTCTGGTGCTGTATTTGTAGGAGATGTCTCAAAACGTCATCAGTAGTCCCTACAAAACCTAAAAATGGCATAAAATGCTTTTTTTGGGAAAACTTTTTTTTTTACAAAAAAAAATTCTAAAAAACGGACTTTCTTCAGCAGCACAATTCTGGTGCTGTAGTTGTAGGAGATGTCTCAAAACGTCATCAGGAGTCCCGACTAAACCCGTAAATGTAAGAAAATGTAAGAAAATGCATTTTTTAAGAAAAACATTTTTTGCTAAAATGTCGTAAGGGGGGGGGACCCTGTCGTAAAAATGCCAAAAAACTGACTTGCTTCAGCAGTACAATTCTGGTGCTGTAGTTGTAGGAGATGTCTCAAAACGTCATCAGGAGTCCCTACAAAACCTAAAAATGGCATAAAATGCTTTTTTTGGGAAAACTTTTTTTTTACAAAAAAAAATTCCAAAAAACGGACTTTCTTCAGCAGCACAATTCTGGTGCTGTAGTTGTAGGAGATGTCTCAAAACGTCATCAGGAGTCCCGACTAAACCCGTAAATGTAAGAAAATGTAAGAAAATGCATTTTTTAAGAAAAACATTTTTTGCTAAAATGTCGTAAGGGGGGACCCTGTCGTAAAAATGCCAAAAAACGGACTTGCTTCAGCAGTACAATTCTGGTGCTGTAGTTGTAGTAGATGTCTCAAAACGTCATCAGGAGTCCCTACAAAACCTAAAAATGGCATAAAATGCTTTTTTTGGTAAACTTTTATTTTACAAAAAAAAATTCAAAAAACAGACTTGCTTCAGCAGCACAATTCTGGTGCTGTAGTTGTAGGAGATGTCTCAAAACGTCATCAGGAGTCCCGACTAAACCCGTAAATTTAAGAAAATGTAAGAAAATGCATTTTTTAAGAAAAACATTTTTTGCTAAAATGTCGTAAGGGGGGACCCTGTCGTAAAAATTCCAAAAAACGGACTTGCTTCAGCAGCACAATTCTGGTGCTGTATTTGTAGGAGATGTCTCAAAACGTCATCAGTAGTCCCTACAAAACCTAAAAATGGCATAAAATGCTTTTTTTGGGAAAACTTTTTTTTTGCAAAAAAAAATTCTAAAAAACGGACTTTCTTCAGCAGCACAATTCTGGTGCTGTAGTTGTAGGAGATGTCTCAAAACGTCATCAGGAGTCCCGACTAAACCCGTAAATGTAAGAAAATGTAAGAAAATGCATTTTTTAAGAAAAACATTTTTTGCTAAAATGTCGTAAGGGGGGACCCTGTCGTAAAAATACCAAAAAACTGACTTGCTTCAGCAGTACAATTCTGGTGCTGTAGTTGTAGGAGATGTCTCAAAACGTCATCAGGAGTCCCTATAAAACCTAAAAATGGCATAAAATGCTTTTTTTGGGAAAACTTTTTTTTTACAAAAAAAAATTCTAAAAAACGGACTTTCTTCAGCAGCACAATTCTGGTGCTGTAGTTGTAGGAGATGTCTCAAAACGTCATCAGGAGTCCCGACTAAACCCGTAAATGTAAGAAAATGTAAGAAAATGCATTTTTTAAGAAAAAATTTTTTGCTAAAATGTCGTAAGGGGGGACCCTGTCGTAAAAATGCCAAAAAACGGACTTTCTTCAGCAGCACAATTCTGGTGCTGTAGTTGTAGGAGATGTCTCAAAACGTCATCAGGAGTCCCGACTAAACCCGTAAATGTAAGAAAATGTAAGAAAATGCATTTTTTAAGAAAAACCTTTTTTGCTAAAATGTCGTAAGGGGGGACCCTGTCGTAAAAATGCCAAAAAACTGACTTGCTTCAGCAGTACAATTCTGGTGCTGTAGTTGTAGGAGATGTCTCAAAACGTCATCAGGAGTCCCTACAAAACCTAAAAATGGCATAAAATGCTTTTTTTGGGAAAACTTTTTTTTTACAAAAAAAATTTCAAAAAACAGACTTGCTTCAGCAGCACAATTCTGGTGCTGTAGTTGTAGGAGATGTCTCAAAACGTCATCAGGAGTCCCGACTAAACCCGTAAATGTAAGAAAATGTAAGAAAATGCATTTTTTAAGAAAAACATTTTTTGCTAAAATGTCGTAAGGGGGGACCCTGTCGTAAAAATGCCAAAAAACCGACTTGCTTCAGCAGCACAATTCTGGTGCTGTATTTGTAGGAGATGTCTCAAAACGTCATCAGTAGTCCCTACAAAACCTAAAAATGGCATAAAATGCTTTTTTTGGGAAAACTTTTTTTTTACAAAAAAAAATTCTAAAAAACGGACTTTCTTCAGCAGCACAATTCTGGTGCTGTAGTTGTAGGAGATGTCTCAAAACGTCATCAGGAGTCCCGACTAAACCCGTAAATGTAAGAAAATGTAAGAAAATGCATTTTTTAAGAAAAACATTTTTTGCTAAAATGTCGTAAGGGGGGACCCTGTCGTAAAAATTCCAAAAAACTGACTTGCTTCAGCAGCACAATTCTGGTGCTGTATTTGTAGGAGATGTCTCAAAACGTCATCAGGAGTCCCTACAAAACCTAAAAATGGCATAAAATGCTTTTTTTGGTAAACTTTTTTTTTACAAAAAAAAATTCAAAAAACAGACTTGCTTCAGCAGCACAATTCTGGTGCTGTAGTTGTAGGAGATGTCTCAAAACGTCATCAGGAGTCCCGACTAAACCCGAAAATGTAAGAAAATGCATTTTTTACGAAAAACATTTTTTGCTAAAATGTCGTAAGGGGGGACCCTGTCGTAAAAATGCCAAAAAACTGACTTGCTTCAGCAGCACAATTCTGGTGCTGTAGTTGTAGGAGATGTCTTAAAACGTCATCAGGAGTCCCTACAAAACCTAAAAATGGCATAAAATGCTTTTTTTGGGAAAACTTTTTTTTTACAAAAAAAAATTCAAAAAACAGACTTGCTTCAGCAGCACAATTCTGGTGCTGTAGTTGTAGGAGATGTCTCAAAACGTCATCAGGAGTCCCGACTAAACCCGAAAATGTAAGAAAATGCATTTTTTACGAAAAACATTTTTTGCTAAAATGTCGTAAGGGGGGACCATGTCGTAAAAATGCCAAAAAACGGACTTGCTTCAGCAGTACAATTCTGGTGCTGTAGTTGTAGTAGATGTCTCAAAACGTCATCAGGAGTCCCTACAAAACCTAAAAATGGCATAAAATGCTTTTTTTGGTAAACTTTTTTTTTACAAAAAAAAATTCAAAAAACAGACTTGTTTCAGCAGCACAATTCTGGTGCTGTAGTTGTAGGAGATGTCTCAAAACGTCATCAGGAGTCCCGACTAAACCCGTAAATGTAAAAAAATGTAAGAAAATGCATTTTTTACGAAAAACATTTTTTGCTAAAATGTCGTAAGGGGGGACCCTGTCGTAAAAATGCCAAAAAACTGACTTGCTTCAGCAGTACAATTTTGGTGCTGTAGTTGTAGGAGATGTCTCAAAACGTCATCAGGAGTCCCGACTAAACCCGTAAATGTAAGAAAATGTAAGAAAATGCATTTTTTAAGAAAAACATTTTTTGCTAAAATGTCGTAAGGGGGGACCCTGTCGTAAAAATTCCAAAAAACTGACTTGCTTCAGCAGCACAATTCTGGTGCTGTAGTTGTAGGAGATGTCTCAAAACGTCATCAGGAATCCCTACAAAACCTAAAAATGGCATAAAATGCTTTTTTTGGGAAAACTTTTTTTTTACAAAAAAAAATTCAAAAAACAGACTTGCTTCAGCAGCACAATTCTGGTGCTGTAGTTGTAGGAGATGTCTCAAAACGTCATCAGGAGTCCCGACTAAACCCGTAAATGTAAGAAAATGTAAGAAAATGCATTTTTTACGAAAAACATTTTTTGCTAAAATGTCGTAAGGGACCCTGTCGTGAAAATTCCAAAAAACTGACTTGCTTCAGCAGCACAATTCTGGTGCTGTAGTTGTAGGAGATGTCTTAAAACGTCATCAGGAGTCCCTACAAAACCTAAAAATGGCATAAAATGCTTTTTTTGGGAAAACTTTTTTTTTACAAAAAAAAATTCAAAAAACAGACTTGCTTCAGCAGCACAATTCTGGTGCTGTAGTTGTAGGAGATGTCTCAAAACGTCATCAGGAGTCCCGACTAAACCCGTAAATGTAAGAAAATGTAAGAAAATGCATTTTTTACGAAAAACATTTTTTGCTAAAATGTCGTAAGGGGGGACCCTGTCGTAAAAATTCCAAAAAACTGACTTGCTTCAGCAGCACAATTCTGGTGCTGTAGTTGTAGGAGATGTCTCAAAACGTCATCAGGAGTCCTTACAAAACTTAAAAATGGCATAAAATGCTTTTTTTGGGAAAACTTTTTTTTTACCAAAAAAAATTCTAAAAAACGGACTTTCTTCAGCAGCACAATTCTGGTGCTGTAGTTGTAGGAGATGTCTCAAAACGTCATCAGGAGTCCCTACAAAACCTAAAAATGGCATAAAATGCTTTTTTTGGGGAAACTTTTTTTTTACAAAAAAAAATTCAAAAAACAGACTTGCTTCAGCAGCACAATTCTGGTGCTGTAGTTGTAGGAGATGTCTCAAAACGTCATCAGGAGTCCCGACTAAACCCGTAAATGTAAGAAAATGTAAGAAAATGCATTTTTTACGAAAAACATTTTTTGCTAAAATGTCGTAAGGGACCCTGTCGTGAAAATTCCAAAAAACTGACTTGCTTCAGCAGCACAATTCTGGTGCTGTAGTTGTAGGAGATGTCTTAAAACGTCATCAGGAGTCCCTACAAAACCTAAAAATGGCATAAAATGCTTTTTTTGGGAAAACTTTTTTTTTACAAAAAAAAATTCAAAAAACAGACTTGCTTCAGCAGCACAATTCTGGTGCTGTAGTTGTAGGAGATGTCTCAAAACGTCATCAGGAGTCCCGACTAAACCCGTAAATGTAAGAAAATGTAAGAAAATGCATTTTTTACGGAAAACATTTTTTGCTAAAATGTCGTAAGGGGGGACCCTGTCGTAAAAATTCCAAAAAACTGACTTGCTTCAGCAGCACAATTCTGGTGCTGTAGTTGTAGGAGATGTCTCAAAACGTCATCAGGAGTCCTTACAAAACTTAAAAATGGCATAAAATGCTTTTTTTGGGAAAACTTTTTTTTTACCAAAAAAAATTCTAAAAAACGGACTTTCTTCAGCAGCACAATTCTGGTGCTGTAGTTGTAGGAGATGTCTCAAAACGTCATCAGGAGTCCCTACAAAACCTAAAAATGGCATAAAATGCTTTTTTTGGGGAAACTTTTTTTTTACAAAAAAAAATTCAAAAAACAGACTTGCTTCAGCAGCACAATTCTGGTGCTGTAGTTGTAGGAGATGTCTCAAAACGTCATCAGGAGTCCCGACTAAACCCGTAAATGTAAGAAAATGTAAGAAAATGCATTTTTTACGAAAAACATTTTTTACTAAAATGTCGTAAGGGACCCTGTCGTGAAAATTCCAAAAAACTGACTTGCTTCAGCAGCACAATTCTGGTGCTGTAGTTGTAGGAGATGTCTTAAAACGTCATCAGGAGTCCCTACAAAACCTAAAAATGGCATAAAATGCTTTTTTTGGGAAAACTTTTTTTTTACAAAAAAAAATTCAAAAAACAGACTTGCTTCAGCAGCACAATTCTGGTGCTGTAGTTGTAGGAGATGTCTCAAAACGTCATCAGGAGTCCCGACTAAACCCGTAAATGTAGGAAAATGTAAGAAAATGCATTTTTTACGAAAAACATTTTTTGCTAAAATGTCGTAAGGGGGGACCCTGTCGTAAAAATTCCAAAAAACTGACTTGCTTCAGCAGCACAATTCTGGTGCTGTAGTTGTAGGAGATGTCTCAAAACGTCATCAGGAGTCCTTACAAAACCTAAAAATGGCATAAAATGCTTTTTTTGGGAAAACTTTTTTTTTACAAAAAAAAATTCTAAAAAACGGACTTTCTTCAGCAGCACAATTCTGGTGCTGTAGTTGTAGGAGATGTCTCAAAACGTCATCAGGAGTCCCGACTAAACCCGTAAATGTAAGAAAATGTAAGAAAATGCATTTTTTACGAAAAACATTTTTTGCCAAAATGTCGTAAGGGGGGACCCTGTCGTAAAAATTCCAAAAAACTGACTTGCTTCAGCAGCACAATTCTGGTGCTGTAGTTGTAGGAGATGTCTCAAAACGTCATCAGGAGTCCCTATAAAACCTAAAAATGGCATAAAATGCTTTTTTTGGGAAAACTTTTTTTTACAAAAAAAAATTCTAAAAAATGGACTTGCTTCAGCAGCACAATTCTGGTGCTGTAGTTGTAGGAGATGTCTCAAAACGTCATCAGGAGTCCTGACTAAACCCGTAAATGTAAGAAAATGCATTTTTTAAGAAAAACATTTTTTGCTAAAATGTCGTAAGGGGGGACCCTGTCGTAAAAATGCCAAAAAACTGACTTGCTTCAGCAGTACAATTCTGGTGCTGTAGTTGTAGGAGATGTCTCAAAACGTCATCAGGAGTCCCGACTAAACCCGTAAATGTAAGAAAATGTAAGAAAATGCATTTTTTAAGAAAAACATTTTTTGCTAAAATGTCGTAAGGGGGGACCCTGTCGTAAAAATGCCAAAAAACCGACTTGCTTCAGCAGCACAATTCTGGTGCTGTAGTTGTAGGAGATGTCTCAAAACGTCATCAGGAGTCCCGACTAAACCCGTAAATGTAAGAAAATGTAAGAAAATGCATTTTTTACGAAAAACATTTTTTGCTAAAATGTCGTAAGGGGGGACCCTGTCGTAAAAATTCCAAAAAACTGACTTTCTTCAGCAGCACAATTCTGGTGCTGTAGTTGTAGGAGATGTCTCAAAACGTCATCAGGAGTCCCGACTAAACCCGTAAATGTAAGAAAATGTAAGAAAATGCATTTTTTAAGAAAAAATTTTTTTGCTAAAATGTCGTAAGGGGGGACCCTGTCGTAAAAATGCCAAAAAACGGACTTTCTTCAGCAGCACAATTCTGGTGCTGTAGTTGTAGGAGATGTCTCAAAACGTCATCAGGAGTCCCGACTAAACCCGTAAATGTAAGAAAATGTAAGAAAATGCATTTTTTAAGAAAAACCTTTTTTGCTAAAATGTCGTAAGGGGGGACCCTGTCGTAAAAATGCCAAAAAACTGACTTGCTTCAGCAGTACAATTCTGGTGCTGTAGTTGTAGGAGATGTCTCAAAACGTCATCAGGAGTCCCTACAAAACCTAAAAATGGCATAAAATGCTTTTTTTGGGAAAACTTTTTTTTTACAAAAAAAATTTCAAAAAACAGACTTGCTTCAGCAGCACAATTCTGGTGCTGTAGTTGTAGGAGATGTCTCAAAACGTCATCAGGAGTCCCGACTAAACCCGTAAATGTAAGAAAATGTAAGAAAATGCATTTTTTAAGAAAAACATTTTTTGCTAAAATGTCGTAAGGGGGGACCCTGTCGTAAAAATGCCAAAAAACCGACTTGCTTCAGCAGCACAATTCTGGTGCTGTATTTGTAGGAGATGTCTCAAAACGTCATCAGTAGTCCCTACAAAACCTAAAAATGGCATAAAATGCTTTTTTTGGGAAAACTTTTTTTTTACAAAAAAAAATTCTAAAAAACGGACTTTCTTCAGCAGCACAATTCTGGTGCTGTAGTTGTAGGAGATGTCTCAAAACGTCATCAGGAGTCCCGACTAAACCCGTAAATGTAAGAAAATGTAAGAAAATGCATTTTTTAAGAAAAACATTTTTTGCTAAAATGTCGTAAGGGGGGACCCTGTCGTAAAAATTCCAAAAAACTGACTTGCTTCAGCAGCACAATTCTGGTGCTGTATTTGTAGGAGATGTCTCAAAACGTCATCAGGAGTCCCTACAAAACCTAAAAATGGCATAAAATGCTTTTTTTGGTAAACTTTTTTTTTACAAAAAAAAATTCAAAAAACAGACTTGCTTCAGCAGCACAATTCTGGTGCTGTAGTTGTAGGAGATGTCTCAAAACGTCATCAGGAGTCCCGACTAAACCCGAAAATGTAAGAAAATGCATTTTTTACGAAAAACATTTTTTGCTAAAATGTCGTAAGGGGGGACCCTGTCGTAAAAATGCCAAAAAACTGACTTGCTTCAGCAGCACAATTCTGGTGCTGTAGTTGTAGGAGATGTCTTAAAACGTCATCAGGAGTCCCTACAAAACCTAAAAATGGCATAAAATGCTTTTTTTGGGAAAACTTTTTTTTTACAAAAAAAAATTCAAAAAACAGACTTGCTTCAGCAGCACAATTCTGGTGCTGTAGTTGTAGGAGATGTCTCAAAACGTCATCAGGAGTCCCGACTAAACCCGAAAATGTAAGAAAATGCATTTTTTACGAAAAACATTTTTTGCTAAAATGTCGTAAGGGGGGACCATGTCGTAAAAATGCCAAAAAACGGACTTGCTTCAGCAGTACAATTCTGGTGCTGTAGTTGTAGTAGATGTCTCAAAACGTCATCAGGAGTCCCTACAAAACCTAAAAATGGCATAAAATGCTTTTTTTGGTAAACTTTTTTTTTACAAAAAAAAATTCAAAAAACAGACTTGTTTCAGCAGCACAATTCTGGTGCTGTAGTTGTAGGAGATGTCTCAAAACGTCATCAGGAGTCCCGACTAAACCCGTAAATGTAAAAAAATGTAAGAAAATGCATTTTTTACGAAAAACATTTTTTGCTAAAATGTCGTAAGGGGGGACCCTGTCGTAAAAATGCCAAAAAACTGACTTGCTTCAGCAGTACAATTTTGGTGCTGTAGTTGTAGGAGATGTCTCAAAACGTCATCAGGAGTCCCGACTAAACCCGTAAATGTAAGAAAATGTAAGAAAATGCATTTTTTAAGAAAAACATTTTTTGCTAAAATGTCGTAAGGGGGGACCCTGTCGTAAAAATTCCAAAAAACTGACTTGCTTCAGCAGCACAATTCTGGTGCTGTAGTTGTAGGAGATGTCTCAAAACGTCATCAGGAATCCCTACAAAACCTAAAAATGGCATAAAATGCTTTTTTTGGGAAAACTTTTTTTTTACAAAAAAAAATTCAAAAAACAGACTTGCTTCAGCAGCACAATTCTGGTGCTGTAGTTGTAGGAGATGTCTCAAAACGTCATCAGGAGTCCCGACTAAACCCGTAAATGTAAGAAAATGTAAGAAAATGCATTTTTTACGAAAAACATTTTTTGCTAAAATGTCGTAAGGGACCCTGTCGTGAAAATTCCAAAAAACTGACTTGCTTCAGCAGCACAATTCTGGTGCTGTAGTTGTAGGAGATGTCTTAAAACGTCATCAGGAGTCCCTACAAAACCTAAAAATGGCATAAAATGCTTTTTTTGGGAAAACTTTTTTTTTACAAAAAAAAATTCAAAAAACAGACTTGCTTCAGCAGCACAATTCTGGTGCTGTAGTTGTAGGAGATGTCTCAAAACGTCATCAGGAGTCCCGACTAAACCCGTAAATGTAAGAAAATGTAAGAAAATGCATTTTTTACGAAAAACATTTTTTGCTAAAATGTCGTAAGGGGGGACCCTGTCGTAAAAATTCCAAAAAACTGACTTGCTTCAGCAGCACAATTCTGGTGCTGTAGTTGTAGGAGATGTCTCAAAACGTCATCAGGAGTCCTTACAAAACTTAAAAATGGCATAAAATGCTTTTTTTGGGAAAACTTTTTTTTTACCAAAAAAAATTCTAAAAAACGGACTTTCTTCAGCAGCACAATTCTGGTGCTGTAGTTGTAGGAGATGTCTCAAAACGTCATCAGGAGTCCCTACAAAACCTAAAAATGGCATAAAATGCTTTTTTTGGGGAAACTTTTTTTTTACAAAAAAAAATTCAAAAAACAGACTTGCTTCAGCAGCACAATTCTGGTGCTGTAGTTGTAGGAGATGTCTCAAAACGTCATCAGGAGTCCCGACTAAACCCGTAAATGTAAGAAAATGTAAGAAAATGCATTTTTTACGAAAAACATTTTTTGCTAAAATGTCGTAAGGGACCCTGTCGTGAAAATTCCAAAAAACTGACTTGCTTCAGCAGCACAATTCTGGTGCTGTAGTTGTAGGAGATGTCTTAAAACGTCATCAGGAGTCCCTACAAAACCTAAAAATGGCATAAAATGCTTTTTTTGGGAAAACTTTTTTTTTACAAAAAAAAATTCAAAAAACAGACTTGCTTCAGCAGCACAATTCTGGTGCTGTAGTTGTAGGAGATGTCTCAAAACGTCATCAGGAGTCCCGACTAAACCCGTAAATGTAAGAAAATGTAAGAAAATGCATTTTTTACGGAAAACATTTTTTGCTAAAATGTCGTAAGGGGGGACCCTGTCGTAAAAATTCCAAAAAACTGACTTGCTTCAGCAGCACAATTCTGGTGCTGTAGTTGTAGGAGATGTCTCAAAACGTCATCAGGAGTCCTTACAAAACTTAAAAATGGCATAAAATGCTTTTTTTGGGAAAACTTTTTTTTTACCAAAAAAAATTCTAAAAAACGGACTTTCTTCAGCAGCACAATTCTGGTGCTGTAGTTGTAGGAGATGTCTCAAAACGTCATCAGGAGTCCCTACAAAACCTAAAAATGGCATAAAATGCTTTTTTTGGGGAAACTTTTTTTTTACAAAAAAAAATTCAAAAAACAGACTTGCTTCAGCAGCACAATTCTGGTGCTGTAGTTGTAGGAGATGTCTCAAAACGTCATCAGGAGTCCCGACTAAACCCGTAAATGTAAGAAAATGTAAGAAAATGCATTTTTTACGAAAAACATTTTTTACTAAAATGTCGTAAGGGACCCTGTCGTGAAAATTCCAAAAAACTGACTTGCTTCAGCAGCACAATTCTGGTGCTGTAGTTGTAGGAGATGTCTTAAAACGTCATCAGGAGTCCCTACAAAACCTAAAAATGGCATAAAATGCTTTTTTTGGGAAAACTTTTTTTTTACAAAAAAAAATTCAAAAAACAGACTTGCTTCAGCAGCACAATTCTGGTGCTGTAGTTGTAGGAGATGTCTCAAAACGTCATCAGGAGTCCCGACTAAACCCGTAAATGTAGGAAAATGTAAGAAAATGCATTTTTTACGAAAAACATTTTTTGCTAAAATGTCGTAAGGGGGGACCCTGTCGTAAAAATTCCAAAAAACTGACTTGCTTCAGCAGCACAATTCTGGTGCTGTAGTTGTAGGAGATGTCTCAAAACGTCATCAGGAGTCCTTACAAAACCTAAAAATGGCATAAAATGCTTTTTTTGGGAAAACTTTTTTTTTACAAAAAAAAATTCTAAAAAACGGACTTTCTTCAGCAGCACAATTCTGGTGCTGTAGTTGTAGGAGATGTCTCAAAACGTCATCAGGAGTCCCGACTAAACCCGTAAATGTAAGAAAATGTAAGAAAATGCATTTTTTACGAAAAACATTTTTTGCCAAAATGTCGTAAGGGGGGACCCTGTCGTAAAAATTCCAAAAAACTGACTTGCTTCAGCAGCACAATTCTGGTGCTGTAGTTGTAGGAGATGTCTCAAAACGTCATCAGGAGTCCCTATAAAACCTAAAAATGGCATAAAATGCTTTTTTTGGGAAAACTTTTTTTTACAAAAAAAAATTCTAAAAAATGGACTTGCTTCAGCAGCACAATTCTGGTGCTGTAGTTGTAGGAGATGTCTCAAAACGTCATCAGGAGTCCTGACTAAACCCGTAAATGTAAGAAAATGCATTTTTTAAGAAAAACATTTTTTGCTAAAATGTCGTAAGGGGGGACCCTGTCGTAAAAATGCCAAAAAACTGACTTGCTTCAGCAGTACAATTCTGGTGCTGTAGTTGTAGGAGATGTCTCAAAACGTCATCAGGAGTCCCGACTAAACCCGTAAATGTAAGAAAATGTAAGAAAATGCATTTTTTAAGAAAAACATTTTTTGCTAAAATGTCGTAAGGGGGGACCCTGTCGTAAAAATGCCAAAAAACCGACTTGCTTCAGCAGCACAATTCTGGTGCTGTAGTTGTAGGAGATGTCTCAAAACGTCATCAGGAGTCCCGACTAAACCCGTAAATGTAAGAAAATGTAAGAAAATGCATTTTTTACGAAAAACATTTTTTGCTAAAATGTCGTAAGGGGGTACCCTGTCGTAAAAATTTCAAAAAACTGACTTGCTTCAGCAGCACAATTCTGGTGCTGTAGTTGTAGGAGATGTCTTAAAACGTCATCAGGAGTCCCTACAAAACCTAATAATGGCATAAAATGCTTTTTTTGGGGAAACTTTTTTTTTACAAAAAAAAATTCAAAAAACAGACTTGCTTCAGCAGCACAATTCTGGTGCTGTAGTTGTAGGAGATGTCTCAAAACGTCATCAGGAGTCCCGACTAAACCCGTAAATGTAAGAAAATGTAAGAAAATGCATTTTTTACGAAAAACATTTTTTGCTAAAATTTCGTAAGGGGGGACCCTGTCGTAAAAATTCCAAAAAAACGACTTGCTTCAGCAGCACAATTCTGGTGCTGTAGTTGTAGGGGATGTCTCAAAACGTCATCAGGAGTCCCTATAAAACCTAAAAATGGCATAAAATGCTTTTTTTTGGAAAACTTTTTTTTTACAAAAAAAAATTCTAAAAAACGGACTTGCTTCAGCAGTACAATTCTGGTGCTGTAGTTGTAGGAGATGTCTCAAAACGTCATCAGGAGTCCCTACAAAACCTAAAAATGGCATAAAATGCTTTTTTTGGGAAAACTTTTTTTTTACAAAAAAAAATTCAAAAAACAGACTTGCTTCAGCAGCACAATTCTGGTGCTGTTGTAAATGTTCTGTTTTTGCATTGCGCATTATTATGGTACACTCTTTTAGTGTATTTACGGTAATTCCCAGCATGCATTGCTCTATGCGCGGGCTCCGGTGTTTAGTCTGTTATGTGAACGGCAGTGGCCGGTTTGTTATGGTGTTCCCTCAGTAAAGTATACGTATAAAAAGAAGAAGGTTGTCGTCATTGAGTTATCAATGGTAGCAGAGGATAGTTAACAACGCTAACTACAGAGTCCCTCCTGCGTTTGAAGAAAAGAAGTCATATGAGAGCTGGAAAAATGAGGTTGAAATGTGGATACGTGTTACCGATCTGGATAAGGAGAAACAAGCATTAGCTGTTGCTCTCTCACTGAGGGGGAGAGCTAGAGATACAGCTTTGGAAATACCTGCGGATGATTTGAACAAAGATGACGGGATGAAGACCCTTGTAAAGGCATTGGATAATGTATTCTTAAAAGAAGAAAAGGACAGAGCTTATGATGCATACACGGACTTTGACAAGATTCGGAGAGAAAACGAAGTTTCCATGGTGGATTACATCGTTCAGTTCGAGCAGAGGTACAACAAAATGCGCAAATTTGACATGGTTCTTCCCGACGCTGTTTTGGCATTCAAGTTGTTGGATACAGCCAGTCTCGATGTTAAAGATAAACAGCTTGCGCTTACAGCTTGTTCAACACTTACATTTGCAAGCATGAAGTCAGCTTTAAAAAGGATTTTTGGAGACAATGTGCAGCCGCCCACATGCAGCGGGGGAATTCACATGCGCGAAGATGTTGCTTTTTATGTGGATCAAAGGAAAAGAGACGGAAGGAAATTTCGTTCCCAACCCGACCAAAAGGGGGCGCCATTGACTGGCTCAAACCCACTGGATAGGTTCGGCAGAAGATCTAAGTGCGCTATCTGCCAGAGTACATTTCACTGGGCTAAGGACTGCCCAAATAAGGCTGAACATGTAAAAATGACAGAGGAAAATGCAGAGACAGAAACAATTGAAGAGTGCAATGTTACATTGTTTTCTAAAGAGTCAGTTTCTGATGCTGAAATACTCATGGTAGAAGCCTTAGGTTCAGCTGTAATTGACACTGCATGCACCAGAACAGTCTGTGGTGAAAAATGGCTGGAGAATTACATTCATACACTGAAGGAGAGTGACAAGAAAAAAATGGAAAATACACAGAGTAGAAGAGCTTTTAAGTTTGGTGATGGACAAGTTGTTCATTCCATAAAAAAAGTAAAAGTCCCAGCAAAAATAGGACAAACCAGGTGCCACATAGAGACTGAGGTGGTCTCAGTGAACATTCCTTTACTACTAAGTAAAACGTCACTTAAGAGGGCAAAAGCAGTGCTTGACATTGAGAATGATAAAGCCACAATGTTTCAGAAACCAGTGCCTCTTGAGATTACATCCTCAGGACACTACTGTGTAAACATAGTGGACAGAGATTGCACAGCCACCCGTGAGAATGAACCCCAAACTGATGAAGTTCTGGCCATAACAGATGGCATGAGTAAAGATGAAAAACTCAAAGTATTGGTGAAACTTCACAAGCAGTTTGGACATGCCTCAGTTGATAAACTCAAAAAATTACTAATTAGTGCTGGAAGTAATGATGATGAGAGTGTTACTATTCTGAATGACATCGTAAGTAGCTGTGAAACATGTCTCAAGTACAACAAGCCCAAACCAAAGCCATCAGTTGGTCTACCAATGGCTTCAACATACAATGAAACTGTGGCATTAGATCTACACGAGCTAGAACCAAATGTGTGGTACCTCCACATGATTGATCACTTCACCAGGTTCAGTGCTGGTAGCATTGTTACAACAAAAAAATCCAGTGAAATTGTGAGGCACTTTATTCATTCCTGGGTGAGTGTTCATGGAGCCCCATCTAAGATTTTTTGTGACAATGGAGGTGAATTCAATAACGAGGAAATGAGGGACATGGCTGAGAACTTTAATATTGAAGTGAAAACCACTGCTGCCTACAGTCCATGGAGTAATGGATTGATGGAAAGACATAACCAGACCCTTACAGAGATCCTGTTAAAAGTGAAGAAAAGCAGTGTTTGTGACTGGAAAACAGCCTTAGATTGGGCCTTGATGGCAAAGAATACAATGCACAATGTGCATGGATTTAGTCCATACCAGCTGGTGTTTGGACAAAACCCGAACCTACCTTCTGTGCTGGTTGATAAACCATCTGCCCTGGAGGGCACTACCATGAGTAAATGGGTAGGACAGCACATTTCAGCATTACATGAAGCAAGGACAGCGTTTACTGAGGCAGAGTGCTCTGAGAGAATCAGGAGAGCTCTGCGCACACAGCTTCGCAGCACAGATGAATACTACGAAACTGGAGATAAAGTGTACTACAAAAGAATGGACTGCAATGAATGGAAAGGCCCTGGGGTGGTAATTGGACGAGACGGGGTGGTAATATTTGTTAGACATGGAGGCTCCTATGTCCGGGTGCATCGCTGTAGACTGCGCAAGGCCACAGATCACTACACTGACACGTCTCGTGACAGCCAAGAAAGCCAGACAGAACTTAATGCAGCAAAATGTGGTATTGAACATGTTGAAGATCTACCCAATACTGTATCTAGTGATGGAGACAGTGTGCCTAACACAGAGAATGCGGCAGGGAGCTCTAATAATGACAGAGACAGCAATGAGCAAGATAATGATCCATCTGACAGACAACCTTCTATCATAAGAACAGACTGTAGTATGAATCTAAAAGCAGGACAATTCATTAAGTATGTGGAAAGAGACACTGGAATTTTACACACAGCAAAAGTGCTAGGTCGAGCAGGAAAGGCAACTGGAAAACACAAGAACTGGTACAATCTGGAGTACATTGAGCCAGTTAACCTCACTGGCACAACAAGGTCAGCTGACCTTTCACAGGTTGACACACTGCAGATTCAGTCATTGGACAGGGTGGAACAGCCATCTGATCACGAGGATGTACTTGTTACAAAGGATGTGTCATTTGAATCAGCTAAACTTACTGAAATCAGTAACTGGGAGAAACACGGTGTGTTTGATGAAGTAAAAAACATGGGACAAAAATGTATTTCCACAAGATGGGTGTGTACACTCAAAGACACATCAGACGGCATAGTTCCAAAAGCAAGGCTAGTGGCGAGAGGATTTGAAGAGCTAAACACAAAAGATCTCCCAAAAGACTCGCCAACATGTGCCTCAGAGTCTCTTAGACTACTCATGTCTGTGATATGTCAAAACCGATGGACACCCCACTCTATGGACATTAAGTCAGCATTCCTTCAAGGAAATGAGTTATCCCGAGACATCTATGTTCGTCCACCACCTGAAGCCAAGAGTGAGGGAACTCTATGGAAGCTAAACAAATGTGTTTATGGACTAAATGATGCATCACTGTACTGGTACAATAGGGTTAAAGAAACAATGTTGCAAACTGGAGGAAAGATGTCACAAATTGACCCTGCTATATTTTATTGGTTGGATAAAGATTGTAATGTGTCTGGGGTGCTTGCTTGTCATGTTGATGATTTCATCTGGGGTGGTTCACAAATTTTCACAACAACTATAATCCCTCACCTGCAATCTGCCTTTCAAATGGGCAGAGAAGAACATGACAGCTTTCGCTATGTAGGCATGGAGTATGTCACTGCAAATGGAGTAACATGTATGCATCAAGACAATTACATACAGAATCTCCAGCCAATTCACATAGACATCTCCAGAGCCATGAGACGGGATGCTCTTTTGACTGAAAGTGAAATTGATGACCTGAGATCAAAAATAGGTCAACTTCTGTGGGTTGCCAGACAAAGTAGACCGGATATTATGTTTGATACATGTGTCCTTGCAGCTAACATAAAACATGCTACTGTGCAGACTTTACATGACACAAACAAGGTGGTGAGAAAATTGAAATCAGAACATGTGACACTGAAGTTTCAGAACCTGGGAAAAGACAGTTCTCTAAAGCTAGTAGTGTTCTGCGACGCCTCGCTGGGAAACCTTACAGATGGAGGCACTCAAGGGGGACATCTCATTCTGCTGATGGGTGAGGAAGGAAGATTCTCCCCTGTGTATTGGCAGTCAAAAAAGATCAGAAGAGTCGTACGGAGCACTCTTGCTGGAGAAACTCTTGCCCTTGCCGATGCTGTTGACAGTGCCATTTCTTTATCTGACCTTCATGCAGAACTTACCACAGGGAATGTATCACAACATGTCTTACCAATAGTGTGTGTCACTGATAACCACTCCCTTGCAGACGCCATCAAGTCTACTAAGTCAGTGACAGAGAAAAGGCTCCGCCTTGAAATAAGTGGCATCAAAGAACTTCTTCAGTGTAAAAGAATTCAACAGATTCTCTGGGCACCTACTGGAGAGCAGCTAGCTGACTGTTTGACAAAACGAGGTGCATCCGCACTTCAGCTCCTAAAGGCACTCAGTGTTGGAGAGTGGAAACTGGAATAGAGACTATTCTTTTGTGGACAGTTTTTTTGTATAAGTTTTTTTGTTGATCACCATGTTCTTACATTTTCATACTTATGGACATTAATAATAGACTGATTTTTTGTGTTAAAAAAACTAAAAAGAAAAAGTGGGAGATTGTAAATGTTCTGTTTTTGCATTGCGCATTATTATGGTACACTCTTTTAGTGTATTTACGGTAATTCCCAGCATGCATTGCTCTATGCGCGGGCTCCGGTGTTTAGTCTGTTATGTGAACGGCAGTGGCCGGTTTGTTATGGTGTTCCCTCAGTAAAGTATACGTATAAAAAGAAGAAGGTTGTCGTCATTGAGTTATCACTGTAGTTGTAGGAGATGTCTCAAAACGTCACCAGGAGTCCCTACAAAACCTAAAAATGGCATAAAATGCTTTTTTTTGGAAAACTTTTTTTTTACAAAAAAAAATTCTAAAAAACGGACTTGCTTCAGCAGTACAATTCTGGTGCTGTAGTTGTAGGAGATGTCTCAAAACGTCATCAGGAGTCCCTACAAAACCTAAAAATGGCATAAAATGCTTTTTTTGGGAAAACTTTTTTTTTACAAAAAAAAATTCAAAAAACAGACTTGCTTCAGCAGCACAATTCTGGTGCTGTAGTTGTAGGAGATGTCTCAAAACGTCATCAGGAGTCCCGACTAAACCCGTAAATGTAAGAAAATGTAAGAAAATGCATTTTTTACGAAAAACATTTTTTGCTAAAATGTCGTAAGGGGGGACCCTGTCGTAAAAATGCCAAAAAACTGACTTGCTTCAGCAGTACAATTCTGGTGCTGTAGTTGTAGGAGATGTCTCAAAACGTCATCAGGAGTCCCTACAAAACCTAAAAATGGCATAAAATGCTTTTTTTGGGAAAACTTTTTTTTTACAAAAAAAAATTCCAAAAAACGGACTTGCTTCAGCAGCACAATTCTGGTGCTGTAGTTGTAGGAGATGTCTCAAAACGTCATCAGGAGTCCCGACTAAACCCGTAAATGTAAGAAAATGTAAGAAAATGCATTTTTTACGAAAAACATTTTTTGCTAAAATGTCGTAAGGGGGTACCCTGTCGTAAAAATTCCAAAAAACTGACTTGCTTCAGCAGCACAATTCTGGTGCTGTAGTTGTAGGAGATGTCTTAAAACGTCATCAGGAGTCCTTACAAAACCAAAAAATGGCATAAAAATGCTTTTTTTGGGGAAACTTTTTTTTTACAAAAAAAAATTCAAAAAACAGACTTGCTTCAGCAGCACAATTCTGGTGCTGTAGTTGTAGGAGATGTCTCAAAACGTCATCAGGAGTCCCGACTAAACCCGTAAATGTAAGAAAATGTAAGAAAATGCATTTTTTACGAAAAACATTTTTTGCTAAAATGTCGTAAGGGGGGACCCTGTCGTAAAAATTCCAAAAAACTGACTTGCTTCAGCAGCACAATTCTGGTGCTGTAGTTGTAGGAGATGTCTTAAAACGTCATCAGGAGTCCCTACAAAACCTAAAAATGGCATAAAATGCTTTTTTTGGGAAAACTTTTTTTTTACAAAAAAAAATTCAAAAAACAGACTTGCTTCAGCAGCACAATTCTGGTGCTGTAGTTGTAGGAGATGTCTCAAAACGTCATCAGGAGTCCCGACTAAACCCGTAAATGTAAGAAAATGCATTTTTTAAGAAAAACATTTTTTGCTAAAATGTCGTAAGGGGGGACCCTGTCGTAAAAATGCCAAAAAACTGACTTGCTTCAGCAGTACAATTCTGGTGCTGTAGTTGTAGGAGATGTCTCAAAACGTCATCAGGAGTCCCTACAAAACCTAAAAATGGCATAAAATGCTTTTTTTGGGAAAACTTTTTTTTTACAAAAAAAATTTCCAAAAAACGGACTTGCTTCAGCAGCACAATTCTGGTGCTTTAGTTGTAGGAGATGTCTCAAAACGTCATCAGGAGTCCCGACTAAACCCGTAAATGTAAGAAAATGTAAGAAAATGCATTTTTTAAGAAAAACATTTTTTGCTAAAATGTCGTAAGGGGGGACCCTGTCGTAAAAATGCCAAAAAAAACGACTTGCTTCAGCAGTACAATTCTGGTGCTGTAGTTGTAGGAGATGTCTCAAAACGTCATCAGGAGTCCCGACTAAACCCGTAAATGTAAGAAAATGTAAGAAAATGCATTTTTTACGAAAAACGTTTTTTGCTAAAATGTCGTAAGGGGGTACCCTGTCGTAAAAATTCCAAAAAACTGACTTGCTTCAGCAGCACAATTCTGGTGCTGTAGTTGTAGGAGATGTCTCAAAACGTCATCAGGAGTCCCGACTAAACCCGTAAATGTAAGAAAATGTAAGAAAATGCATTTTTTAAGAAAAACATTTTTTGCTAAAATGTCGTAAGGGGGGACCCTGTCGTAAAAATGCCAAAAAACTGACTTGCTTCAGCAGTACAATTCTGGTGCTGTAGTTGTAGGAGATGTCTCAAAACGTCATCAGGAGTCCCGACTAAACCCGTAAATGTAAGAAAATGTAAGAAAATGCATTTTTTAAGAAAAACATTTTTTGCTAAAATGTCGTAAGGGGGGACCCTGTCGTAAAAATTCCAAAAAACTGACTTGCTTCAGCAGCACAATTCTGGTGCTGTAGTTGTAGGAGATGTCTCAAAACGTCATCAGGAGTCCCTATAAAACCTAAAAATGGCATAAAATGCTTTTTTTGGGAAAACTTTTTTTTACAAAAAAAAATTCTAAAAAATGGACTTGCTTCAGCAGCACAATTCTGGTGCTGTAGTTGTAGGAGATGTCTCAAAACGTCATCAGGAGTCCCGACTAAACCCGTAAATGTAAGAAAATGCATTTTTTAAGAAAAACATTTTTTGCTAAAATGTCGTAAGGGGGGACCCTGTCGTAAAAATGCCAAAAAACTGACTTGCTTCAGCAGTACAATTCTGGTGCTGTAGTTGTAGGAGATGTCTCAAAACGTCATCAGGAGTCCCGACTAAACCCGTAAATGTAAGAAAATGTAAGAAAATGCATTTTTTAAGAAAAACATTTTTTGCTAAAATGTCGTAAGGGGGGACCCTGTCGTAAAAATGCCAAAAAACTGACTTGCTTCAGCAGTACAATTCTGGTGCTGTAGTTGTAGGAGATGTCTCAAAACGTCATCAGGAGTCCCTACAAAACCTAAAAATGGCATAAAATGCTTTTTTTGGGAAAACTTTTTTTTTACAAAAAAAAATTCAAAAAACAGACTTGCTTCAGCAGCACAATTCTGGTGCTGTAGTTGTAGGAGATGTCTCAAAACGTCATCAGGAGTCCCGACTAAACCCGAAAATGTAAGAAAATGCATTTTTTACGAAAAACCTTTTTTGCTAAAATGTCGTAAGGGGGGACCCTGTCGTAAAAATGCCAAAAAACTGACTTGCTTCAGCAGTACAATTCTGGTGCTGTAGTTGTAGGAGATGTCTCAAAACGTCATCAGGAGTCCCTACAAAACCTAAAAATGGCATAAAATGCTTTTTTTGGGAAAACTTTTTTTTTACAAAAAAAAATTCCAAAAAACGGACTTGCTTCAGCAGCACAATTCTGGTGCTGTAGTTGTAGGAGATGTCTCAAAACGTCATCAGGAGTCCCGACTAAACCCGTAAATGTAAGAAAATGTAAGAAAATGCATTTTTTACGAAAAACATTTTTTGCTAAAATGTCGTAAGGGGGGACCCTGTCGTAAAAATTCCAAAAAACTGACTTGCTTCAGCAGCACAATTCTGGTGCTGTAGTTGTAGGAGATGTCTCAAAACGTCATCAGGAGTCCCTACAAAACCTAAAAATGGCATAAAATGCTTTTTTTGGGAAAACTTTTTTTTTACAAAAAAAAATTCCAAAAAACTGACTTTCTTCAGCAGCACAATTCTGGTGCTGTAGTTGTAGGAGATGTCTCAAAACGTCATCAGGAGTCCCGACTAAACCCGTAAATTTAAGAAAATGTAAGAAAATGCATTTTTTAAGAAAAACATTTTTTGTTAAAATGTCGTAAGGGGGGACCCTGTTGTAAAAATTCCAAAAAACTGACTTGCTTCAGCAGCACAATTCTGGTGCTGTATTTGTAGGAGATGTCTCAAAACGTCATCAGTAGTCCCTACAAAACCTAAAAATGGCATAAAATGCTTTTTTTGGGAAAACTTTTTTTTTACAAAAAAAAATTCTAAAAAACGGTCTTTCTTCAGCAGCACAATTCTGGTGCTGTAGTTGTAGGAGATGTCTCAAAACGTCATCAGGAGTCCCGACTAAACCCGTAAATGTAAGAAAATGTAAGAAAATGCATTTTTTAAGAAAAACATTTTTTGCTAAAATGTCGTAAGGGGGGACCCTGTCGTAAAAATGCCAAAAAACTGACTTGCTTCAGCAGTACAATTCTGGTGCTGTAGTTGTAGGAGATGTCTCAAAACGTCATCAGGAGTCCCTACAAAACCTAAAAATGGCATAAAATGTTTTTTTTGGGAAAACTTTTTTTTTACAAAAAAAATGTCTAAAAAACGGACTTTCTTCAGCAGCACAATTCTGGTGCTGTAGTTGTAGGAGATGTCTCAAAACGTCATCAGGAGTCCCGACTAAACCCGTAAATGTAAGAAAATGTAAGAAAATGCATTTTTTAAGAAAAACATTTTTTGCTAAAATGTCGTAAGGGGGGACCCTGTCGTAAAAATGCCAAAAAACTGACTTGCTTCAGCAGTACAATTCTGGTGCTGTAGTTGTAGGAGATGTCTCAAAACGTCATCAGGAGTCCCGACTAAACCCGTAAATGTAAGAAAATGTAAGAAAATGCATTTTTTAAGAAAAACATTTTTTGCTAAAATGTCGTAAGGGGGGACCCTGTCGTAAAAATGCCAAAAAACTGACTTGCTTCAGCAGTACAATTCTGGTGCTGTAGTTGTAGGAGATGTCTCAAAACGTCATCAGGAGTCCCTACAAAACCTAAAAATGGCATAAAATGTTTTTTTTGGGAAAACTTTTTTTTTACAAAAAAAAATCCAAAAAACGGACTTGCTTCAGCAGCACAATTCTGGTGCTGTAGTTGTAGGAGATGTCTCAAAACGTCATCAGGAGTCCCGACTAAACCCGTAAATGTAAGAAAATGTAAGAAAATGCATTTTTTACGAAAAACATTTTTTGCTAAAATGTCGTAAGGGGGGACCCTGTCGTAAAAATTCCAAAAAACTGACTTGCTTCAGCAGCACAATTCTGGTGCTGTATTTGTAGGAGATGTCTCAAAACGTCATCAGTAGTCCCTACAAAACCTAAAAATGGCATAAAATGCTTTTTTTGGGAAAACTTTTTTTTTACAAAAAAAAATTCTAAAAAACGGACTTTCTTCAGCAGCACAATTCTGGTGCTGTAGTTGTAGGAGATGTCTCAAAACGTCATCAGGAGTCCCGACTAAACCCGTAAATGTAAGAAAATGTAAGAAAATGCATTTTTTAAGAAAAACATTTTTTGCTAAAATGTCGTAAGGGGGGACCCTGTCGTAAAAATTCCAAAAAACTGACTTGCTTCAGCAGCACAATTCTGGTGCTGTATTTGTAGGAGATGTCTCAAAACGTCATCAGTAGTCCCTACAAAACCTAAAAATGGCATAAAATGCTTTTTTTGGGAAAACTTTTTTTTTACAAAAAAAAATTCTAAAAAACGGACTTTCTTCAGCAGCACAATTCTGGTGCTGTAGTTGTAGGAGATGTCTCAAAACGTCATCAGGAGTCCCGACTAAACCCGTAAATGTAAGAAAATGTAAGAAAATGCATTTTTTAAGAAAAACATTTTTTGCTAAAATGTCGTAAGGGGGGACCCTGTCGTAAAAATGCCAAAAAACTGACTTGCTTCAGCAGTACAATTCTGGTGCTGTAGTTGTAGGAGATGTCTCAAAACGTCATCAGGAGTCCCTACAAAACCTAAAAATGGCATAAAATGCTTTTTTTGGGAAAACTTTTTTTTTACAAAAAAAAATTCCAAAAAACGGACTTTCTTCAGCAGCACAATTCTGGTGCTGTAGTTGTAGGAGATGTCTCAAAACGTCATCAGGAGTCCCGACTAAACCCGTAAATGTAAGAAAATGTAAGAAAATGCATTTTTTAAGAAAAACATTTTTTGCTAAAATGTCGTAAGGGGGGACCCTGTCGTAAAAATGCCAAAAAACGGACTTGCTTCAGCAGTACAATTCTGGTGCTGTAGTTGTAGTAGATGTCTCAAAACGTCATCAGGAGTCCCTACAAAACCTAAAAATGGCATAAAATGCTTTTTTTGGTAAACTTTTTTTTTACAAAAAAAAATTCAAAAAACAGACTTGCTTCAGCAGCACAATTCTGGTGCTGTAGTTGTAGGAGATGTCTCAAAACGTCATCAGGAGTCCCGACTATACCCGAAAATGTAAGAAAATGCATTTTTTACGAAAAACATTTTTTGCTAAAATGTCGTAAGGGGGGACCCTGTCGTAAAAATGCCAAAAAACTGACTTGCTTCAGCAGTACAATTCTGGTGCTGTAGTTGTAGGAGATGTCTCAAAACGTCATCAGGAGTCCCTACAAAACCTAAAAATGGCATAAAATGCTTTTTTTGGGAAAACTTTTTTTTTACAAAAAAAAATTCCAAAAAACGGACTTGCTTCAGCAGCACAATTCTGGTGCTGTAGTTGTAGGAGATGTCTCAAAACGTCATCAGGAGTCCCGACTAAACCCGTAAATGTAAGAAAATGTAAGAAAATGCATTTTTTACGAAAAACATTTTTTGCTAAAATGTCGTAAGGGGGGACCCTGTCGTAAAAATTCCAAAAAACTGACTTGCTTCAGCAGCACAATTCTGGTGCTGTAGTTGTAGGAGATGTCTCAAAACGTCATCAGGAGTCCCTACAAAACCTAAAAATGGCATAAAATGCTTTTTTTGGGAAAACTTTTTTTTTACAAAAAAAAATTCCAAAAAACGGACTTTCTTCAGCAGCACAATTCTGGTGCTGTAGTTGTAGGAGATGTCTCAAAACGTCATCAGGAGTCCCGACTAAACCCGTAAATGTAACAAAATGTAAGAAAATGCATTTTTTAAGAAAAACATTTTTTGCTAAAATGTCGTAAGGGGGGACCCTGTCGTAAAAATGCCAAAAAACGGACTTGCTTCAGCAGTACAATTCTGGTGCTGTAGTTGTAGTAGATGTCTCAAAACGTCATCAGGAGTCCCTACAAAACCTAAAAATGGCATAAAATGCTTTTTTTGGTAAACTTTTTTTTTACAAAAAAAAATTCAAAAAACAGACTTGCTTCAGCAGCACAATTCTGGTGCTGTAGTTGTAGGAGATGTCTCAAAACGTCATCAGGAGTCCCGACTAAACCCGTAAATGTAAGAAAATGTAAGAAAATGCATTTTTTAAGAAAAACATTTTTTGCTAAAATGTCGTAAGGGGGGACCCTGTCGTAAAAATGCCAAAAAACGGACTTGCTTCAGCAGTACAATTCTGGTGCTGTAGTTGTAGTAGATGTCTCAAAACGTCATCAGGAGTCCCTACAAAACCTAAAAATGGCATAAAATGCTTTTTTTGGTAAACTTTTTTTTTACAAAAAAAAATTCAAAAAACAGACTTGCTTCAGCAGCACAATTCTGGTGCTGTAGTTGTAGGAGATGTCTCAAAACGTCATCAGGAGTCCCGACTAAACCCGTAAATGTAAGAAAATGTAAGAAAATGCATTTTTTAAGAAAAACATTTTTTGCTAAAATGTCGTAAGGGGGGACCCTGTCGTAAAAATGCCAAAAAACTGACTTGCTTCAGCAGCACAATTCTGGTGCTGTAGTTGTAGGAGATGTCTCAAAACGTCATCAGGAGTCCCGACTAAACCCGTAAATGTAAGAAAATGTAAGAAAATGCATTTTTTACGAAAAACATTTTTTGCTAAAATGTCGTAAGGGGGGACCCTGTCGTAAAAATTCCAAAAAACTGACTTGCTTCAGCAGCACAATTCTGGTGCTGTAGTTGTAGGAGATGTCTCAAAACGTCATCAGGAGTCCCGACTAAACCCGTAAATGTAAGAAAATGTAAGAAAATGCATTTTTTACGAAAAACATTTTTTGCTAAAATGTCGTAAGGGGGGACCCTGTCGTAAAAATTCCAAAAAACTGACTTGCTTCAGCAGCACAATTCTGGTGCTGTAGTTGTAGGAGATGTCTCAAAACGTCATCAGGAGTCCCTACAAAACCTAAAAATGGCATAAAATGCTTTTTTTGGGAAAACTTTTTTTTTACAAAAAAAAATCCAAAAAACGGACTTGCTTCAGCAGCACAATTCTGGTGCTGTAGTTGTAGGAGATGTCTCAAAACGTCATCAGGAGTCCCGACTAAACCCGTAAATGTAAGAAAATGTAAGAAAATGCATTTTTTAAGAAAAACATTTTTTGCTAAAATGTCGTAAGGGGGGACCCTGTCGTAAAAATTCCAAAAAACTGACTTGCTTCAGCAGCACAATTATGGTGCTGTATTTGTAGGAGATGTCTCAAAACGTCATCAGGAGTCCCGACTAAACCCGTAAATGTAAGAAAATGTAAGAAAATGCATTTTTTAAGAAAAACATTTTTTGCTAAAATGTCGTAAGGGGGGACCCTGTCGTAAAAATGCCAAAAAACTGACTTGCTTCAGCAGTACAATTCTGGTGCTGTAGTTGTAGGAGATGTCTCAAAACGTCATCAGGAGTCCCTACAAAACCTAAAAATGGCATAAAATGCTTTTTTTGGGAAAACTTTTTTTTTACAAAAAAAAATTCCAAAAAACGGACTTTCTTCAGCAGCACAATTCTGGTGCTGTAGTTGTAGGAGATGTCTCAAAACGTCATCAGGAGTCCCGACTAAACCCGTAAATGTAAGAAAATGTAAGAAAATGCATTTTTTAAGAAAAACATTTTTTGCTAAAATGTCGTAAGGGGGGACCCTGTCGTAAAAATGCCAAAAAACGGACTTGCTTCAGCAGTACAATTCTGGTGCTGTAGTTGTAGTAGATGTCTCAAAACGTCATCAGGAGTCCCTACAAAACCTAAAAATGGCATAAAATGCTTTTTTTGGTAAACTTTTTTTTTACAAAAAAAAATTCAAAAAACAGACTTGCTTCAGCAGCACAATTCTGGTGCTGTAGTTGTAGGAGATGTCTCAAAACGTCATCAGGAGTCCCGACTAAACCCGAAAATGTAAGAAAATGCATTTTTTACGAAAAACATTTTTTGCTAAAATGTCGTAAGGGGGGACCCTGTCGTAAAAATTCCAAAAAACTGACTTGCTTCAGCAGCACAATTCTGGTGCTGTAGTTGTAGGAGATGTATTAAAATGTCATCAGGAGTCCCTACAAAACCTAAAAATGGCATAAAATGCTTTTTTTGGGGAAACTTTTTTTTTACAAAAAAAAATTCAAAAAACAGACTTGCTTCAGCAGCACAATTCTGGTGCTGTAGTTGTAGGAGATGTCTCAAAACGTCATCAGGAGTCCCGACTAAACCCGTAAATGTAAGAAAATATAAGAAAATGCATTTTTTACGAAAAACATTTTTTGCTAAAATGTCGTAAGGGGGGACCCTGTCGTAAAAATGCCAAAAAACGGACTTGCTTCAGCAGTACAATTCTGGTGCTGTAGTTGTAGTAGATGTCTCAAAACGTCATCAGGAGTCCCGACTAAACCCGTAAATGTAAGAAAATGTAAGAAAATGCATTTTTTACGAAAAACATTTTTTGCTAAAATGTCGTAAGGGGGGCCCCTGTCGTAAAAATTCCAAAAAACTGACTTGCTTCAGCAGCACAATTCTGGTGCTGTAGTTGTAGGAGATGTCTCAAAACGTCATCAGGAGTCCCTACAAAACCTAAAAATGGCATAAAATGCTTTTTTTGGGAAAACTTTTTTTTTACAAAAAAAAATTCCAAAAAACGGACTTTCTTCAGCAGCACAATTCTGGTGCTGTAGTTGTAGGAGATGTCTCAAAACGTCATCAGGAGTCCCGACTAAACCCGTAAATGTAAGAAAATGTAAGAAAATGCATTTTTTAAGAAAAACATTTTTTGCTAAAATGTCGTAAGGGGGGACCCTGTCGTAAAAATGCCAAAAAACGGACTTGCTTCAGCAGTACAATTCTGGTGCTGTAGTTGTAGGAGATGTCTCAAAACGTCATCAGGAGTCCCTACAAAACCTAAAAATGGCATAAAATGCTTTTTTTGGGAAAACTTTTTTTTTACAAAACAAAATTCTAAAAAACGGACTTGCTTCAGCAGCACAATTCTGGTGCTGTAGTTGTAGGAGATGTCTCAAAACGTCATCAGGAGTCCCGACTAAACCCGTAAATGTAAGAAAATGTAAGAAAATGCATTTTTTAAGAAAAACATTTTTTGCTAAAATGTCGTAAGGGGGGACCCTGTCGTAAAAATGCCAAAAAACTGACTTGCTTCAGCAGTACAATTCTGGTGCTGTAGTTGTAGGAGATGTCTCAAAACGTCATCAGGAGTCCCTACAAAACCTAAAAATGGCATAAAATGCTTTTTTTGGGAAAACTTTTTTTTTACAAAAATTTTTTCCAAAAAACGGACTTTCTTCAGCAGCACAATTCTGGTGCTGTAGTTGTAGGAGATGTCTCAAAACGTCATCAGGAGTCCCGACTAAACCCGTAAATGTAAGAAAATGTAAGAAAATGCATTTTTTAAGAAAAACATTTTTTGCTAAAATGTCGTAAGGGGGGACCCTGTCGTAAAAATGCCAAAAAACGGACTTGCTTCAGCAGTACAATTCTGGTGCTGTAGTTGTAGTAGATGTCTCAAAACGTCATCAGGAGTCCCTACAAAACCTAAAAATGGCATAAAATGCTTTTTTTGGTAAACTTTTTTTTTACAAAAAAAAATTCAAAAAACAGACTTGCTTCAGCAGCACAATTCTGGTGCTGTAGTTGTAGGAGATGTCTCAAAACGTCATCAGGAGTCCCGACTAAACCCGAAAATGTAAGAAAATGCATTTTTTACGAAAAACATTTTTTGCTAAAATGTCGTAAGGGGGGACCCTGTCGTAAAAATGCCAAAAAACTGACTTGCTTCAGCAGTACAATTCTGGTGCTGTAGTTGTAGGAGATGTCTCAAAACGTCATCAGGAGTCCCTACAAAACCTAAAAATGGCATAAAATGCTTTTTTTGGGAAAACTTTTTTCTTACAAAAAAAATTTCCAAAAAACGGACTTTCTTCAGCAGCACAATTCTGGTGCTGTAGTTGTAGGAGATGTCTCAAAACGTCATCAGGAGTCCCGACTAAACCCGTAAATGTAACAAAATGTAAGAAAATGCATTTTTTAAGAAAAACATTTTTTGCTAAAATGTCGTAAGGGGGGACCCTGTCGTAAAAATGCCAAAAAACGGACTTGCTTCAGCAGTACAATTCTGGTGCTGTAGTTGTAGTAGATGTCTCAAAACGTCATCAGTAGTCCCTACAAAACCTAAAAATGGCATAAAATGCTTTTTTTGGGAAAACTTTTTTTTTACAAAAAAAAATTCTAAAAAACGGACTTTCTTCAGCAGCACAATTCTGGTGCTGTAGTTGTAGGAGATGTCTCAAAACGTCATCAGGAGTCCCGACTAAACCCGTAAATGTAAGAAAATGTAAGAAAATGCATTTTTTAAGAAAAACATTTTTTGCTAAAATGTCGTAAGGGGGGACCCTGTCGTAAAAATGCCAAAAAACTGACTTGCTTCAGCAGTACAATTCTGGTGCTGTAGTTGTAGGAGATGTCTCAAAACGTCATCAGGAGTCCCTATAAAACCTAAAAATGGCATAAAATGCTTTTTTTGGGAAAACTTTTTTTTTACAAAAAAAAATTCTAAAAAACGGACTTTCTTCAGCAGCACAATTCTGGTGCTGTAGTTGTAGGAGATGTCTCAAAACGTCATCAGGAGTCCCGACTAAACCCGTAAATGTAAGAAAATGTAAGAAAATGCATTTTTTAAGAAAAACATTTTTTGCTAAAATGTCGTAAGGGGGGACCCTGTCGTAAAAATGCCAAAAAACTGACTTGCTTCAGCAGCACAATTCTGGTGCTGTAGTTGTAGGAGATGTCTTAAAACGTCATCAGGAGTCCCTACAAAACCTAAAAATGGCATAAAATGCTTTTTTTGGGAAAACTTTTTTTTTACAAAAAAAAATTCCAAAAAACGGACTTTCTTCAGCAGCACAATTCTGGTGCTGTAGTTGTAGGAGATGTCTCAAAACGTCATCAGGAGTCCCGACTAAACCCGTAAATGTAAGAAAATGTAAGAAAATGCATTTTTTAAGAAAAACATTTTTTGCTAAAATGTCGTAAGGGGGGGGGACCCTGTCGTAAAAATGCCAAAAAACGGACTTGCTTCAGCAGTACAATTCTGGTGCTGTAGTTGTAGTAGATGTCTCAAAACGTCATCAGGAATCCCTACAAAACCTAAAAATGGCATAAAATGCTTTTTTTGGTAAACTTTTTTTTTACAAAAAAAAATTCAAAAAACAGACTTGCTTCAGCAGCACAATTCTGGTGCTGTAGTTGTAGGAGATGTCTCAAAACGTCATCAGGAGTCCCGACTAAACCCGTAAATGTAACAAAATGTAAGAAAATGCATTTTTTAAGAAAAACATTTTTTGCTAAAATGTCGTAAGGGGGGACCCTGTCGTAAAAATGCCAAAAAACGGACTTGCTTCAGCAGTACAATTCTGGTGCTGTAGTTGTAGTAGATGTCTCAAAACGTCATCAGGAGTCCCTACAAAACCTAAAAATGGCATAAAATGCTTTTTTTGGTAAACTTTTTTTTTACAAAAAAAAATTCAAAAAACAGACTTGCTTCAGCAGCACAATTCTGGTGCTGTAGTTGTAGGAGATGTCTCAAAACGTCATCAGGAGTCCCGACTAAACCCGTAAATGTAAGAAAATGTAAGAAAATGCATTTTTTACGAAAAACATTTTTTGCTAAAATGTCGTAAGGGGGGACCCTGTCGTAAAAATTCCAAAAAACTGACTTGCTTCAGCAGCACAATTCTGGTGCTGTAGTTGTAGGAGATGTATTAAAATGTCATCAGGAGTCCCTACAAAACCTAAAAATGGCATAAAATGCTTTTTTTGGGGAAACTTTTTTTTTACAAAAAAAAATTCAAAAAACAGACTTGCTTCAGCAGCACAATTCTGGTGCTGTAGTTGTAGGAGATGTCTCAAAACGTCATCAGGAGTCCCGACTAAACCCGTAAATGTAAGAAAATGTAAGAAAATGCATTTTTTACGAAAAACATTTTTTGCTAAAATGTCGTAAGGGGGGACCCTGTCGTAAAAATGCCAAAAAACGGACTTGCTTCAGCAGTACAATTCTGGTGCTGTAGTTGTAGTAGATGTCTCAAAACGTCATCAGGAGTCCCGACTAAACCCGTAAATGTAAGAAAATGTAAGAAAATGCATTTTTTACGAAAAACATTTTTTGCTAAAATGTCGTAAGGGGGGCCCTGTCGTAAAAATGCCAAAAAACGGACTTGCTTCAGCAGTACAATTCTGGTGCTGTAGTTGTAGGAGATGTCTCAAAACGTCATCAGGAGTCCCTACAAAACCTAAAAATGGCATAAAATGCTTTTTTTGGGAAAACTTTTTTTTTACAAAAAAAAATTCTAAAAAACGGACTTGCTTCAGCAGCACAATTCTGGTGCTGTAGTTGTAGGAGATGTCTCAAAACGTCATCAGGAGTCCCGACTAAACCCGTAAATGTAAGAAAATGTAAGAAAATGCATTTTTTAAGAAAAACATTTTTTGCTAAAATGTCGTAAGGGGGGACCCTGTCGTAAAAATTCCAAAAAACTGACTTGCTTCAGCAGTACAATTCTGGTGCTGTAGTTGTAGGAGATGTCTCAAAACGTCATCAGGAGTCCCTACAAAACCTAAAAATGGCATAAAATGCTTTTTTTGGGAAAACTTTTTTTTTACAAAAAAAAATTCAAAAAACAGACTTGCTTCAGCAGCACAATTCTGGTGCTGTAGTTGTAGGAGATGTCTCAAAACGTCATCAGGAGTCCCGACTAAACCCGTAAATGTAAGAAAATGTAAGAAAATGCATTTTTTAAGAAAAACATTTTTTGCTAAAATGTCGTAAGGGGGGACCCTGTCGTAAAAATGCCAAAAAACGGACTTGCTTCAGCAGTACAATTCTGGTGCTGTAGTTGTAGGAGATGTCTCAAAACGTCATCAGGAGTCCCTACAAAACCTAAAAATGGCATAAAATGCTTTTTTTGGGAAAACTTTTTTTTTACAAAAAAAAATTCTAAAAAACGGACTTGCTTCAGCAGCACAATTCTGGTGCTGTAGTTGTAGGAGATGTCTCAAAACGTCATCAGGAGTCCCGACTAAACCCGTAAATGTAAGAAAATGTAAGAAAATGCATTTTTTAAGAAAAACATTTTTTGCTAAAATGTCGTAAGGGGGGACCCTGTCGTAAAAATGCCAAAAAACTGACTTGCTTCAGCAGTACAATTCTGGTGCTGTAGTTGTAGGAGATGTCTCAAAACGTCATCAGGAGTCCCTACAAAACCTAAAAATGGCATAAAATGCTTTTTTTGGGAAAACTTTTTTTTTACAAAAAATGTTTCCAAAAAACGGACTTTCTTCAGCAGCACAATTCTGGTGCTGTAGTTGTAGGAGATGTCTCAAAACGTCATCAGGAGTCCCGACTAAACCCGAAAATGTAAGAAAATGCATTTTTTACGAAAAACATTTTTTGCTAAAATGTCGTAAGGGGGGACCCTGTCGTAAAAATGCCAAAAAACTGACTTGCTTCAGCAGTACAATTCTGGTGCTGTAGTTGTAGGAGATGTCTCAAAACGTCATCAGGAGTCCCTACAAAACCTAAAAATGGCATAAAATGCTTTTTTTGGGAAAACTTTTTTCTTACAAAAAAAAATTCCAAAAAACGGACTTTCTTCAGCAGCACAATTCTGGTGCTGTAGTTGTAGGAGATGTCTCAAAACGTCATCAGGAGTCCCGACTAAACCCGTAAATGTAACAAAATGTAAGAAAATGCATTTTTTAAGAAAAACATTTTTTGCTAAAATGTCGTAAGGGGGGACCCTGTCGTAAAAATGCCAAAAAACGGACTTGCTTCAGCAGTACAATTCTGGTGCTGTAGTTGTAGTAGATGTCTCAAAACGTCATCAGGAGTCCCTACAAAACCTAAAAATGGCATAAAATGCTTTTTTTGGTAAACTTTTATTTTACAAAAAAAAATTCAAAAAACAGACTTGCTTCAGCAGCACAATTCTGGTGCTGTAGTTGTAGGAGATGTCTCAAAACGTCATCAGGAGTCCCGACTAAACCCGTAAATGTAAGAAAATGTAAGAAAATGCATTTTTTAAGAAAAACATTTTTTGCTAAAATGTCGTAAGGGGGGACCCTGTCGTAAAAATTCCAAAAAACGGACTTGCTTCAGCAGCACAATTCTGGTGCTGTATTTGTAGGAGATGTCTCAAAACGTCATCAGTAGTCCCTACAAAACCTAAAAATGGCATAAAATGCTTTTTTTGGGAAAACTTTTTTTTTACAAAAAAAAATTCTAAAAAACGGACTTTCTTCAGCAGCACAATTCTGGTGCTGTAGTTGTAGGAGATGTCTCAAAACGTCATCAGGAGTCCCGACTAAACCCGTAAATGTAAGAAAATGTAAGAAAATGCATTTTTTAAGAAAAACATTTTTTGCTAAAATGTCGTAAGGGGGGACCCTGTCGTAAAAATGCCAAAAAACTGACTTGCTTCAGCAGTACAATTCTGGTGCTGTAGTTGTAGGAGATGTCTCAAAACGTCATCAGGAGTCCCTATAAAACCTAAAAATGGCATAAAATGCTTTTTTTGGGAAAACTTTTTTTTTACAAAAAAAAATTCTAAAAAACGGACTTTCTTCAGCAGCACAATTCTGGTGCTGTAGTTGTAGGAGATGTCTCAAAACGTCATCAGGAGTCCCGACTAAACCCGTAAATGTAAGAAAATGTAAGAAAATGCATTTTTTAAGAAAAACATTTTTTGCTAAAATGTCGTAAGGGGGGACCCTGTCGTAAAAATGCCAAAAAACGGACTTTCTTCAGCAGCACAATTCTGGTGCTGTAGTTGTAGGAGATGTCTCAAAACGTCATCAGGAGTCCCGACTAAACCCGTAAATGTAAGAAAATGTAAGAAAATGCATTTTTTAAGAAAAACATTTTTTGCTAAAATGTCGTAAGGGGGGACCCTGTCGTAAAAATGCCAAAAAACTGACTTGCTTCAGCAGCACAATTCTGGTGCTGTAGTTGTAGGAGATGTCTTAAAACGTCATCAGGAGTCCCTACAAAACCTAAAAATGGCATAAAATGCTTTTTTTGGGAAAACTTTTTTTTTACAAAAAAAAATTCCAAAAAACGGACTTTCTTCAGCAGCCCAATTCTGGTGCTGTAGTTGTAGGAGATGTCTCAAAACGTCATCAGGAGTCCCGACTAAACCCGTAAATGTAAGAAAATGTAAGAAAATGCATTTTTTAAGAAAAACATTTTTTGCTAAAATGTCGTAAGGGGGGGGGACCCTGTCGTAAAAATGCCAAAAAACGGACTTGCTTCAGCAGTACAATTCTGGTGCTGTAGTTGTAGTAGATGTCTCAAAACGTCATCAGGAATCCCTACAAAACCTAAAAATGGCATAAAATGCTTTTTTTGGTAAACTTTTTTTTTACAAAAAAAAATTCAAAAAACAGACTTGCTTCAGCAGCACAATTCTGGTGCTGTAGTTGTAGGAGATGTCTCAAAACGTCATCAGGAGTCCCGACTAAACCCGTAAATGTAAGAAAATGTAAGAAAATGCATTTTTTACGAAAAACATTTTTTGCTAAAATGTCGTAAGGGGGGACCCTGTCGTAAAAATTCCAAAAAACTGACTTGCTTCAGCAGCACAATTCTGGTGCTGTAGTTGTAGGAGATGTCTCAAAACGTCATCAGGAGTCCCTACAAAACCTAAAAATGGCATAAAATGCTTTTTTTGGGAAAACTTTTTTTTTACAAAAAAAAATCCAAAAAACGGACTTGCTTCAGCAGCACAATTCTGGTGCTGTAGTTGTAGGAGATGTCTCAAAACGTCATCAGGAGTCCCGACTAAACCCGTAAATGTAAGAAAATGTAAGAAAATGCATTTTTTAAGAAAAACATTTTTTGCTAAAATGTCGTAAGGGGGGACCCTGTCGTAAAAATTCCAAAAAACTGACTTGCTTCAGCAGCACAATTCTGGTGCTGTATTTGTAGGAGATGTCTCAAAACGTCATCAGTAGTCCCTACAAAACCTAAAAATGGCATAAAATGCTTTTTTTGGGAAAACTTTTTTTTTACAAAAAAAAATTCTAAAAAACGGACTTTCTTCAGCAGCACAATTCTGGTGCTGTAGTTGTAGGAGATGTCTCAAAACGTCATCAGGAGTCCCGACTAAACCCGTAAATGTAAGAAAATGTAAGAAAATGCATTTTTTAAGAAAAACATTTTTTGCTAAAATGTCGTAAGGGGGGACCCTGTCGTAAAAATGCCAAAAAACTGACTTGCTTCAGCAGTACAATTCTGGTGCTGTAGTTGTAGGAGATGTCTCAAAACGTCATCAGGAGTCCCTACAAAACCTAAAAATGGCATAAAATGCTTTTTTTGGGAAAACTTTTTTTTTACAAAAAAAAATTCCAAAAAACGGACTTTCTTCAGCAGCACAATTCTGGTGCTGTAGTTGTAGGAGATGTCTCAAAACGTCATCAGGAGTCCCGACTAAACCCGTAAATGTAAGAAAATGTAAGAAAATGCATTTTTTAAGAAAAACATTTTTTGCTAAAATGTCGTAAGGGGGGACCCTGTCGTAAAAATGCCAAAAAACGGACTTGCTTCAGCAGTACAATTCTGGTGCTGTAGTTGTAGTAGATGTCTCAAAACGTCATCAGGAGTCCCTACAAAACCTAAAAATGGCATAAAATGCTTTTTTTGGTAAACTTTTTTTTTACAAAAAAAATTTCAAAAAACAGACTTGCTTCAGCAGCACAATTCTGGTGCTGTAGTTGTAGGAGATGTCTCAAAACGTCATCAGGAGTCCCGACTAAACCCGAAAATGTAAGAAAATGCATTTTTTACGAAAAACATTTTTTGCTAAAATGTCGTAAGGGGGGACCCTGTCGTAAAAATGCCAAAAAACTGACTTGCTTCAGCAGTACAATTCTGGTGCTGTAGTTGTAGGAGATGTCTCAAAACGTCATCAGGAGTCCCTACAAAACCTAAAAATGGCATAAAATGCTTTTTTTGGGAAAACTTTTTTTTTACAAAAAAAAATTCCAAAAAACGGACTTGCTTCAGCAGCACAATTCTGGTGCTGTAGTTGTAGGAGATGTCTCAAAACGTCATCAGGAGTCCCGACTAAACCCGTAAATGTAAGAAAATGTAAGAAAATGCATTTTTTACGAAAAACATTTTTTGCTAAAATGTCGTAAGGGGGGACCCTGTCGTAAAAATTCCAAAAAACTGACTTGCTTCAGCAGCACAATTCTGGTGCTGTAGTTGTAGGAGATGTCTCAAAACGTCATCAGGAGTCCCTACAAAACCTAAAAATGGCATAAAATGCTTTTTTTGGGAAAACTTTTTTTTTTACAAAAAAAAATTCAAAAAACGGACTTTCTTCAGCAGCACAATTCTGGTGCTGTAGTTGTAGGAGATGTCTCAAAACGTCATCAGGAGTCCCGACTAAACCCGTAAATGTAACAAAATGTAAGAAAATGCATTTTTTAAGAAAAACATTTTTTGCTAAAATGTCGTAAGGGGGGACCCTGTCGTAAAAATGCCAAAAAACGGACTTGCTTCAGCAGTACAATTCTGGTGCTGTAGTTGTAGTAGATGTCTCAAAACGTCATCAGGAGTCCCTACAAAACCTAAAAATGGCATAAAATGCTTTTTTTGGTAAACTTTTTTTTTACAAAAAAAAATTCAAAAAACAGACTTGCTTCAGCAGCACAATTCTGGTGCTGTAGTTGTAGGAGATGTCTCAAAACGTCATCAGGAGTCCCGACTAAACCCGTAAATGTAAGAAAATGTAAGAAAATGCATTTTTTACGAAAAACATTTTTTGCTAAAATGTCGTAAGGGGGGACCCTGTCGTAAAAATTCCAAAAAACTGACTTGCTTCAGCAGCACAATTCTGGTGCTGTAGTTGTAGGAGATGTCTCAAAACGTCATCAGGAGTCCCTACAAAACCTAAAAATGGCATAAAATGCTTTTTTTGGGAAAACTTTTTTTTTACAAAAAAAAATCCAAAAAACGGACTTGCTTCAGCAGCACAATTCTGGTGCTGTAGTTGTAGGAGATGTCTCAAAACGTCATCAGGAGTCCCGACTAAACCCGTAAATGTAAGAAAATGTAAGAAAATGCATTTTTTAAGAAAAACATTTTTTGCTAAAATGTCGTAAGGGGGGACCCTGTCGTAAAAATTCCAAAAAACTGACTTGCTTCAGCAGCACAATTATGGTGCTGTATTTGTAGGAGATGTCTCAAAACGTCATCAGGAGTCCCGACTAAACCCGTAAATGTAAGAAAATGTAAGAAAATGCATTTTTTAAGAAAAACATTTTTTGCTAAAATGTCGTAAGGGGGGACCCTGTCGTAAAAATGCCAAAAAACTGACTTGCTTCAGCAGTACAATTCTGGTGCTGTAGTTGTAGGAGATGTCTCAAAACGTCATCAGGAGTCCCTACAAAACCTAAAAATGGCATAAAATGCTTTTTTTGGGAAAACTTTTTTTTTACAAAAAAAAATTCCAAAAAACGGACTTTCTTCAGCAGCACAATTCTGGTGCTGTAGTTGTAGGAGATGTCTCAAAACGTCATCAGGAGTCCCGACTAAACCCGTAAATGTAAGAAAATGTAAGAAAATGCATTTTTTAAGAAAAACATTTTTTGCTAAAATGTCGTAAGGGGGGACCCTGTCGTAAAAATGCCAAAAAACGGACTTGCTTCAGCAGTACAATTCTGGTGCTGTAGTTGTAGTAGATGTCTCAAAACGTCATCAGGAGTCCCTACAAAACCTAAAAATGGCATAAAATGCTTTTTTTGGTAAACTTTTTTTTTACAAAAAAAAATTCAAAAAACAGACTTGCTTCAGCAGCACAATTCTGGTGCTGTAGTTGTAGGAGATGTCTCAAAACGTCATCAGGAGTCCCGACTAAACCCGAAAATGTAAGAAAATGCATTTTTTACGAAAAACATTTTTTGCTAAAATGTCGTAAGGGGGGACCCTGTCGTAAAAATTCCAAAAAACTGACTTGCTTCAGCAGCACAATTCTGGTGCTGTAGTTGTAGGAGATGTATTAAAATGTCATCAGGAGTCCCTACAAAACCTAAAAATGGCATAAAATGCTTTTTTTGGGGAAACTTTTTTTTTACAAAAAAAAATTCAAAAAACAGACTTGCTTCAGCAGCACAATTCTGGTGCTGTAGTTGTAGGAGATGTCTCAAAACGTCATCAGGAGTCCCGACTAAACCCGTAAATGTAAGAAAATATAAGAAAATGCATTTTTTACGAAAAACATTTTTTGCTAAAATGTCGTAAGGGGGGACCCTGTCGTAAAAATGCCAAAAAACGGACTTGCTTCAGCAGTACAATTCTGGTGCTGTAGTTGTAGTAGATGTCTCAAAACGTCATCAGGAGTCCCGACTAAACCCGTAAATGTAAGAAAATGTAAGAAAATGCATTTTTTACGAAAAACATTTTTTGCTAAAATGTCGTAAGGGGGGCCCCTGTCGTAAAAATTCCAAAAAACTGACTTGCTTCAGCAGCACAATTCTGGTGCTGTAGTTGTAGGAGATGTCTCAAAACGTCATCAGGAGTCCCTACAAAACCTAAAAATGGCATAAAATGCTTTTTTTGGGAAAACTTTTTTTTTACAAAAAAAAATTCCAAAAAACGGACTTTCTTCAGCAGCACAATTCTGGTGCTGTAGTTGTAGGAGATGTCTCAAAACGTCATCAGGAGTCCCGACTAAACCCGTAAATGTAAGAAAATGTAAGAAAATGCATTTTTTAAGAAAAACATTTTTTGCTAAAATGTCGTAAGGGGGGACCCTGTCGTAAAAATGCCAAAAAACGGACTTGCTTCAGCAGTACAATTCTGGTGCTGTAGTTGTAGGAGATGTCTCAAAACGTCATCAGGAGTCCCTACAAAACCTAAAAATGGCATAAAATGCTTTTTTTGGGAAAACTTTTTTTTTACAAAACAAAATTCTAAAAAACGGACTTGCTTCAGCAGCACAATTCTGGTGCTGTAGTTGTAGGAGATGTCTCAAAACGTCATCAGGAGTCCCGACTAAACCCGTAAATGTAAGAAAATGTAAGAAAATGCATTTTTTAAGAAAAACATTTTTTGCTAAAATGTCGTAAGGGGGGACCCTGTCGTAAAAATGCCAAAAAACTGACTTGCTTCAGCAGTACAATTCTGGTGCTGTAGTTGTAGGAGATGTCTCAAAACGTCATCAGGAGTCCCTACAAAACCTAAAAATGGCATAAAATGCTTTTTTTGGGAAAACTTTTTTTTTACAAAAAATTTTTCCAAAAAACGGACTTTCTTCAGCAGCACAATTCTGGTGCTGTAGTTGTAGGAGATGTCTCAAAACGTCATCAGGAGTCCCGACTAAACCCGTAAATGTAAGAAAATGTAAGAAAATGCATTTTTTAAGAAAAACATTTTTTGCTAAAATGTCGTAAGGGGGGACCCTGTCGTAAAAATGCCAAAAAACGGACTTGCTTCAGCAGTACAATTCTGGTGCTGTAGTTGTAGTAGATGTCTCAAAACGTCATCAGGAGTCCCTACAAAACCTAAAAATGGCATAAAATGCTTTTTTTGGTAAACTTTTTTTTTACAAAAAAAAATTCAAAAAACAGACTTGCTTCAGCAGCACAATTCTGGTGCTGTAGTTGTAGGAGATGTCTCAAAACGTCATCAGGAGTCCCGACTAAACCCGAAAATGTAAGAAAATGCATTTTTTACGAAAAACATTTTTTGCTAAAATGTCGTAAGGGGGGACCCTGTCGTAAAAATGCCAAAAAACTGACTTGCTTCAGCAGTACAATTCTGGTGCTGTAGTTGTAGGAGATGTCTCAAAACGTCATCAGGAGTCCCTACAAAACCTAAAAATGGCATAAAATGCTTTTTTTGGGAAAACTTTTTTCTTACAAAAAAAATTTCCAAAAAACGGACTTTCTTCAGCAGCACAATTCTGGTGCTGTAGTTGTAGGAGATGTCTCAAAACGTCATCAGGAGTCCCGACTAAACCCGTAAATGTAACAAAATGTAAGAAAATGCATTTTTTAAGAAAAACATTTTTTGCTAAAATGTCGTAAGGGGGGACCCTGTCGTAAAAATGCCAAAAAACGGACTTGCTTCAGCAGTACAATTCTGGTGCTGTAGTTGTAGTAGATGTCTCAAAACGTCATCAGTAGTCCCTACAAAACCTAAAAATGGCATAAAATGCTTTTTTTGGGAAAACTTTTTTTTTACAAAAAAAAATTCTAAAAAACGGACTTTCTTCAGCAGCACAATTCTGGTGCTGTAGTTGTAGGAGATGTCTCAAAACGTCATCAGGAGTCCCGACTAAACCCGTAAATGTAAGAAAATGTAAGAAAATGCATTTTTTAAGAAAAACATTTTTTGCTAAAATGTCGTAAGGGGGGACCCTGTCGTAAAAATGCCAAAAAACTGACTTGCTTCAGCAGTACAATTCTGGTGCTGTAGTTGTAGGAGATGTCTCAAAACGTCATCAGGAGTCCCTATAAAACCTAAAAATGGCATAAAATGCTTTTTTTGGGAAAACTTTTTTTTTACAAAAAAAAATTCTAAAAAACGGACTTTCTTCAGCAGCACAATTCTGGTGCTGTAGTTGTAGGAGATGTCTCAAAACGTCATCAGGAGTCCCGACTAAACCCGTAAATGTAAGAAAATGTAAGAAAATGCATTTTTTAAGAAAAACATTTTTTGCTAAAATGTCGTAAGGGGGGACCCTGTCGTAAAAATGCCAAAAAACTGACTTGCTTCAGCAGCACAATTCTGGTGCTGTAGTTGTAGGAGATGTCTTAAAACGTCATCAGGAGTCCCTACAAAACCTAAAAATGGCATAAAATGCTTTTTTTGGGAAAACTTTTTTTTTACAAAAAAAAATTCCAAAAAACGGACTTTCTTCAGCAGCACAATTCTGGTGCTGTAGTTGTAGGAGATGTCTCAAAACGTCATCAGGAGTCCCGACTAAACCCGTAAATGTAAGAAAATGTAAGAAAATGCATTTTTTAAGAAAAACATTTTTTGCTAAAATGTCGTAAGGGGGGGGGACCCTGTCGTAAAAATGCCAAAAAACGGACTTGCTTCAGCAGTACAATTCTGGTGCTGTAGTTGTAGTAGATGTCTCAAAACGTCATCAGGAATCCCTACAAAACCTAAAAATGGCATAAAATGCTTTTTTTGGTAAACTTTTTTTTTACAAAAAAAAATTCAAAAAACAGACTTGCTTCAGCAGCACAATTCTGGTGCTGTAGTTGTAGGAGATGTCTCAAAACGTCATCAGGAGTCCCGACTAAACCCGTAAATGTAACAAAATGTAAGAAAATGCATTTTTTAAGAAAAACATTTTTTGCTAAAATGTCGTAAGGGGGGACCCTGTCGTAAAAATGCCAAAAAACGGACTTGCTTCAGCAGTACAATTCTGGTGCTGTAGTTGTAGTAGATGTCTCAAAACGTCATCAGGAGTCCCTACAAAACCTAAAAATGGCATAAAATGCTTTTTTTGGTAAACTTTTTTTTTACAAAAAAAAATTCAAAAAACAGACTTGCTTCAGCAGCACAATTCTGGTGCTGTAGTTGTAGGAGATGTCTCAAAACGTCATCAGGAGTCCCGACTAAACCCGTAAATGTAAGAAAATGTAAGAAAATGCATTTTTTACGAAAAACATTTTTTGCTAAAATGTCGTAAGGGGGGACCCTGTCGTAAAAATTCCAAAAAACTGACTTGCTTCAGCAGCACAATTCTGGTGCTGTAGTTGTAGGAGATGTATTAAAATGTCATCAGGAGTCCCTACAAAACCTAAAAATGGCATAAAATGCTTTTTTTGGGGAAACTTTTTTTTTACAAAAAAAAATTCAAAAAACAGACTTGCTTCAGCAGCACAATTCTGGTGCTGTAGTTGTAGGAGATGTCTCAAAACGTCATCAGGAGTCCCGACTAAACCCGTAAATGTAAGAAAATGTAAGAAAATGCATTTTTTACGAAAAACATTTTTTGCTAAAATGTCGTAAGGGGGGACCCTGTCGTAAAAATGCCAAAAAACGGACTTGCTTCAGCAGTACAATTCTGGTGCTGTAGTTGTAGTAGATGTCTCAAAACGTCATCAGGAGTCCCGACTAAACCCGTAAATGTAAGAAAATGTAAGAAAATGCATTTTTTACGAAAAACATTTTTTGCTAAAATGTCGTAAGGGGGGCCCTGTCGTAAAAATGCCAAAAAACGGACTTGCTTCAGCAGTACAATTCTGGTGCTGTAGTTGTAGGAGATGTCTCAAAACGTCATCAGGAGTCCCTACAAAACCTAAAAATGGCATAAAATGCTTTTTTTGGGAAAACTTTTTTTTTACAAAAAAAAATTCTAAAAAACGGACTTGCTTCAGCAGCACAATTCTGGTGCTGTAGTTGTAGGAGATGTCTCAAAACGTCATCAGGAGTCCCGACTAAACCCGTAAATGTAAGAAAATGTAAGAAAATGCATTTTTTAAGAAAAACATTTTTTGCTAAAATGTCGTAAGGGGGGACCCTGTCGTAAAAATTCCAAAAAACTGACTTGCTTCAGCAGTACAATTCTGGTGCTGTAGTTGTAGGAGATGTCTCAAAACGTCATCAGGAGTCCCTACAAAACCTAAAAATGGCATAAAATGCTTTTTTTGGGAAAACTTTTTTTTTACAAAAAAAAATTCAAAAAACAGACTTGCTTCAGCAGCACAATTCTGGTGCTGTAGTTGTAGGAGATGTCTCAAAACGTCATCAGGAGTCCCGACTAAACCCGTAAATGTAAGAAAATGTAAGAAAATGCATTTTTTAAGAAAAACATTTTTTGCTAAAATGTCGTAAGGGGGGACCCTGTCGTAAAAATGCCAAAAAACGGACTTGCTTCAGCAGTACAATTCTGGTGCTGTAGTTGTAGGAGATGTCTCAAAACGTCATCAGGAGTCCCTACAAAACCTAAAAATGGCATAAAATGCTTTTTTTGGGAAAACTTTTTTTTTACAAAAAAAAATTCTAAAAAACGGACTTGCTTCAGCAGCACAATTCTGGTGCTGTAGTTGTAGGAGATGTCTCAAAACGTCATCAGGAGTCCCGACTAAACCCGTAAATGTAAGAAAATGTAAGAAAATGCATTTTTTAAGAAAAACATTTTTTGCTAAAATGTCGTAAGGGGGGACCCTGTCGTAAAAATGCCAAAAAACTGACTTGCTTCAGCAGTACAATTCTGGTGCTGTAGTTGTAGGAGATGTCTCAAAACGTCATCAGGAGTCCCTACAAAACCTAAAAATGGCATAAAATGCTTTTTTTGGGAAAACTTTTTTTTTACAAAAAATGTTTCCAAAAAACGGACTTTCTTCAGCAGCACAATTCTGGTGCTGTAGTTGTAGGAGATGTCTCAAAACGTCATCAGGAGTCCCGACTAAACCCGAAAATGTAAGAAAATGCATTTTTTACGAAAAACATTTTTTGCTAAAATGTCGTAAGGGGGGACCCTGTCGTAAAAATGCCAAAAAACTGACTTGCTTCAGCAGTACAATTCTGGTGCTGTAGTTGTAGGAGATGTCTCAAAACGTCATCAGGAGTCCCTACAAAACCTAAAAATGGCATAAAATGCTTTTTTTGGGAAAACTTTTTTCTTACAAAAAAAAATTCCAAAAAACGGACTTTCTTCAGCAGCACAATTCTGGTGCTGTAGTTGTAGGAGATGTCTCAAAACGTCATCAGGAGTCCCGACTAAACCCGTAAATGTAACAAAATGTAAGAAAATGCATTTTTTAAGAAAAACATTTTTTGCTAAAATGTCGTAAGGGGGGACCCTGTCGTAAAAATGCCAAAAAACGGACTTGCTTCAGCAGTACAATTCTGGTGCTGTAGTTGTAGTAGATGTCTCAAAACGTCATCAGGAGTCCCTACAAAACCTAAAAATGGCATAAAATGCTTTTTTTGGTAAACTTTTATTTTACAAAAAAAAATTCAAAAAACAGACTTGCTTCAGCAGCACAATTCTGGTGCTGTAGTTGTAGGAGATGTCTCAAAACGTCATCAGGAGTCCCGACTAAACCCGTAAATGTAAGAAAATGTAAGAAAATGCATTTTTTAAGAAAAACATTTTTTGCTAAAATGTCGTAAGGGGGGACCCTGTCGTAAAAATTCCAAAAAACGGACTTGCTTCAGCAGCACAATTCTGGTGCTGTATTTGTAGGAGATGTCTCAAAACGTCATCAGTAGTCCCTACAAAACCTAAAAATGGCATAAAATGCTTTTTTTGGGAAAACTTTTTTTTTACAAAAAAAAATTCTAAAAAACGGACTTTCTTCAGCAGCACAATTCTGGTGCTGTAGTTGTAGGAGATGTCTCAAAACGTCATCAGGAGTCCCGACTAAACCCGTAAATGTAAGAAAATGTAAGAAAATGCATTTTTTAAGAAAAACATTTTTTGCTAAAATGTCGTAAGGGGGGACCCTGTCGTAAAAATGCCAAAAAACTGACTTGCTTCAGCAGTACAATTCTGGTGCTGTAGTTGTAGGAGATGTCTCAAAACGTCATCAGGAGTCCCTATAAAACCTAAAAATGGCATAAAATGCTTTTTTTGGGAAAACTTTTTTTTTACAAAAAAAAATTCTAAAAAACGGACTTTCTTCAGCAGCACAATTCTGGTGCTGTAGTTGTAGGAGATGTCTCAAAACGTCATCAGGAGTCCCGACTAAACCCGTAAATGTAAGAAAATGTAAGAAAATGCATTTTTTAAGAAAAACATTTTTTGCTAAAATGTCGTAAGGGGGGACCCTGTCGTAAAAATGCCAAAAAACGGACTTTCTTCAGCAGCACAATTCTGGTGCTGTAGTTGTAGGAGATGTCTCAAAACGTCATCAGGAGTCCCGACTAAACCCGTAAATGTAAGAAAATGTAAGAAAATGCATTTTTTAAGAAAAACATTTTTTGCTAAAATGTCGTAAGGGGGGACCCTGTCGTAAAAATGCCAAAAAACTGACTTGCTTCAGCAGCACAATTCTGGTGCTGTAGTTGTAGGAGATGTCTTAAAACGTCATCAGGAGTCCCTACAAAACCTAAAAATGGCATAAAATGCTTTTTTTGGGAAAACTTTTTTTTTACAAAAAAAAATTCCAAAAAACGGACTTTCTTCAGCAGCCCAATTCTGGTGCTGTAGTTGTAGGAGATGTCTCAAAACGTCATCAGGAGTCCCGACTAAACCCGTAAATGTAAGAAAATGTAAGAAAATGCATTTTTTAAGAAAAACATTTTTTGCTAAAATGTCGTAAGGGGGGGGGACCCTGTCGTAAAAATGCCAAAAAACGGACTTGCTTCAGCAGTACAATTCTGGTGCTGTAGTTGTAGTAGATGTCTCAAAACGTCATCAGGAATCCCTACAAAACCTAAAAATGGCATAAAATGCTTTTTTTGGTAAACTTTTTTTTTACAAAAAAAAATTCAAAAAACAGACTTGCTTCAGCAGCACAATTCTGGTGCTGTAGTTGTAGGAGATGTCTCAAAACGTCATCAGGAGTCCCGACTAAACCCGTAAATGTAAGAAAATGTAAGAAAATGCATTTTTTACGAAAAACATTTTTTGCTAAAATGTCGTAAGGGGGGACCCTGTCGTAAAAATTCCAAAAAACTGACTTGCTTCAGCAGCACAATTCTGGTGCTGTAGTTGTAGGAGATGTCTCAAAACGTCATCAGGAGTCCCTACAAAACCTAAAAATGGCATAAAATGCTTTTTTTGGGAAAACTTTTTTTTTACAAAAAAAAATCCAAAAAACGGACTTGCTTCAGCAGCACAATTCTGGTGCTGTAGTTGTAGGAGATGTCTCAAAACGTCATCAGGAGTCCCGACTAAACCCGTAAATGTAAGAAAATGTAAGAAAATGCATTTTTTAAGAAAAACATTTTTTGCTAAAATGTCGTAAGGGGGGACCCTGTCGTAAAAATTCCAAAAAACTGACTTGCTTCAGCAGCACAATTCTGGTGCTGTATTTGTAGGAGATGTCTCAAAACGTCATCAGTAGTCCCTACAAAACCTAAAAATGGCATAAAATGCTTTTTTTGGGAAAACTTTTTTTTTACAAAAAAAAATTCTAAAAAACGGACTTTCTTCAGCAGCACAATTCTGGTGCTGTAGTTGTAGGAGATGTCTCAAAACGTCATCAGGAGTCCCGACTAAACCCGTAAATGTAAGAAAATGTAAGAAAATGCATTTTTTAAGAAAAACATTTTTTGCTAAAATGTCGTAAGGGGGGACCCTGTCGTAAAAATGCCAAAAAACTGACTTGCTTCAGCAGTACAATTCTGGTGCTGTAGTTGTAGGAGATGTCTCAAAACGTCATCAGGAGTCCCTACAAAACCTAAAAATGGCATAAAATGCTTTTTTTGGGAAAACTTTTTTTTTACAAAAAAAAATTCCAAAAAACGGACTTTCTTCAGCAGCACAATTCTGGTGCTGTAGTTGTAGGAGATGTCTCAAAACGTCATCAGGAGTCCCGACTAAACCCGTAAATGTAAGAAAATGTAAGAAAATGCATTTTTTAAGAAAAACATTTTTTGCTAAAATGTCGTAAGGGGGGACCCTGTCGTAAAAATGCCAAAAAACGGACTTGCTTCAGCAGTACAATTCTGGTGCTGTAGTTGTAGTAGATGTCTCAAAACGTCATCAGGAGTCCCTACAAAACCTAAAAATGGCATAAAATGCTTTTTTTGGTAAACTTTTTTTTTACAAAAAAAATTTCAAAAAACAGACTTGCTTCAGCAGCACAATTCTGGTGCTGTAGTTGTAGGAGATGTCTCAAAACGTCATCAGGAGTCCCGACTAAACCCGAAAATGTAAGAAAATGCATTTTTTACGAAAAACATTTTTTGCTAAAATGTCGTAAGGGGGGACCCTGTCGTAAAAATGCCAAAAAACTGACTTGCTTCAGCAGTACAATTCTGGTGCTGTAGTTGTAGGAGATGTCTCAAAACGTCATCAGGAGTCCCTACAAAACCTAAAAATGGCATAAAATGCTTTTTTTGGGAAAACTTTTTTTTTACAAAAAAAAATTCCAAAAAACGGACTTGCTTCAGCAGCACAATTCTGGTGCTGTAGTTGTAGGAGATGTCTCAAAACGTCATCAGGAGTCCCGACTAAACCCGTAAATGTAAGAAAATGTAAGAAAATGCATTTTTTACGAAAAACATTTTTTGCTAAAATGTCGTAAGGGGGGACCCTGTCGTAAAAATTCCAAAAAACTGACTTGCTTCAGCAGCACAATTCTGGTGCTGTAGTTGTAGGAGATGTCTCAAAACGTCATCAGGAGTCCCTACAAAACCTAAAAATGGCATAAAATGCTTTTTTTGGGAAAACTTTTTTTTTTACAAAAAAAAATTCAAAAAACGGACTTTCTTCAGCAGCACAATTCTGGTGCTGTAGTTGTAGGAGATGTCTCAAAACGTCATCAGGAGTCCCGACTAAACCCGTAAATGTAACAAAATGTAAGAAAATGCATTTTTTAAGAAAAACATTTTTTGCTAAAATGTCGTAAGGGGGGACCCTGTCGTAAAAATGCCAAAAAACGGACTTGCTTCAGCAGTACAATTCTGGTGCTGTAGTTGTAGTAGATGTCTCAAAACGTCATCAGGAGTCCCTACAAAACCTAAAAATGGCATAAAATGCTTTTTTTGGTAAACTTTTTTTTTACAAAAAAAAATTCAAAAAACAGACTTGCTTCAGCAGCACAATTCTGGTGCTGTAGTTGTAGGAGATGTCTCAAAACGTCATCAGGAGTCCCGACTAAACCCGTAAATGTAAGAAAATGTAAGAAAATGCATTTTTTACGAAAAACATTTTTTGCTAAAATGTCGTAAGGGGGGACCCTGTCGTAAAAATTCCAAAAAACTGACTTGCTTCAGCAGCACAATTCTGGTGCTGTAGTTGTAGGAGATGTCTCAAAACGTCATCAGGAGTCCCTACAAAACCTAAAAATGGCATAAAATGCTTTTTTTGGGAAAACTTTTTTTTTACAAAAAAAAATTCCAAAAAACGGACTTTCTTCAGCAGCACAATTCTGGTGCTGTAGTTGTAGGAGATGTCTCAATACGTCATCAGGAGTCCCGACTAAACCCGTAAATGTAAGAAAATGTAAGAAAATGCATTTTTTAAGAAAAACATTTTTTGCTAAAATGTCGTAAGGGGGGACCCTGTCGTAAAAATGCCAAAAAACCGACTTGCTTCAGCAGTACAATTCTGGTGCTGTAGTTGTAGGAGATGTCTCAAAACGTCATCAGGAGTCCCGACTAAACCCGTAAATGTAAGAAAATGTAAGAAAATGCATTTTTTACGAAAAACATTTTTTGCTAAAATGTTGTAAGGGGGGACCCTGTCGTAAAAATTCCAAAAAACTGACTTGCTTCAGCAGCACAATTCTGGTGCTGTAGTTGTAGGAGATGTATTAAAATGTCATCAGGAGTCCCTACAAAACCTAAAAATGGCATAAAATGCTTTTTTTGGGGAAACTTTTTTTTTACAAAAAAAATTTCAAAAAACAGACTTGCTTCAGCAGCACAATTCTGGTGCTGTAGTTGTAGGAGATGTCTCAAAACGTCATCAGGAGTCCCGACTAAACCCGTAAATGTAAGAAAATGTAAGAAAATGCATTTTTTACGAAAAACATTTTTTGCTAAAATGTCGTAAGGGGGGACCCTGTCGTAAAAATGCCAAAAAACGGACTTGCTTCAGCAGTACAATTCTGGTGCTGTAGTTGTAGTAGATGTCTCAAAACGTCATCAGGAGTCCCGACTAAACCCGTAAATGTAAGAAAATGTAAGAAAATGCATTTTTTACGAAAAACATTTTTTGCTAAAATGTCGTAAGGGGGGCCCTGTCGTAAAAATGCCAAAAAACGGACTTGCTTCAGCAGTACAATTCTGGTGCTGTAGTTGTAGGAGATGTCTCAAAACGTCATCAGGAGTCCCTACAAAACCTAAAAATGGCATAAAATGCTTTTTTTGGGAAAACTTTTTTTTTACAAAAAAAAATTCTAAAAAACGGACTTGCTTCAGCAGCACAATTCTGGTGCTGTAGTTGTAGGAGATGTCTCAAAACGTCATCAGGAGTCCCGACTAAACCCGTAAATGTAAGAAAATGTAAGAAAATGCATTTTTTAAGAAAAACATTTTTTGCTAAAATGTCGTAAGGGGGGACCCTGTCTTAAAAATGCCAAAAAACTGACTTGCTTCAGCAGTACAATTCTGGTGCTGTAGTTGTAGGAGATGTCTCAAAACGTCATCAGGAGTCCCTACAAAACCTAAAAATGGCATAAAATGCTTTTTTTGGGAAAACTTTTTTTTTACAAAAAAAAATTCAAAAAACAGACTTGCTTCAGCAGCACAATTCTGGTGCTGTAGTTGTAGGAGATGTCTCAAAACGTCATCAGGAGTCCCGACTAAACCCGTAAATGTAAGAAAATGTAAGAAAATGCATTTTTTACGAAAAACATTTTTTGCTAAAATGTCGTAAGGGGGGACCCTGTCGTAAAAATTCCAAAAAACTGACTTGCTTCAGCAGCACAATTCTGGTGCTGTAGTTGTAGGAGATGTCTCAAAACGTCATCAGGAGTCCCTACAAAACCTAAAAATGGCATAAAATGCTTTTTTTGGGAAAACTTTTTTTTTACAAAAAAAAATTCCAAAAAACGGACTTTCTTCAGCAGCACAATTCTGGTGCTGTAGTTGTAGGAGATGTCTCAAAACGTCATCAGGAGTCCCGACTTAACCCGTAAATGTAAGAAAATGTAAGAAAATGCATTTTTTAAGAAAAACATTTTTTGCTAAAATGTCGTAAGGGGGGACCCTGTCGTAAAAATGCCAAAAAACGGACTTGCTTCAGCAGTACAATTCTGGTGCTGTAGTTGTAGGAGATGTCTCAAAACGTCATCAGGAGTCCCTACAAAACCTAAAAATGGCATAAAATGCTTTTTTTGGGAAAACTTTTTTTTTACAAAAAAAAATTCTAAAAAACGGACTTGCTTCAGCAGCACAATTCTGGTGCTGTAGTTGTAGGAGATGTCTCAAAACGTCATCAGGAGTCCCGACTAAACCCGTAAATGTAAGAAAATGTAAGAAAATGCATTTTTTAAGAAAAACATTTTTTGCTAAAATGTCGTAAGGGGGGACCCTGTCGTAAAAATGCCAAAAAACTGACTTGCTTCAGCAGTACAATTCTGGTGCTGTAGTTGTAGGAGATGTCTCAAAACGTCATCAGGAGTCCCTACAAAACCTAAAAATGGCATAAAATGCTTTTTTTGGGAAAACTTTTTTTTTACAAAAAAAAATTCCAAAAAACGGACTTTCTTCAGCAGCACAATTCTGGTGCTGTAGTTGTAGGAGATGTCTCAAAACGTCATCAGGAGTCCCGACTAAACCCGTAAATGTAAGAAAATGTAAGAAAATGCATTTTTTAAGAAAAACATTTTTTGCTAAAATGTCGTAAGGGGGGACCCTGTCGTAAAAATGCCAAAAAACGGACTTGCTTCAGCAGTACAATTCTGGTGCTGTAGTTGTAGTAGATGTCTCAAAACGTCATCAGGAGTCCCTACAAAACCTAAAAATGGCATAAAATGCTTTTTTTGGTAAACTTTTATTTTACAAAAAAAAATTCAAAAAACAGACTTGCTTCAGCAGCACAATTCTGGTGCTGTAGTTGTAGGAGATGTCTCAAAACGTCATCAGGAGTCCCGACTAAACCCGTAAATTTAAGAAAATGTAAGAAAATGCATTTTTTAAGAAAAACATTTTTTGCTAAAATGTCGTAAGGGGGGACCCTGTCGTAAAAATTCCAAAAAACGGACTTGCTTCAGCAGCACAATTCTGGTGCTGTATTTGTAGGAGATGTCTCAAAACGTCATCAGTAGTCCCTACAAAACCTAAAAATGGCATAAAATGCTTTTTTTGGGAAAACTTTTTTTTTACAAAAAAAAATTCTAAAAAACGGACTTTCTTCAGCAGCACAATTCTGGTGCTGTAGTTGTAGGAGATGTCTCAAAACGTCATCAGGAGTCCCGACTAAACCCGTAAATGTAAGAAAATGTAAGAAAATGCATTTTTTAAGAAAAACATTTTTTGCTAAAATGTCGTAAGGGGGGACCCTGTCGTAAAAATGCCAAAAAACTGACTTGCTTCAGCAGTACAATTCTGGTGCTGTAGTTGTAGGAGATGTCTCAAAACGTCATCAGGAGTCCCTATAAAACCTAAAAATGGCATAAAATGCTTTTTTTGGGAAAACTTTTTTTTTACAAAAAAAAATTCTAAAAAACGGACTTTCTTCAGCAGCACAATTCTGGTGCTGTAGTTGTAGGAGATGTCTCAAAACGTCATCAGGAGTCCCGACTAAACCCGTAAATGTAAGAAAATGTAAGAAAATGCATTTTTTAAGAAAAACATTTTTTGCTAAAATGTCGTAAGGGGGGACCCTGTCGTAAAAATTCCAAAAAACTGACTTGCTTCAGCAGCACAATTCTGGTGCTGTAGTTGTAGGAGATGTCTCAAAACGTCATCAGGAGTCCCTACAAAACCTAAAAATGGCATAAAATGCTTTTTTTGGGAAAACTTTTTTTTTACAAAAAAAATTCTAAAAAACGGACTTGCTTCAGCAGCACAATTCTGGTGCTGTAGTTGTAGGAGATGTCTCAAAACGTCATCAGGAGTCCCGACTAAACCCGTAAATGTAAGAAAATGTGAGAAAATGCATTTTTTAAGAAAAACATTTTTTGCTAAAATGTCGTAAGGGGGGACCCTGTCGTAAAAATGCCAAAAAACTGACTTGCTTCAGCAGCACAATTCTGGTGCTGTAGTTGTAGGAGATGTCTCAAAACGTCATCAGGAGTCCCTACAAAACCTAAAAATGGCATAAAATGCTTTTTTTGGGAAAACTTTTTTTTTACAAAAAAAAATTCAAAAAACAGACTTGCTTCAGCAGCACAATTCTGGTGCTGTAGTTGTAGGAGATGTCTCAAAACGTCATCAGGAGTCCCGACTAAACCCGTAAATGTAAGAAAATGTAAGAAAATGCATTTTTTACGAAAAAAATTTTTGCTAAAATGTCGTAAGGGGGGACCCTGTCGTAAAAATTCCAAAAAACTGACTTGCTTCAGCAGCACAATTCTGGTGCTGTAGTTGTAGGAGATGTCTCAAAACGTCATCAGGAGTCCCTACAAAACCTAAAAATGGCATAAAATGCTTTTTTTGGGAAAACTTTTTTTTTACAAAAAAAAATTCCAAAAAACGGACTTTCTTCAGCAGCACAATTCTGGTGCTGTAGTTGTAGGAGATGTCTCAATACGTCATCAGGAGTCCCGACTAAACCCGTAAATGTAAGAAAATGTAAGAAAATGCATTTTTTAAGAAAAACATTTTTTGCTAAAATGTCGTAAGGGGGGACCCTGTCGTAAAAATGCCAAAAAACCGACTTGCTTCAGCAGTACAATTCTGGTGCTGTAGTTGTAGGAGATGTCTCAAAACGTCATCAGGAGTCCCTAAAAAACCTAAAAATGGCATAAAATGCTTTTTTTGGGAAAACTTTTTTTTTACAAAAAAAAATTCCAAAAAACGGACTTTCTTCAGCAGCACAATTCTGGTGCTGTAGTTGTAGGAGATGTCTCAAAACGTCATCAGGAGTCCCGACTAAACCCGTAAATGTAAGAAAATGTAAGAAAATGCATTTTTTAAGAAAAACATTTTTTGCTAAAATGTCGTAAGGGGGGACCCTGTCGTAAAAATGCCAAAAAACGGACTTGCTTCAGCAGTACAATTCTGGTGCTGTAGTTGTAGTAGATGTCTCAAAACGTCATCAGGAGTCCCTACAAAACCTAAAAATGGCATAAAATGCTTTTTTTGGTAAACTTTTTTTTTACAAAAAAAATTCAAAAAACAGACTTGCTTCAGCAGCACAATTCTGGTGCTGTAGTTGTAGGAGATGTCTCAAAACGTCATCAGGAGTCCCGACTAAACCCGAAAATGTAAGAAAATGCATTTTTTACGAAAAACATTTTTTGCTAAAATGTCGTAAGGGGGGACCCTGTCGTAAAAATGCCAAAAAACTGACTTGCTTCAGCAGTACAATTCTGGTGCTGTAGTTGTAGGAGATGTCTCAAAACGTCATCAGGAGTCCCTATAAAACCTAAAAATGGCATAAAATGCTTTTTTTGGGAAAACTTTTTTTTTACAAAAAAAAATTCTAAAAAACGGACTTCCTTCAGCAGCACAATTCTGGTGCTGTAGTTGTAGGAGATGTCTCAAAACGTCATCAGGAGTCCCGACTAAACCCGTAAATGTAAGAAAATGTAAGAAAATGCATTTTTTAAGAAAAACATTTTTTGCTAAAATGTCGTAAGGGGGGACCCTGTCGTAAAAATGCCAAAAAACGGACTTTCTTCAGCAGCACAATTCTGGTGCTGTAGTTGTAGGAGATGTCTCAAAACGTCATCAGGAGTCCCGACTAAACCCGTAAATGTAAGAAAATGTAAGAAAATGCATTTTTTAAGAAAAACATTTTTTGCTAAAATGTCGTAAGGGGGGACCCTGTCGTAAAAATGCCAAAAAACTGACTTGCTTCACCAGTACAATTCTGGTGCTGTAGTTGTAGGAGATGTCTCAAAACGTCATCAGGAGTCCCGACTAAACCCGTAAATGTAAGAAAATGTAAGAAAATGCATTTTTTAAGAAAAACATTTTTTGCTAAAATGTCGTAAAAATGCCAAAAAACGGACTTGCTTCAGCAGTACAATTCTGGTGCTGTAGTTGTAGGAGATGTCTCAAAACGTCATCAGGAGTCCCTACAAAACCTAAAAATGGCATAAAATGCTTTTTTTGGGAAAACTTTTTTTTTACAAAAAAAAATTCAAAAAACAGACTTGCTTCAGCAGCACAATTCTGGTGCTGTAGTTGTAGGAGATGTCTCAAAACGTCATCAGGAGTCCCGACTAAACCCGTAAATGTAAGAAAATGTAAGAAAATGCATTTTTTAAGAAAAACATTTTTTGCTAAAATGTCGTAAGGGGGGACCCTGTCGTAAAAATGCCAAAAAACCGACTTGCTTCAGCAGTACAATTCTGGTGCTGTAGTTGTAGGAGATGTCTCAAAACGTCATCAGGAGTCCCGACTAAACCCGTAAATGTAAGAAAATGTAAGAAAATGCATTTTTTACGAAAAACATTTTTTGCTAAAATGTCGTAAGGGGGGACCCTGTCGTAAAAATTCCAAAAAACGGACTTGCTTCAGCAGTACAATTCTGGTGCTGTAGTTGTAGGAGATGTCTCAAAACGTCATCAGGAGTCCCTACAAAACCTAAAAATGGCATAAAATGCTTTTTTTGGGAAAACTTTTTTTTTACAAAAAAAATTCTAAAAAACGGACTTGCTTCAGCAGCACAATTCTGGTGCTGTAGTTGTAGGAGATGTCTCAAAACGTCATCAGGAGTCCCGACTAAACCCGTAAATGTAAGAAAATGTAAGAAAATGCATTTTTTAAGAAAAACATTTTTTGCTAAAATGTCGTAAGGGGGGACCCTGTCGTAAAAATGCCAAAAAACTGACTTGCTTCAGCAGTACAATTCTGGTGCTGTAGTTGTAGGAGATGTCTCAAAACGTCATCAGGAGTCCCTACAAAACCTAAAAATGGCATAAAATGCTTTTTTTGGGAAAACTTTTTTTTTACAAAAAAAAATTCAAAAAACAGACTTGCTTCAGCAGCACAATTCTGGTGCTGTAGTTGTAGGAGATGTCTCAAAACGTCATCAGGAGTCCCGACTAAACCCGTAAATGTAAGAAAATGTAAGAAAATGCATTTTTTACGAAAAACATTTTTTGCTAAAATGTCGTAAGGGGGGACCCTGTCGTAAAAATTCCAAAAAACTGACTTGCTTCAGCAGCACAATTCTGGTGCTGTAGTTGTAGGAGATGTCTCAAAACGTCATCAGGAGTCCCTACAAAACCTAAAAATGGCATAAAATGCTTTTTTTGGGAAAACTTTTTTTTTACAAAAAAAAATTCCAAAAAACGGACTTTCTTCAGCAGCACAATTCTGGTGCTGTAGTTGTAGGAGATGTCTCAATACGTCATCAGGAGTCCCGACTAAACCCGTAAATGTAAGAAAATGTAAGAAAATGCATTTTTTAAGAAAAACATTTTTTGCTAAAATGTCGTAAGGGGGGACCCTGTCGTAAAAATGCCAAAAAACCGACTTGCTTCAGCAGTACAATTCTGGTGCTGTAGTTGTAGGAGATGTCTCAAAACGTCATCAGGAGTCCCGACTAAACCCGTAAATGTAAGAAAATGCATTTTTTACGAAAAACATTTTTTGCTAAAATGTTGTAAGGGGGGACCCTGTCGTAAAAATTCCAAAAAACTGACTTGCTTCAGCAGCACAATTCTGGTGCTGTAGTTGTAGGAGATGTCTCAAAACGTCATCAGGAGTCCCTACAAAACCTAAAAATGGCATAAAATGCTTTTTTTGGGAAAACTTTTTTTTTACAAAAAAAAATTCAAAAAACAGACTTGCTTCAGCAGCACAATTCTGGTGCTGTAGTTGTAGGAGATGTCTCAAAACGTCATCAGGAGTCCCGACTAAACCCGTAAATGTAAGAAAATGTAAGAAAATGCATTTTTTACGAAAAACATTTTTTGCTAAAATGTCGTAAGGGGGGACCCTGTCGTAAAAATGCCAAAAAACGGACTTGCTTCAGCAGTACAATTCTGGTGCTGTAGTTGTAGTAGATGTCTCAAAACGTCATCAGGAGTCCCGACTAAACCCGTAAATGTAAGAAAATGTAAGAAAATGCATTTTTTACGAAAAACATTTTTTGCTAAAATGTCGTAAGGGGGGCCCTGTCGTAAAAATGCCAAAAAACGGACTTGCTTCAGCAGTACAATTCTGGTGCTGTAGTTGTAGGAGATGTCTCAAAACGTCATCAGGAGTCCCTACAAAACCTAAAAATGGCATAAAATGCTTTTTTTGGGAAAACTTTTTTTTTACAATAAAAAATTCTAAAAAACGGACTTGCTTCAGCAGCACAATTCTGGTGCTGTAGTTGTAGGAGATGTCTCAAAACGTCATCAGGAGTCCCGACTAAACCCGTAAATGTAAGAAAATGTAAGAAAATGCATTTTTTAAGAAAAACATTTTTTGCTAAAATGTCGTAAGGGGGGACCCTGTCTTAAAAATGCCAAAAAACTGACTTGCTTCAGCAGTACAATTCTGGTGCTGTAGTTGTAGGAGATGTCTCAAAACGTCATCAGGAGTCCCTACAAAACCTAAAAATGGCATAAAATGCTTTTTTTGGGAAAACTTTTTTTTTACAAAAAAAAATTCCAAAAAACGGACTTTCTTCAGCAGCACAATTCTGGTGCTGTAGTTGTAGGAGATGTCTCAAAACGTCATCAGGAGTCCCGACTAAACCCGTAAATGTAAGAAAATGTAAGAAAATGCATTTTTTAAGAAAAACATTTTTTGCTAAAATGTCGTAAGGGGGGACCCTGTCGTAAAAATGCCAAAAAACGGACTTGCTTCAGCAGTACAATTCTGGTGCTGTAGTTGTAGGAGATGTCTCAAAACGTCATCAGGAGTCCCTACAAAACCTAAAAATGGCATAAAATGCTTTTTTTGGGAAAACTTTTTTTTTACAAAAAAAAATTCCAAAAAACGGACTTTCTTCAGCAGCACAATTCTGGTGCTGTAGTTGTAGGAGATGTCTCAAAACGTCATCAGGAGTCCCGACTAAACCCGTAAATGTAAGAAAATGTAAGAAAATGCATTTTTTAAGAAAAACATTTTTTGCTAAAATGTCGTAAGGGGGGACCCTGTCGTAAAAATTCCAAAAAACTGACTTGCTTCAGCAGCACAATTCTGGTGCTGTATTTGTAGGAGATGTCTCAAAACGTCATCAGTAGTCCCTACAAAACCTAAAAATGGCATAAAATGCTTTTTTTGGGAAAACTTTTTTTTTACAAAAAAAAATTCTAAAAAACGGACTTTCTTCAGCAGCACAATTCTGGTGCTGTAGTTGTAGGAGATGTCTCAAAACGTCATCAGGAGTCACGACTAAACCCGTAAATGTAAGAAAATGTAAGAAAATGCATTTTTTAAGAAAAACATTTTTTGCTAAAATGTCGTAAGGGGGGACCCTGTCGTAAAAATGCCAAAAAACGGACTTGCTTCAGCAGTACAATTCTGGTGCTGTAGTTGTAGTAGATGTCTCAAAACGTCATCAGGAGTCCCTACAAAACCTAAAAATGGCATAAAATGCTTTTTTTGGTAAACTTTTTTTTTACAAAAAAAAATTCAAAAAACAGACTTGCTTCAGCAGCACAATTCTGGTGCTGTAGTTGTAGGAGATGTCTCAAAACGTCATCAGGAGTCCCGACTAAACCCGAAAATGTAAGAAAATGTAAGAAAATGCATTTTTTAAGAAAAACATTTTTTGCTAAAATGTCGTAAGGGGGGACCCTGTCGTAAAAATGCCAAAAAACGGACTTTCTTCAGCAGCACAATTCTGGTGCTGTAGTTGTAGGAGATGTCTCAAAACGTCATCAGGAGTCCCGACTAAACCCGTAAATGTAAGAAAATGTAAGAAAATGCATTTTTTAAGAAAAACATTTTTTGCTAAAATGTCGTAAGGGGGGACCCTGTCGTAAAAATGCCAAAAAACTGACTTGCTTCACCAGTACAATTCTGGTGCTGTAGTTGTAGGAGATGTCTCAAAACGTCATCAGGAGTCCCGACTAAACCCGTAAATGTAAGAAAATGTAAGAAAATGCATTTTTTAAGAAAAACATTTTTTGCTAAAATGTCGTAAGGGGCGACCCTGTCGTAAAAATGCCAAAAAACGGACTTGCTTCAGCAGTACAATTCTGGTGCTGTAGTTGTAGGAGATGTCTCAAAACGTCATCAGGAGTCCCTACAAAACCTAAAAATGGCATAAAATGCTTTTTTTGGGAAAACTTTTTTTTTACAAAAAAAAATTCAAAAAACAGACTTGCTTCAGCAGCACAATTCTGGTGCTGTAGTTGTAGGAGATGTCTCAAAACGTCATCAGGAGTCCCGACTAAACCCGTAAATGTAAGAAAATGTAAGAAAATGCATTTTTTAAGAAAAACATTTTTTGCTAAAATGTCGTAAGGGGGGACCCTGTCGTAAAAATGCCAAAAAACCGACTTGCTTCAGCAGTACAATTCTGGTGCTGTAGTTGTAGGAGATGTCTCAAAACGTCATCAGGAGTCCCGACTAAACCCGTAAATGTAAGAAAATGTAAGAAAATGCATTTTTTAAGAAAAACATTTTTTGCTAAAATGTCGTAAGGGGCGACCCTGTCGTAAAAATGCCAAAAAACGGACTTGCTTCAGCAGTACAATTCTGGTGCTGTAGTTGTAGGAGATGTCTCAAAACGTCATCAGGAGTCCCTACAAAACCTAAAAATGGCATAAAATGCTTTTTTTGGGAAAACTTTTTTTTTACAAAAAAAAATTCTAAAAAACGGACTTTCTTCAGCAGCACAATTCTGGTGCTGTAGTTGTAGGAGATGTCTCAATACGTCATCAGGAGTCCCGACTAAACCCGTAAATGTAAGAAAATGTAAGAAAATGCATTTTTTAAGAAAAACATTTTTTGCTAAAATGTCGTAAGGGGGACCCTGTCGTAAAAATGCCAAAAAACCGACTTGCTTCAGCAGTACAATTCTGGTGCTGTAGTTGTAGGAGATGTCTCAAAACGTCATCAGGAGTCCCGACTAAACCCGTAAATGTAAGAAAATGTAAGAAAATGCATTTTTTACGAAAAACATTTTTTGCTAAAATGTTGTAAGGGGGGACCCTGTCGTAAAAATTCCAAAAAACTGACTTGCTTCAGCAGCACAATTCTGGTGCTGTAGTTGTAGGAGATGTATTAAAATGTCATCAGGAGTCCCTACAAAACCTAAAAATGGCATAAAATGCTTTTTTTGGGGAAACTTTTTTTTTACAAAAAAAATTTCAAAAAACAGACTTGCTTCAGCAGCACAATTCTGGTGCTGTAGTTGTAGGAGATGTCTCAAAACGTCATCAGGAGTCCCGACTAAACCCGTAAATGTAAGAAAATGTAAGAAAATGCATTTTTTACGAAAAACATTTTTTGCTAAAATGTCGTAAGGGGGGACCCTGTCGTAAAAATGCCAAAAAACGGACTTGCTTCAGCAGTACAATTCTGGTGCTGTAGTTGTAGTAGATGTCTCAAAACGTCATCAGGAGTCCCGACTAAACCCGTAAATGTAAGAAAATGTAAGAAAATGCATTTTTTACGAAAAACATTTTTTGCTAAAATGTCGTAAGGGGGGCCCTGTCGTAAAAATGCCAAAAAACGGACTTGCTTCAGCAGTACAATTCTGGTGCTGTAGTTGTAGGAGATGTCTCAAAACGTCATCAGGAGTCCCTACAAAACCTAAAAATGGCATAAAATGCTTTTTTTGGGAAAACTTTTTTTTTACAAAAAAAAATTCTAAAAAACGGACTTGCTTCAGCAGCACAATTCTGGTGCTGTAGTTGTAGGAGATGTCTCAAAACGTCATCAGGAGTCCCGACTAAACCCGTAAATGTAAGAAAATGTAAGAAAATGCATTTTTTAAGAAAAACATTTTTTGCTAAAATGTCGTAAGGGGGGACCCTGTCTTAAAAATGCCAAAAAACTGACTTGCTTCAGCAGTACAATTCTGGTGCTGTAGTTGTAGGAGATGTCTCAAAACGTCATCAGGAGTCCCTACAAAACCTAAAAATGGCATAAAATGCTTTTTTTGGGAAAACTTTTTTTTTACAAAAAAAAATTCAAAAAACAGACTTGCTTCAGCAGCACAATTCTGGTGCTGTAGTTGTAGGAGATGTCTCAAAACGTCATCAGGAGTCCCGACTAAACCCGTAAATGTAAGAAAATGTAAGAAAATGCATTTTTTACGAAAAACATTTTTTGCTAAAATGTCGTAAGGGGGGACCCTGTCGTAAAAATTCCAAAAAACTGACTTGCTTCAGCAGCACAATTCTGGTGCTGTAGTTGTAGGAGATGTCTCAAAACGTCATCAGGAGTCCCTACAAAACCTAAAAATGGCATAAAATGCTTTTTTTGGGAAAACTTTTTTTTTACAAAAAAAAATTCCAAAAAACGGACTTTCTTCAGCAGCACAATTCTGGTGCTGTAGTTGTAGGAGATGTCTCAAAACGTCATCAGGAGTCCCGACTAAACCCGTAAATGTAAGAAAATGTAAGAAAATGCATTTTTTAAGAAAAACATTTTTTGCTAAAATGTCGTAAGGGGGGACCCTGTCGTAAAAATGCCAAAAAACGGACTTGCTTCAGCAGTACAATTCTGGTGCTGTAGTTGTAGGAGATGTCTCAAAACGTCATCAGGAGTCCCTACAAAACCTAAAAATGGCATAAAATGCTTTTTTTGGGAAAACTTTTTTTTTACAAAAAAAAATTCTAAAAAACGGACTTGCTTCAGCAGCACAATTCTGGTGCTGTAGTTGTAGGAGATGTCTCAAAACGTCATCAGGAGTCCCGACTAAACCCGTAAATGTAAGAAAATGTAAGAAAATGCATTTTTTAAGAAAAACATTTTTTGCTAAAATGTCGTAAGGGGGGACCCTGTCGTAAAAATGCCAAAAAACTGACTTGCTTCAGCAGTACAATTCTGGTGCTGTAGTTGTAGGAGATGTCTCAAAACGTCATCAGGAGTCCCTACAAAACCTAAAAATGGCATAAAATGCTTTTTTTGGGAAAACTTTTTTTTTACAAAAAAAAATTCCAAAAAACGGACTTTCTTCAGCAGCACAATTCTGGTGCTGTAGTTGTAGGAGATGTCTCAAAACGTCATCAGGAGTCCCGACTAAACCCGTAAATGTAAGAAAATGTAAGAAAATGCATTTTTTAAGAAAAACATTTTTTGCTAAAATGTCGTAAGGGGGGACCCTGTCGTAAAAATGCCAAAAAACGGACTTGCTTCAGCAGTACAATTCTGGTGCTGTAGTTGTAGTAGATGTCTCAAAACGTCATCAGGAGTCCCTACAAAACCTAAAAATGGCATAAAATGCTTTTTTTGGTAAACTTTTATTTTACAAAAAAAAATTCAAAAAACAGACTTGCTTCAGCAGCACAATTCTGGTGCTGTAGTTGTAGGAGATGTCTCAAAACGTCATCAGGAGTCCCGACTAAACCCGTAAATTTAAGAAAATGTAAGAAAATGCATTTTTTAAGAAAAACATTTTTTGCTAAAATGTCGTAAGGGGGGACCCTGTCGTAAAAATTCCAAAAAACGGACTTGCTTCAGCAGCACAATTCTGGTGCTGTATTTGTAGGAGATGTCTCAAAACGTCATCAGTAGTCCCTACAAAACCTAAAAATGGCATAAAATGCTTTTTTTGGGAAAACTTTTTTTTTACAAAAAAAAATTCTAAAAAACGGACTTTCTTCAGCAGCACAATTCTGGTGCTGTAGTTGTAGGAGATGTCTCAAAACGTCATCAGGAGTCCCGACTAAACCCGTAAATGTAAGAAAATGTAAGAAAATGCATTTTTTAAGAAAAACATTTTTTGCTAAAATGTCGTAAGGGGGGACCCTGTCGTAAAAATGCCAAAAAACTGACTTGCTTCAGCAGCACAATTCTGGTGCTGTAGTTGTAGGAGATGTCTCAAAACGTCATCAGGAGTCCCTACAAAACCTAAAAATGGCATAAAATGCTTTTTTTGGGAAAACTTTTTTTTTACAAAAAAAATTCTAAAAAACGGACTTGCTTCAGCAGCACAATTCTGGTGCTGTAGTTGTAGGAGATGTCTCAAAACGTCATCAGGAGTCCCTACAAAACCTAAAAATGGCATAAAATGCTTTTTTTGGGAAAACTTTTTTTTTACAAAAAAAAATTCAAAAAACTGACTTGCTTCAGCAGCACAATTCTGGTGCTGTAGTTGTAGGAGATGTCTCAAAACGTCATCAGGAGTCCCTACAAAACCTAAAAATGGCATAAAATGCTTTTTTTGGGAAAACTTTTTTTTTACAAAAAAAAATTCCAAAAAACGGACTTTCTTCAGCAGCACAATTCTGGTGCTGTAGTTGTAGGAGATGTCTCAATACGTCATCAGGAGTCCCGACTAAACCCGTAAAAGTAAGAAAATGTAAGAAAATGCATTTTTTAAGAAAAACATTTTTTGCTAAAATGTCGTAAGGGGGGACCCTGTCGTAAAAATGCCAAAAAACCGACTTGCTTCAGCAGTACAATTCTGGTGCTGTAGTTGTAGGAGATGTCTCAAAACGTCATCAGGAGTCCCTAAAAAACCTAAAAATGGCATAAAATGCTTTTTTTGGGAAAACTTTTTTTTTACAAAAAAAAATTCCAAAAAACGGACTTTCTTCAGCAGCACAATTCTGGTGCTGTAGTTGTAGGAGATGTCTCAAAACGTCATCAGGAGTCCCGACTAAACCCGTAAATGTAAGAAAATGTAAGAAAATGCATTTTTTAAGAAAAACATTTTTTGCTAAAATGTCGTAAGGGGGGACCCTGTCGTAAAAATGCCAAAAAACGGACTTGCTTCAGCAGTACAATTCTGGTGCTGTAGTTGTAGTAGATGTCTCAAAACGTCATCAGGAGTCCCTACAAAACCTAAAAATGGCATAAAATGCTTTTTTTGGTAAACTTTTTTTTTACAAAAAAAAATTCAAAAAACAGACTTGCTTCAGCAGCACAATTCTGGTGCTGTAGTTGTAGGAGATGTCTCAAAACGTCATCAGGAGTCCCGACTAAACCCGAAAATGTAAGAAAATGCATTTTTTACGAAAAACATTTTTTGCTAAAATGTCGTAAGGGGGGACCCTGTCGTAAAAATGCCAAAAAACTGACTTGCTTCAGCAGTACAATTCTGGTGCTGTAGTTGTAGGAGATGTCTCAAAACGTCATCAGGAGTCCCTATAAAACCTAAAAATGGCATAAAATGCTTTTTTTGGGAAAACTTTTTTTTTACAAAAAAAAATTCTAAAAAACGGACTTTCTTCAGCAGCACAATTCTGGTGCTGTAGTTGTAGGAGATGTCTCAAAACGTCATCAGGAGTCCCGACTAAACCCGTAAATGTAAGAAAATGTAAGAAAATGCATTTTTTAAGAAAAACATTTTTTGCTAAAATGTCGTAAGGGGGGACCCTGTCGTAAAAATGCCAAAAAACGGACTTTCTTCAGCAGCACAATTCTGGTGCTGTAGTTGTAGGAGATGTCTCAAAACGTCATCAGGAGTCCCGACTAAACCCGTAAATGTAAGAAAATGTAAGAAAATGCATTTTTTAAGAAAAACATTTTTTGCTAAAATGTCGTAAGGGGGGACCCTGTCGTAAAAATGCCAAAAAACTGACTTGCTTCACCAGTACAATTCTGGTGCTGTAGTTGTAGGAGATGTCTCAAAACGTCATCAGGAGTCCCGACTAAACCCGTAAATGTAAGAAAATGTAAGAAAATGCATTTTTTAAGAAAAACATTTTTTGCTAAAATGTCGTAAAAATGCCAAAAAACGGACTTGCTTCAGCAGTACAATTCTGGTGCTGTAGTTGTAGGAGATGTCTCAAAACGTCATCAGGAGTCCCTACAAAACCTAAAAATGGCATAAAATGCTTTTTTTGGGAAAACTTTTTTTTTACAAAAAAAAATTCAAAAAACAGACTTGCTTCAGCAGCACAATTCTGGTGCTGTAGTTGTAGGAGATGTCTCAAAACGTCATCAGGAGTCCCGACTAAACCCGTAAATGTAAGAAAATGTAAGAAAATGCATTTTTTAAGAAAAACATTTTTTGCTAAAATGTCGTAAGGGGGGACCCTGTCGTAAAAATGCCAAAAAACCGACTTGCTTCAGCAGTACAATTCTGGTGCTGTAGTTGTAGGAGATGTCTCAAAACGTCATCAGGAGTCCCGACTAAACCCGTAAATGTAAGAAAATGTAAGAAAATGCATTTTTTACGAAAAACATTTTTTGCTAAAATGTCGTAAGGGGGGACCCTGTCGTAAAAATTCCAAAAAACGGACTTGCTTCAGCAGTACAATTCTGGTGCTGTAGTTGTAGGAGATGTCTCAAAACGTCATCAGGAGTCCCTACAAAACCTAAAAATGGCATAAAATGCTTTTTTTGGGAAAACTTTTTTTTTACAAAAAAAATTCTAAAAAACGGACTTGCTTCAGCAGCACAATTCTGGTGCTGTAGTTGTAGGAGATGTCTCAAAACGTCATCAGGAGTCCCGACTAAACCCGTAAATGTAAGAAAATGTAAGAAAATGCATTTTTTAAGAAAAACATTTTTTGCTAAAATGTCGTAAGGGGGGACCCTGTCGTAAAAATGCCAAAAAACTGACTTGCTTCAGCAGTACAATTCTGGTGCTGTAGTTGTAGGAGATGTCTCAAAACGTCATCAGGAGTCCCTACAAAACCTAAAAATGGCATAAAATGCTTTTTTTGGGAAAACTTTTTTTTTACAAAAAAAAATTCAAAAAACAGACTTGCTTCAGCAGCACAATTCTGGTGCTGTAGTTGTAGGAGATGTCTCAAAACGTCATCAGGAGTCCCGACTAAACCCGTAAATGTAAGAAAATGTAAGAAAATGCATTTTTTACGAAAAACATTTTTTGCTAAAATGTCGTAAGGGGGGACCCTGTCGTAAAAATTCCAAAAAACTGACTTGCTTCAGCAGCACAATTCTGGTGCTGTAGTTGTAGGAGATGTCTCAAAACGTCATCAGGAGTCCCTACAAAACCTAAAAATGGCATAAAATGCTTTTTTTGGGAAAACTTTTTTTTTACAAAAAAAAATTCCAAAAAACGGACTTTCTTCAGCAGCACAATTCTGGTGCTGTAGTTGTAGGAGATGTCTCAATACGTCATCAGGAGTCCCGACTAAACCCGTAAATGTAAGAAAATGTAAGAAAATGCATTTTTTAAGAAAAACATTTTTTGCTAAAATGTCGTAAGGGGGGACCCTGTCGTAAAAATGCCAAAAAACCGACTTGCTTCAGCAGTACAATTCTGGTGCTGTAGTTGTAGGAGATGTCTCAAAACGTCATCAGGAGTCCCGACTAAACCCGTAAATGTAAGAAAATGCATTTTTTACGAAAAACATTTTTTGCTAAAATGTTGTAAGGGGGGACCCTGTCGTAAAAATTCCAAAAAACTGACTTGCTTCAGCAGCACAATTCTGGTGCTGTAGTTGTAGGAGATGTCTAAAAACGTCATCAGGAGTCCCTACAAAACCTAAAAATGGCATAAAATGCTTTTTTTGGGAAAACTTTTTTTTTACAAAAAAAAATTCAAAAAACAGACTTGCTTCAGCAGCACAATTCTGGTGCTGTAGTTGTAGGAGATGTCTCAAAACGTCATCAGGAGTCCCGACTAAACCCGTAAATGTAAGAAAATGTAAGAAAATGCATTTTTTACGAAAAACATTTTTTGCTAAAATGTCGTAAGGGGGGACCCTGTCGTAAAAATGCCAAAAAACGGACTTGCTTCAGCAGTACAATTCTGGTGCTGTAGTTGTAGTAGATGTCTCAAAACGTCATCAGGAGTCCCGACTAAACCCGTAAATGTAAGAAAATGTAAGAAAATGCATTTTTTACGAAAAACATTTTTTGCTAAAATGTCGTAAGGGGGGCCCTGTCGTAAAAATGCCAAAAAACGGACTTGCTTCAGCAGTACAATTCTGGTGCTGTAGTTGTAGGAGATGTCTCAAAACGTCATCAGGAGTCCCTACAAAACCTAAAAATGGCATAAAATGCTTTTTTTGGGAAAACTTTTTTTTTACAAAAAAAAATTCTAAAAAACGGACTTGCTTCAGCAGCACAATTCTGGTGCTGTAGTTGTAGGAGATGTCTCAAAACGTCATCAGGAGTCCCGACTAAACCCGTAAATGTAAGAAAATGTAAGAAAATGCATTTTTTAAGAAAAACATTTTTTGCTAAAATGTCGTAAGGGGGGACCCTGTCTTAAAAATGCCAAAAAACTGACTTGCTTCAGCAGTACAATTCTGGTGCTGTAGTTGTAGGAGATGTCTCAAAACGTCATCAGGAGTCCCTACAAAACCTAAAAATGGCATAAAATGCTTTTTTTGGGAAAACTTTTTTTTTACAAAAAAAAATTCCAAAAAACGGACTTTCTTCAGCAGCACAATTCTGGTGCTGTAGTTGTAGGAGATGTCTCAAAACGTCATCAGGAGTCCCGACTAAACCCGTAAATGTAAGAAAATGTAAGAAAATGCATTTTTTAAGAAAAACATTTTTTGCTAAAATGTCGTAAGGGGGGACCCTGTCGTAAAAATGCCAAAAAACGGACTTGCTTCAGCAGTACAATTCTGGTGCTGTAGTTGTAGGAGATGTCTCAAAACGTCATCAGGAGTCCCTACAAAACCTAAAAATGGCATAAAATGCTTTTTTTGGGAAAACTTTTTTTTTACAAAAAAAAATTCCAAAAAACGGACTTTCTTCAGCAGCACAATTCTGGTGCTGTAGTTGTAGGAGATGTCTCAAAACGTCATCAGGAGTCCCGACTAAACCCGTAAATGTAAGAAAATGTAAGAAAATGCATTTTTTAAGAAAAACATTTTTTGCTAAAATGTCGTAAGGGGGGACCCTGTCGTAAAAATTCCAAAAAACTGACTTGCTTCAGCAGCACAATTCTGGTGCTGTATTTGTAGGAGATGTCTCAAAACGTCATCAGTAGTCCCTACAAAACCTAAAAATGGCATAAAATGCTTTTTTTGGGAAAACTTTTTTTTTACAAAAAAAAATTCTAAAAAACGGACTTTCTTCAGCAGCACAATTCTGGTGCTGTAGTTGTAGGAGATGTCTCAAAACGTCATCAGGAGTCCCTAAAAAACCTAAAAATGGCATAAAATGCTTTTTTTGGGAAAACTTTTTTTTTACAAAAAAAATTTCCAAAAAACGGACTTTCTTCAGCAGCACAATTCTGGTGCTGTAGTTGTAGGAGATGTCTCAAAACGTCATCAGGAGTCACGACTAAACCCGTAAATGTAAGAAAATGTAAGAAAATGCATTTTTTAAGAAAAACATTTTTTGCTAAAATGTCGTAAGGGGGGACCCTGTCGTAAAAATGCCAAAAAACGGACTTGCTTCAGCAGTACAATTCTGGTGCTGTAGTTGTAGTAGATGTCTCAAAACGTCATCAGGAGTCCCTACAAAACCTAAAAATGGCATAAAATGCTTTTTTTGGTAAACTTTTTTTTTACAAAAAAAAATTCAAAAAACAGACTTGCTTCAGCAGCACAATTCTGGTGCTGTAGTTGTAGGAGATGTCTCAAAACGTCATCAGGAGTCCCGACTAAACCCGAAAATGTAAGAAAATGTAAGAAAATGCATTTTTTAAGAAAAACATTTTTTGCTAAAATGTCGTAAGGGGGGACCCTGTCGTAAAAATGCCAAAAAACGGACTTTCTTCAGCAGCACAATTCTGGTGCTGTAGTTGTAGGAGATGTCTCAAAACGTCATCAGGAGTCCCGACTAAACCCGTAAATGTAAGAAAATGTAAGAAAATGCATTTTTTAAGAAAAACATTTTTTGCTAAAATGTCGTAAGGGGGGACCCTGTCGTAAAAATGCCAAAAAACTGACTTGCTTCACCAGTACAATTCTGGTGCTGTAGTTGTAGGAGATGTCTCAAAACGTCATCAGGAGTCCCGACTAAACCCGTAAATGTAAGAAAATGTAAGAAAATGCATTTTTTAAGAAAAACATTTTTTGCTAAAATGTCGTAAGGGGCGACCCTGTCGTAAAAATGCCAAAAAACGGACTTGCTTCAGCAGTACAATTCTGGTGCTGTAGTTGTAGGAGATGTCTCAAAACGTCATCAGGAGTCCCTACAAAACCTAAAAATGGCATAAAATGCTTTTTTTGGGAAAACTTTTTTTTTACAAAAAAAAATTCAAAAAACAGACTTGCTTCAGCAGCACAATTCTGGTGCTGTAGTTGTAGGAGATGTCTCAAAACGTCATCAGGAGTCCCGACTAAACCCGTAAATGTAAGAAAATGTAAGAAAATGCATTTTTTAAGAAAAACATTTTTTGCTAAAATGTCGTAAGGGGGGACCCTGTCGTAAAAATGCCAAAAAACCGACTTGCTTCAGCAGTACAATTCTGGTGCTGTAGTTGTAGGAGATGTCTCAAAACGTCATCAGGAGTCCCGACTAAACCCGTAAATGTAAGAAAATGTAAGAAAATGCATTTTTTAAGAAAAACATTTTTTGCTAAAATGTCGTAAGGGGGGACCCTGTCGTAAAAATGCCAAAAAACTGACTTGCTTCAGCAGTACAATTCTGGTGCTGTAGTTGTAGGAGATGTCTCAAAACGTCATCAGGAGTCCCTACAAAACCTAAAAATGGCATAAAATGCTTTTTTTGGGAAAACTTTTTTTTTACAAAAAAAAATTCAAAAAACAGACTTGCTTCAGCAGCACAATTCTGGTGCTGTAGTTGTAGGAGATGTCTCAAAACGTCATCAGGAGTCCCGACTAAACCCGTAAATGTAAGAAAATGTAAGAAAATGCATTTTTTACGAAAAACATTTTTTGCTAAAATGTCGTAAGGGGGGACCCTGTCGTAAAAATTCCAAAAAACTGACTTGCTTCAGCAGCACAATTCTGGTGCTGTAGTTGTAGGAGATGTCTCAAAACGTCATCAGGAGTCCCTACAAAACCTAAAAATGGCATAAAATGCTTTTTTTGGGAAAACTTTTTTTTTACAAAAAAAAATTCCAAAAAACGGACTTTCTTCAGCAGCACAATTCTGGTGCTGTAGTTGTAGGAGATGTCTCAATACGTCATCAGGAGTCCCGACTAAACCCGTAAATGTAAGAAAATGTAAGAAAATGCATTTTTTAAGAAAAACATTTTTTGCTAAAATGTCGTAAGGGGGGACCCTGTCGTAAAAATGCCAAAAAACCGACTTGCTTCAGCAGTACAATTCTGGTGCTGTAGTTGTAGGAGATGTCTCAAAACGTCATCAGGAGTCCCGACTAAACCCGTAAATGTAAGAAAATGCATTTTTTACGAAAAACATTTTTTGCTAAAATGTTGTAAGGGGGGACCCTGTCGTAAAAATTCCAAAAAACTGACTTGCTTCAGCAGCACAATTCTGGTGCTGTAGTTGTAGGAGATGTCTCAAAACGTCATCAGGAGTCCCTACAAAACCTAAAAATGGCATAAAATGCTTTTTTTGGGAAAACTTTTTTTTTACAAAAAAAAATTCAAAAAACAGACTTGCTTCAGCAGCACAATTCTGGTGCTGTAGTTGTAGGAGATGTCTCAAAACGTCATCAGGAGTCCCGACTAAACCCGTAAATGTAAGAAAATGTAAGAAAATGCATTTTTTACGAAAAACATTTTTTGCTAAAATGTCGTAAGGGGGGACCCTGTCGTAAAAATGCCAAAAAACGGACTTGCTTCAGCAGTACAATTCTGGTGCTGTAGTTGTAGTAGATGTCTCAAAACGTCATCAGGAGTCCCGACTAAACCCGTAAATGTAAGAAAATGTAAGAAAATGCATTTTTTACGAAAAACATTTTTTGCTAAAATGTCGTAAGGGGGGCCCTGTCGTAAAAATGCCAAAAAACGGACTTGCTTCAGCAGTACAATTCTGGTGCTGTAGTTGTAGGAGATGTCTCAAAACGTCATCAGGAGTCCCTACAAAACCTAAAAATGGCATAAAATGCTTTTTTTGGGAAAACTTTTTTTTTACAAAAAAAAATTCTAAAAAACGGACTTGCTTCAGCAGCACAATTCTGGTGCTGTAGTTGTAGGAGATGTCTCAAAACGTCATCAGGAGTCCCGACTAAACCCGTAAATGTAAGAAAATGTAAGAAAATGCATTTTTTAAGAAAAACATTTTTTGCTAAAATGTCGTAAGGGGGGACCCTGTCTTAAAAATGCCAAAAAACTGACTTGCTTCAGCAGTACAATTCTGGTGCTGTAGTTGTAGGAGATGTCTCAAAACGTCATCAGGAGTCCCTACAAAACCTAAAAATGGCATAAAATGCTTTTTTTGGGAAAACTTTTTTTTTACAAAAAAAAATTCCAAAAAACGGACTTTCTTCAGCAGCACAATTCTGGTGCTGTAGTTGTAGGAGATGTCTCAAAACGTCATCAGGAGTCCCGACTAAACCCGTAAATGTAAGAAAATGTAAGAAAATGCATTTTTTAAGAAAAACATTTTTTGCTAAAATGTCGTAAGGGGGGACCCTGTCGTAAAAATGCCAAAAAACGGACTTGCTTCAGCAGTACAATTCTGGTGCTGTAGTTGTAGGAGATGTCTCAAAACGTCATCAGGAGTCCCTACAAAACCTAAAAATGGCATAAAATGCTTTTTTTGGGAAAACTTTTTTTTTACAAAAAAAAATTCCAAAAAACGGACTTTCTTCAGCAGCACAATTCTGGTGCTGTAGTTGTAGGAGATGTCTCAAAACGTCATCAGGAGTCCCGACTAAACCCGTAAATGTAAGAAAATGTAAGAAAATGCATTTTTTAAGAAAAACATTTTTTGCTAAAATGTCGTAAGGGGGGACCCTGTCGTAAAAATTCCAAAAAACTGACTTGCTTCAGCAGCACAATTCTGGTGCTGTATTTGTAGGAGATGTCTCAAAACGTCATCAGTAGTCCCTACAAAACCTAAAAATGGCATAAAATGCTTTTTTTGGGAAAACTTTTTTTTTACAAAAAAAAATTCTAAAAAACGGACTTTCTTCAGCAGCACAATTCTGGTGCTGTAGTTGTAGGAGATGTCTCAAAACGTCATCAGGAGTCCCTAAAAAACCTAAAAATGGCATAAAATGCTTTTTTTGGGAAAACTTTTTTTTTACAAAAAAAATTTCCAAAAAACGGACTTTCTTCAGCAGCACAATTCTGGTGCTGTAGTTGTAGGAGATGTCTCAAAACGTCATCAGGAGTCACGACTAAACCCGTAAATGTAAGAAAATGTAAGAAAATGCATTTTTTAAGAAAAACATTTTTTGCTAAAATGTCGTAAGGGGGGACCCTGTCGTAAAAATGCCAAAAAACGGACTTGCTTCAGCAGTACAATTCTGGTGCTGTAGTTGTAGTAGATGTCTCAAAACGTCATCAGGAGTCCCTACAAAACCTAAAAATGGCATAAAATGCTTTTTTTGGTAAACTTTTTTTTTACAAAAAAAAATTCAAAAAACAGACTTGCTTCAGCAGCACAATTCTGGTGCTGTAGTTGTAGGAGATGTCTCAAAACGTCATCAGGAGTCCCGACTAAACCCGAAAATGTAAGAAAATGTAAGAAAATGCATTTTTTAAGAAAAACATTTTTTGCTAAAATGTCGTAAGGGGGGACCCTGTCGTAAAAATGCCAAAAAACTGACTTTCTTCAGCAGCACAATTCTGGTGCTGTAGTTGTAGGAGATGTCTCAAAACGTCATCAGGAGTCCCGACTAAACCCGTAAATGTAAGAAAATGTAAGAAAATGCATTTTTTAAGAAAAACATTTTTTGCTAAAATGTCGTAAGGGGCGACCCTGTCGTAAAAATGCCAAAAAACGGACTTGCTTCAGCAGTACAATTCTGGTGCTGTAGTTGTAGGAGATGTCTCAAAACGTCATCAGGAGTCCCTACAAAACCTAAAAATGGCATAAAATGCTTTTTTTGGGAAAACTTTTTTTTTACAAAAAAAAATTCAAAAAACAGACTTGCTTCAGCAGCACAATTCTGGTGCTGTAGTTGTAGGAGATGTCTCAAAACGTCATCAGGAGTCCCGACTAAACCCGTAAATGTAAGAAAATGTAAGAAAATGCATTTTTTAAGAAAAACATTTTTTGCTAAAATGTCGTAAGGGGGGACCCTGTCGTAAAAATGCCAAAAAACCGACTTGCTTCAGCAGTACAATTCTGGTGCTGTAGTTGTAGGAGATGTCTCAAAACGTCATCAGGAGTCCCGACTAAACCCGTAAATGTAAGAAAATGTAAGAAAATGCATTTTTTAAGAAAAACATTTTTTGCTAAAATGTCGTAAGGGGCGACCCTGTCGTAAAAATGCCAAAAAACGGACTTGCTTCAGCAGTACAATTCTGGTGCTGTAGTTGTAGGAGATGTCTCAAAACGTCATCAGGAGTCCCTACAAAACCTAAAAATGGCATAAAATGCTTTTTTTGGGAAAACTTTTTTTTTACAAAAAAAAATTCTAAAAAACGGACTTTCTTCAGCAGCACAATTCTGGTGCTGTAGTTGTAGGAGATGTCTCAAAACGTCATCAGGAGTCCCGACTAAACCCGTAAATGTAAGAAAATGTAAGAAAATGCATTTTTTAAGAAAAACATTTTTTGCTAAAATGTCGTAAGGGGGGACCCTGTCGTAAAAATGCCAAAAAACTGACTTGCTTCAGCAGTACAATTCTGGTGCTGTAGTTGTAGTAGATGTCTCAAAACGTCATCAGGAGTCCCTACAAAACCTAAAAATGGCATAAAATGCTTTTTTTGGTAAACTTTTTTTTTACAAAAAAAAATTCAAAAAACAGACTTGCTTCAGCAGCACAATTCTGGTGCTGTAGTTGTAGGAGATGTCTCAAAACGTCATCAGGAGTCCCGACTAAACCCGAAAATGTAAGAAAATGCATTTTTTACGAAAAACATTTTTTGCTAAAATGTTGTAAGGGGGGACCCTGTCGTAAAAATGCCAAAAAACTGACTTGCTTCAGCAGTACAATTCTGGTGCTGTAGTTGTAGGAGATGTCTCAAAACGTCATCAGGAGTCCCTACAAAACCTAAAAATGGCATAAAATGCTTTTTTTGGGAAAACTTTTTTTTTACAAAAAAAAATTCCAAAAAACGGACTTTCTTCAGCAGCACAATTCTGGTGCTGTAGTTGTAGGAGATGTCTCAAAACGTCATCAGGAGTCCCGACTAAACCCGTAAATGTAAGAAAATGTAAGAAAATGCATTTTTTAAGAAAAAAGTTTTTGCTAAAATGTCGTAAGGGGGGACCCTGTCGTAAAAATGCCAAAAAACGGACTTGCTTCAGCAGTACAATTTTGGTGCTGTAGTTGTAGTAGATGTCTCAAAACGTCATCAGGAGTCCCTACAAAACCTAAAAATGGCATAAAATGCTTTTTTTGGTCAACTTTTTTTTTACAAAAAAAAATTCAAAAAACAGACTTGCTTCAGCAGCACAATTCTGGTGCTGTAGTTGTAGGAGATGTCTCAAAACGTCATCAGGAGTCCCGACTAAACCCGAAAATGTAAGAAAATGCATTTTTTACGAAAAACATTTTTTGCTAAAATGTCGTAAGGGGACCCTGTCGTAAAAATTCCAAAAAACTGACTTGCTTCAGCAGCACAATTCTGGTGCTGTAGTTGTAGGAGATGTCTCAAAACGTCATCAGGAGTCCCGACTAAACCCGTAAATGTAAGAAAATGTAAGAAAATGCATTTTTTAAGAAAAACATTTTTTGCTAAAATGTCGTAAGGGGGGACCCTGTCGTAAAAATGCCAAAAAACTGACTTGCTTCAGCAGTACAATTCTGGTGCTGTAGTTGTAGGAGATGTCTCAAAACGTCATCAGGAGTCCCTACAAAACCTAAAAATGGCATAAAATGCTTTTTTTGGGAAAACTTTTTTTTTACAAAAAAAAATTCCAAAAAACGGACTTTCTTCAGCAGCACAATTCTGGTGCTGTAGTTGTAGGAGATGTCTCAAAACGTCATCAGGAGTCCCGACTAAACCCGTAAATGTAAGAAAATGTAAGAAAATGCATTTTTTAAGAAAAACATTTTTTGCTAAAATGTCGTAAGGGGGGACCATGTCGTAAAAATGCCAAAAAACGGACTTGCTTCAGCAGTACAATTCTGGTGCTGTAGTTGTAGTAGATGTCTCAAAACGTCATCAGGAGTCCCTACAAAACCTAAAAATGGCATAAAATGCTTTTTTTGGTAAACTTTTTTTTTACAAAAAAAAATTCAAAAAACAGACTTGCTTCAGCAGCACAATTCTGGTGCTGTAGTTGTAGGAGATGTCTCAAAACGTCATCAGGAGTCCCGACTAAACCCGTAAATGTAAAAAATGTAAGAAAATGCATTTTTTACGAAAAACATTTTTTGCTAAAATGTCGTAAGGGGGGACCCTGTCGTAAAAATGCCAAAAAACTGACTTGCTTCAGCAGTACAATTTTGGTGCTGTAGTTGTAGGAGATGTCTCAAAACGTCATCAGGAGTCCCGACTAAACCCGTAAATGTAAGAAAATGTAAGAAAATGCATTTTTTAAGAAAAACATTTTTTGCTAAAATGTCGTAAGGGGGGACCCTGTCGTAAAAATTCCAAAAAACTGACTTGCTTCAGCAGCACAATTCTGGTGCTGTAGTTGTAGGAGATGTCTCAAAACGTCATCAGGAATCCCTACAAAACCTAAAAATGGCATAAAATGCTTTTTTTGGGAAAACTTTTTTTTTACAAAAAAAAATTCAAAAAACAGACTTGCTTCAGCAGCACAATTCTGGTGCTGTAGTTGTAGGAGATGTCTCAAAACGTCATCAGGAGTCCCGACTAAACCCGTAAATGTAAGAAAATGTAAGAAAATGCATTTTTTACGAAAAACATTTTTTGCTAAAATGTCGTAAGGGGGGACCCTGTCGTAAAAATTCCAAAAAACTGACTTGCTTCAGCAGCACAATTCTGGTGCTGTAGTTGTAGGAGATGTCTCAAAACGTCATCAGGAGTCCTTACAAAACCTAAAAATGGCATAAAATGCTTTTTTTGGGAAAACTTTTTTTTTACAAAAAAAAATTCTAAAAAACGGACTTTCTTCAGCAGCACAATTCTGGTGCTGTAGTTGTAGGAGATGTCTCAAAACGTCATCAGGAGTCCCTACAAAACCTAAAAATGGCATAAAATGCTTTTTTTGGGGAAACTTTTTTTTTACAAAAAAAAATTCAAAAAACAGACTTGCTTCAGCAGCACAATTCTGGTGCTGTAGTTGTAGGAGATGTCTCAAAACGTCATCAGGAGTCCCGACTAAACCCGTAAATGTAAGAAAATGTAAGAAAATGCATTTTTTACGAAAAACATTTTTTGCTAAAATGTCGTAAGGGACCCTGTCGTGAAAATTCCAAAAAACTGACTTGCTTCAGCAGCACAATTCTGGTGCTGTAGTTGTAGGAGATGTCTTAAAACGTCATCAGGAGTCCCTACAAAACCTAAAAATGGCATAAAATGCTTTTTTTGGGAAAACTTTTTTTTTACAAAAAAAAATTCAAAAAACAGACTTGCTTCAGCAGCACAATTCTGGTGCTGTAGTTGTAGGAGATGTCTCAAAACGTCATCAGGAGTCCCTACAAAACCTAAAAATGGCATAAAATGCTTTTTTTGGGAAAACTTTTTTTTTACAAAAAAAAATTCTAAAAAACGGACTTGCTTCAGCAGCACAATTCTGGTGCTGTAGTTGTAGGAGATGTCTCAAAACGTCATCAGGAGTCCCGACTAAACCCGTAAATGTAAGAAAATGTAAGAAAATGCATTTTTTAAGAAAAACATTTTTTGCTAAAATGTCGTAAGGGGGGACCCTGTCGTAAAAATGCCAAAAAACGGACTTGCTTCAGCAGTACAATTCTGGTGCTGTAGTTGTAGGAGATGTCTCAAAACGTCATCAGGAGTCCCTACAAAACCTAAAAATGGCATAAAATGCTTTTTTTGGGAAAACTTTTTTTTTACAAAAAAAAATTCCAAAAAACGGACTTTCTTCAGCAGCACAATTCTGGTGCTGTAGTTGTAGGAGATGTCTCAAAACGTCATCAGGAGTCCCGACTAAACCCGTAAATGTAAGAAAATGTAAGAAAATGCATTTTTTAAGAAAAACATTTTTTGCTAAAATGTTGTAAGGGGGGACCCTGTCGTAAAAATGCCAAAAAACTGACTTGCTTCAGCAGTACAATTCTGGTGCTGTAGTTGTAGGAGATGTCTCAAAACGTCATCAGGAGTCCCTAAAAAACCTAAAAATGGCATAAAATGCTTTTTTTGGGAAAACTTTTTTTTTACAAAAAAAAATTCCAAAAAACGGACTTTCTTCAGCAGCACAATTCTGGTGCTGTAGTTGTAGGAGATGTCTCAAAACGTCATCAGGAGTCCCGACTAAACCCGTAAATGTAAGAAAATGTAAGAAAATGCATTTTTTAAGAAAAACATTTTTTGCTAAAATGTCGTAAGGGGGGACCCTGTCGTAAAAATGCCAAAAAACGGACTTGCTTCAGCAGTACAATTCTGGTGCTGTAGTTGTAGTAGATGTCTCAAAACGTCATCAGGAGTCCCTACAAAACCTAAAAATGGCATAAAATGCTTTTTTTGGTAAACTTTTTTTTTACAAAAAAAAATTCAAAAAACAGACTTGCTTCAGCAGCACAATTCTGGTGCTGTAGTTGTAGGAGATGTCTCAAAACGTCATCAGGAGTCCCGACTAAACCCGAAAATGTAAGAAAATGCATTTTTTACGAAAAACATTTTTTGCTAAAATGTCGTAAGGGGGGACCCTGTCGTAAAAATGCCAAAAAACTGACTTGCTTCAGCAGTACAATTCTGGTGCTGTAGTTGTAGGAGATGTCTCAAAACGTCATCAGGAGTCCCGACTAAACCCGTAAATGTAAGAAAATGTAAGAAAATGCATTTTTTAAGAAAAACATTTTTTGCTAAAATGTCGTAAGGGGGGACCCTGTCGTAAAAATGCCAAAAAACGGACTTTCTTCAGCAGCACAATTCTGGTGCTGTAGTTGTAGGAGATGTCTCAAAACGTCATCAGGAGTCCCGACTAAACCCGTAAATGTAAGAAAATGTAAGAAAATGCATTTTTTAAGAAAAACATTTTTTGCTAAAATGTCGTAAGGGGCGACCCTGTCGTAAAAATGCCAAAAAACGGACTTGCTTCAGCAGTACAATTCTGGTGCTGTAGTTGTAGGAGATGTCTCAAAACGTCATCAGGAGTCCCTACAAAACCTAAAAATGGCATAAAATGCTTTTTTTGGGAAAACTTTTTTTTTACAAAAAAAAATTCAAAAAACAGACTTGCTTCAGCAGCACAATTCTGGTGCTGTAGTTGTAGGAGATGTCTCAAAACGTCATCAGGAGTCCCGACTAAACCCGTAAATGTAAGAAAATGTAAGAAAATGCATTTTTTAAGAAAAACATTTTTTGCTAAAATGTCGTAAGGGGGGACCCTGTCGTAAAAATGCCAAAAAACCGACTTGCTTCAGCAGTACAATTCTGGTGCTGTAGTTGTAGTAGATGTCTCAAAACGTCATCAGGAGTCCCGACTAAACCCGTAAATGTAAGAAAATGTAAGAAAATGCATTTTTTACGAAAAACATTTTTTGCTAAAATGTCGTAAAAATTCCAAAAAACGGACTTGCTTCAGCAGCACAATTCTGGTGCTGTATTTGTAGGAGATGTCTCAAAACGTCATCAGTAGTCCCTACAAAACCTAAAAATGGCATAAAATGCTTTTTTTGGGAAAACTTTTTTTTTACAAAAAAAAATTCTAAAAAACGGACTTTCTTCAGCAGCACAATTCTGGTGCTGTAGTTGTAGGAGATGTCTCAAAACGTCATCAGGAGTCCCGACTAAACCCGAAAATGTAAGAAAATGCATTTTTTACGAAAAACATTTTTTGCTAAAATGTCGTAAGGGGGGACCCTGTCGTAAAAATGCCAAAAAACTGACTTGCTTCAGCAGTACAATTCTGGTGCTGTAGTTGTAGGAGATGTCTCAAAACGTCATCAGGAGTCCCTACAAAACCTAAAAATGGCATAAAATGCTTTTTTTGGGAAAACTTTTTTTTTACAAAAAAAAATTCCAAAAAACGGACTTTCTTCAGCAGCACAATTCTGGTGCTGTAGTTGTAGGAGATGTCTCAAAACGTCATCAGGAGTCCCGACTAAACCCGTAAATGTAAGAAAATGTAAGAAAATGCATTTTTTAAGAAAAAAGTTTTTGCTAAAATGTCGTAAGGGGGGACCCTGTCGTAAAAATGCCAAAAAACGGACTTGCTTCAGCAGTACAATTCTGGTGCTGTAGTTGTAGTAGATGTCTCAAAACGTCATCAGGAGTCCCTACAAAACCTAAAAATGGCATTAAATGCTTTTTTTGGTAAACTTTTTTTTTACAAAAAAAAATTCAAAAAACAGACTTGCTTCAGCAGCACAATTCTGGTGCTGTAGTTGTAGGAGATGTCTCAAAACGTCATCAGGAGTCCCGACTAAACCCGAAAATGTAAGAAAATGCATTTTTTACGAAAAACATTTTTTGCTAAAATGTCGTAAGGGGGGACCCTGTCGTAAAAATTCCAAAAAACTGACTTGCTTCAGCAGCACAATTCTGGTGCTGTAGTTGTAGGAGATGTCTCAAAACGTCATCAGGAGTCCCGACTAAACCCGTAAATGTAAGAAAATGTAAGAAAATGCATTTTTTAAGAAAAACATTTTTTGCTAAAATGTCGTAAGGGGGGACCCTGTCGTAAAAATGCCAAAAAACTGACTTGCTTCAGCAGTACAATTCTGGTGCTGTAGTTGTAGGAGATGTCTCAAAACGTCATCAGGAGTCCCTACAAAACCTAAAAATGGCATAAAATGCTTTTTTTGGGAAAACTTTTTTTTTACAAAAAAAAATTCCAAAAAACGGACTTTCTTCAGCAGCACAATTCTGGTGCTGTAGTTGTAGGAGATGTCTCAAAACGTCATCAGGAGTCCCGACTAAACCCGTAAATGTAAGAAAATGTAAGAAAATGCATTTTTTAAGAAAAACATTTTTTGCTAAAATGTCGTAAGGGGGGACCATGTCGTAAAAATGCCAAAAAACGGACTTGCTTCAGCAGTACAATTCTGGTGCTGTAGTTGTAGTAGATGTCTCAAAACGTCATCAGGAGTCCCTACAAAACCTAAAAATGGCATAAAATGCTTTTTTTGGTAAACTTTTTTTTTACAAAAAAAAATTCAAAAAACAGACTTGCTTCAGCAGCACAATTCTGGTGCTGTAGTTGTAGGAGATGTCTCAAAACGTCATCAGGAGTCCCGACTAAACCCGTAAATGTAAAAAAATGTAAGAAAATTCATTTTTTACGAAAAACATTTTTTGCTAAAATGTCGTAAGGGGGGACCCTGTCGTAAAAATGCCAAAAAACTGACTTGCTTCAGCAGTACAATTTTGGTGCTGTAGTTGTAGGAGATGTCTCAAAACGTCATCAGGAGTCCCGACTAAACCCGTAAATGTAAGAAAATGTAAGAAAATGCATTTTTTAAGAAAAACATTTTTTGCTAAAATGTCGTAAGGGGGGACCCTGTCGTAAAAATTCCAAAAAACTGACTTGCTTCAGCAGCACAATTCTGGTGCTGTAGTTGTAGGAGATGTCTCAAAACGTCATCAGGAATCCCTACAAAACCTAAAAATGGCATAAAATGCTTTTTTTGGGAAAACTTTTTTTTTACAAAAAAAAATTCAAAAAACAGACTTGCTTCAGCAGCACAATTCTGGTGCTGTAGTTGTAGGAGATGTCTCAAAACGTCATCAGGAGTCCCGACTAAACCCGTAAATGTAAGAAAATGTAAGAAAATGCATTTTTTAAGAAAAACATTTTTTGCTAAAATGTCGTAAGGGGGGACCCTGTCGTAAAAATGCCAAAAAACGGACTTGCTTCAGCAGCACAATTCTGGTGCTGTAGTTGTAGGAGATGTCTTAAAACGTCATCAGGAGTCCCTACAAAACCTAAAAATGGCATGAAATGCTTTTTTTGGGGAAACTTTTTTTTTACAAAAAAAAATTCAAAAAACAGACTTGCTTCAGCAGCACAATTCTGGTGCTGTAGTTGTAGGAGATGTCTCAAAACGTCATCAGGAGTCCCGACTAAACCCGTAAATGTAAGAAAATGTAAGAAAATGCATTTTTTACGAAAAACATTTTTTGCTAAAATGTCGTAAGGGGGGACCCTGTCGTAAAAATTCCAAAAAACTGACTTGCTTCAGCAGCACAATTCTGGTGCTGTAGTTGTAGGAGATGTCTCAAAACGTCATCAGGAGTCCTTACAAAACCTAAAAATGGCATAAAATGCTTTTTTTGGGAAAACTTTTTTTTTACAAAAAAAAATTCTAAAAAACGGACTTTCTTCAGCAGCACAATTCTGGTGCTGTAGTTGTAGGAGATGTCTCAAAACGTCATCAGGAGTCCCTACAAAACCTAAAAATGGCATAAAATGCTTTTTTTGGGGAAACTTTTTTTTTACAAAAAAAAATTCAAAAAACAGACTTGCTTCAGCAGCACAATTCTGGTGCTGTAGTTGTAGGAGATGTCTCAAAACGTCATCAGGAGTCCCGACTAAACCCGTAAATGTAAGAAAATGTAAGAAAATGCATTTTTTACGAAAAACATTTTTTGCTAAAATGTCGTAAGGGACCCTGTCGTGAAAATTCCAAAAAACTGACTTGCTTCAGCAGCACAATTCTGGTGCTGTAGTTGTAGGAGATGTCTTAAAACGTCATCAGGAGTCCCTACAAAACCTAAAAATGGCATAAAATGCTTTTTTTGGGAAAACTTTTTTTTTACAAAAAAAAATTCTAAAAAACGGACTTGCTTCAGCAGCACAATTCTGGTGCTGTAGTTGTAGGAGATGTCTCAAAACGTCATCAGGAGTCCCGACTAAACCCGTAAATGTAAGAAAATGTAAGAAAATGCATTTTTTACGAAAAACATCTTTTGCTAAAATGTCGTAAGGGGGGACCCTGTCGTAAAAATTCCAAAAAACTGACTTGCTTCAGCAGCACAATTCTGGTGCTGTAGTTGTAGGAGATGTCTCAAAACGTCATCAGGAGTCCCTATAAAACCTAAAAATGGCATAAAATGCTTTTTTTGGGAAAACTTTTTTTTACAAAAAAAAATTCTAAAAAATGGACTTGCTTCAGCAGCACAATTCTGGTGCTGTAGTTGTAGGAGATGTCTCAAAACGTCATCAGGAGTCCCGACTAAACCCGTAAATGTAAGAAAATGCATTTTTTAAGAAAAACATTTTTTGCTAAAATGTCGTAAGGGGGGACCCTGTCGTAAAAATGCCAAAAAACTGACTTGCTTCAGCAGTACAATTGTGGTGCTGTAGTTGTAGGAGATGTCTCAAAACGTCATCAGGAGTCCCGACTAAACCCGTAAATGTAAGAAAATGTAAGAAAATGCATTTTTTAAGAAAAACATTTTTTGCTAAAATGTCGTAAGGGGGGACCCTGTCGTAAAAATGCCAAAAAACGGACTTGCTTCAGCAGTACAATTCTGGTGCTGTAGTTGTAGGAGATGTCTCAAAACGTCATCAGGAGTCCCTACAAAACCTAAAAATGGCATAAAATGCTTTTTTTGGGAAAACTTTTTTTTTACAAAAAAAAATTCCGAAAAACGGACTTGCTTCAGCATCACAATTCTGGTGCTGTAGTTGTAGGAGATGTCTCAAAACGTCATCAGGAGTCCCGACTAAACCCGTAAATGTAAGAAAATGTAAGAAAATGCATTTTTTAAGAAAAACATTTTTTGCTAAAATGTCGTAAGGGGGGACCCTGTCGTAAAAATGCCAAAAAACCGACTTGCTTCAGCAGCACAATTCTGGTGCTGTAGTTGTAGGAGATGTCTCAAAACGTCATCAGGAGTCCCGACTAAACCCGTAAATGTAAGAAAATGTAAGAAAATGCATTTTTTACGAAAAACATTTTTTGCTAAAATGTCGTAAGGGGGTACCCTGTCGTAAAAATTTCAAAAAACTGACTTGCTTCAGCAGCACAATTCTGGTGCTGTAGTTGTAGGAGATGTCTTAAAACGTCATCAGGAGTCCCTACAAAACCTAAAAATGGCATAAAATGCTTTTTTTGGGGAAACTTTTTTTTTACAAAAAAAAATTCAAAAAACAGACTTGCTTCAGCAGCACAATTCTGGTGCTGTAGTTGTAGGAGATGTCTCAAAACGTCATCAGGAGTCCCGACTAAACCCGTAAATGTAAGAAAATGTAAGAAAATGCATTTTTTACGAAAAACATTTTTTGCTAAAATGTCGTAAGGGGGACCCTGTCGTAAAAATTCCAAAAAACTGACTTGCTTCAGCAGCACAATTCTGGTGCTGTAGTTGTAGGAGATGTCTCAAAACGTCATCAGGAGTCCCGACTAAACCCGTAAATGTAAGAAAATGTAAGAAAATGCATTTTTTACGAAAAACATTTTTTGCTAAAATGTCGTAAGGGGGGACCCTGTCGTAAAAATTCCAAAAAACTGACTTGCTTCAGCAGCACAATTCTGGTGCTGTAGTTGTAGGAGATGTCTTAAAACGTCATCAGGAGTCCCTACAAAACCTAAAAATGGCATAAAATGCTTTTTTTGGGAAAACTTTTTTTTTACAAAAAAAAATTCAAAAAACAGACTTGCTTCAGCAGCACAATTCTGGTGCTGTAGTTGTAGGAGATGTCTCAAAACGTCATCAGGAGTCCCGACTAAACCCGTAAATGTAAGAAAATGTAAGAAAATGCATTTTTTAAGAAAAACATTTTTTGCTAAAATGTCGTAAGGGGGGACCCTGTCGTAAAAATTCCAAAAAACTGACTTGCTTCAGCAGCACAATTCTGGTGCTGTATTTGTAGGAGATGTCTCAAAACGTCATCAGTAGTCCCTACAAAACCTAAAAATGGCATAAAATGCTTTTTTTGGGAAAACTTTTTTTTTACAAAAAAAAAATTCTAAAAAACGGACTTTCTTCAGCAGCACAATTCTGGTGCTGTAGTTGTAGGAGATGTCTCAAAACGTCATCAGGAGTCCCGACTAAACCCGTAAATGTAAGAAAATGTAAGAAAATGCATTTTTTAAGAAAAACATTTTTTGCTAAAATGTCGTAAAAATGCCAAAAAACTGACTTGCTTCAGCAGTACAATTCTGGTGCTGTAGTTGTAGGAGATGTCTCAAAACGTCATCAGGAGTCCCTACAAAACCTAAAAATGGCATAAAATGCTTTTTTTGGGAAAACTTTTTTTTTACAAAAAAAAATTCCAAAAAACGGACTTTCTTCAGCAGCACAATTCTGGTGCTGTAGTTGTAGGAGATGTCTCAAAACGTCATCAGGAGTCCCGACTAAACCCGTAAATGTAACAAAATGTAAGAAAATGCATTTTTTAAGAAAAACATTTTTTGCTAAAATGTCGTAAGGGGGGACCCTGTCGTAAAAATGCCAAAAAACGGACTTGCTTCAGCAGTACAATTCTGGTGCTGTAGTTGTAGTAGATGTCTCAAAACGTCATCAGGAGTCCCTACAAAACCTAAAAATGGCATAAAATGCTTTTTTTTGGTAAACTTTTTTTTTACAAAAAAAAATTCAAAAAACAGACTTGCTTCAGCAGCACAATTCTGGTGCTGTAGTTGTAGGAGATGTCTCAAAACGTCATCAGGAGTCCCGACTAAACCCGAAAATGTAAGAAAATGCATTTTTTACGAAAAACATTTTTTGCTAAAATGTCGTAAGGGGGGACCCTGTCGTGAAAATGCCAAAAAACTGACTTGCTTCAGCAGTACAATTCTGGTGCTGTAGTTGTAGGAGATGTCTCAAAACGTCATCAGGAGTCCCTACAAAACCTAAAAATGGCATAAAATGCTTTTTTTGGGAAAACTTTTTTTTTACAAAAAAAAATTCCAAAAAACGGACTTGCTTCAGCAGCACAATTCTGGTGCTGTAGTTGTAGGAGATGTCTCAAAACGTCATCAGGAGTCCCGACTAAACCCGTAAATGTAAGAAAATGTAAGAAAATGCATTTTTTACGAAAAACATTTTTTGCTAAAATGTCGTAAGGGGGGACCCTGTCGTAAAAATTCCAAAAAACTGACTTGCTTCAGCAGCACAATTCTGGTGCTGTAGTTGTAGGAGATGTCTCAAAACGTCATCAGGAGTCCCTACAAAACCTAAAAATGGCATAAAATGCTTTTTTTGGGAAAACTTTTTTTTTACAAAAAAAAATTCCAAAAAACTGACTTTCTTCAGCAGCACAATTCTGGTGCTGTAGTTGTAGGAGATGTCTCAAAACGTCATCAGGAGTCCCGACTAAACCCGTAAATGTAACAAAATGTAAGAAAATGCATTTTTTAAGAAAAACATTTTTGTTAAAATGTCGTAAGGGGGGACCCTGTCGTAAAAATGCCAAAAAACGGACTTGCTTCAGCAGTACAATTCTGGTGCTGTAGTTGTAGTAGATGTCTCAAAACGTCATCAGGAGTCCCTACAAAACCTAAAAAAGGCATAAAATGCTTTTTTTGGTAAACTTTTATTTTACAAAAAAAAATTCAAAAAACAGACTTGCTTCAGCAGCACAATTCTGGTGCTGTAGTTGTAGGAGATGTCTCAAAACGTCATCAGGAGTCCCGACTAAACCCGTAAATTTAAGAAAATGTAAGAAAATGCATTTTTTAAGAAAAACATTTTTTGCTAAAATGTCGTAAGGGGGGACCCTGTTGTAAAAATTCCAAAAAACTGACTTGCTTCAGCAGCACAATTCTGGTGCTGTATTTGTAGGAGATGTCTCAAAACGTCATCAGTAGTCCCTACAAAACCTAAAAATGGCATAAAATGCTTTTTTTGGGAAAACTTTTTTTTTACAAAAAAAAATTCTAAAAAACGGACTTTCTTCAGCAGCACAATTCTGGTGCTGTAGTTGTAGGAGATGTCTCAAAACGTCATCAGGAGTCCCGACTAAACCCGTAAATGTAAGAAAATGTAAGAAAATGCATTTTTTAAGAAAAACATTTTTTGCTAAAATGTCGTAAGGGGGGACCCTGTCGTAAAAATGCCAAAAAACTGACTTGCTTCAGCAGTACAATTCTGGTGCTGTAGTTGTAGGAGATGTCTCAAAACGTCATCAGGAGTCCCTATAAAACCTAAAAATGGCATAAAATGCTTTTTTTGGGAAAACTTTTTTTTTACAAAAAAAATGTCTAAAAAACGGACTTTCTTCAGCAGCACAATTCTGGTGCTGTAGTTGTAGGAGATGTCTCAAAACGTCATCAGGAGTCCCGACTAAACCCGTAAATGTAAGAAAATGTAAGAAAATGCATTTTTTAAGAAAAACATTTTTTGCTAAAATGTCGTAAGGGGGGACCCTGTCGTAAAAATGCCAAAAAACGGACTTGCTTCAGCAGTACAATTCTGGTGCTGTAGTTGTAGTAGATGTCTCAAAACGTCATCAGGAGTCCCTACAAAACCTAAAAATGGCATAAAATGCTTTTTTTGGTAAACTTTTTTTTTACAAAAAAAAATTCAAAAAACAGACTTGCTTCAGCAGCACAATTCTGGTGCTGTAGTTGTAGGAGATGTCTCAAAACGTCATCAGGAGTCCCGACTAAACCCGAAAATGTAAGAAAATGCATTTTTTACGAAAAACATTTTTTGCTAAAATGTCGTAAGGGGGGACCCTGTCGTAAAAATGCCAAAAAACTGACTTGCTTCAGCAGCACAATTCTGGTGCTGTAGTTGTAGGAGATGTCTTAAAACGTCATCAGGAGTCCCTTCAAAACCTAAAAATGGCATAAAATGCTTTTTTTGGGAAAACTTTTTTTTTACAAAAAAAAATTCAAAAAACAGACTTGCTTCAGCAGCACAATTCTGGTGCTGTAGTTGTAGGAGATGTCTCAAAACGTCATCAGGAGTCCCGACTAAACCCGTAAATGTAAGAAAATGTAAGAAAATGCATTTTTTAAGAAAAACATTTTTTGCTAAAATGTCGTAAGGGGGGACCCTGTCGTAAAAATGCCAAAAAACTGACTTGCTTCAGCAGTACAATTCTGGTGCTGTAGTTGTAGGAGATGTCTCAAAACGTCATCAGGAGTCCCTACAAAACCTAAAAATGGCATAAAATGCTTTTTTTGGGAAAACTTTTTTTTTACAAAATTTTTTTCCAAAAAACGGACTTTCTTCAGCAGCACAATTCTGGTGCTGTAGTTGTAGGAGATGTCTCAAAACGTCATCAGGAGTCCCGACTAAACCCGTAAATGTAAGAAAATGTAAGAAAATGCATTTTTTAAGAAAAACATTTTTTGCTAAAATGTCGTAAGGGGGGGGGACCCTGTCGTAAAAATGCCAAAAAACGGACTTGCTTCAGCAGTACAATTCTGGTGCTGTAGTTGTAGTAGATGTCTCAAAACGTCATCAGGAGTCCCTACAAAACCTAAAAATGGCATAAAATGCTTTCTTTGGGAAAACTTTTTTTTACAAAAAAATGTTCCAAAAAACGGACTTGCTTCAGCAGCACAATTCTGGTGCTGTAGTTGTAGGAGATGTCTCAAAACGTCATCAGGAGTCCCGACTAAACCCGTAAATGTAAGAAAATGTAAGAAAATGCATTTTTTACGAAAAACATTTTTTGCTAAAATGTCGTAAGGGACCCTGTCGTGAAAATTCCAAAAAACTGACTTGCTTCAGCAGCACAATTCTGGTGCTGTAGTTGTAGGAGATGTCTTAAAACGTCATCAGGAGTCCCTACAAAACCTAAAAATGGCATAAAATGCTTTTTTTGGGAAAACTTTTTTTTTACAAAAAAAAATTCAAAAAACAGACTTGCTTCAGCAGCACAATTCTGGTGCTGTAGTTGTAGGAGATGTCTCAAAACGTCATCAGGAGTCCCGACTAAACCCGTAAATGTAAGAAAATGTAAGAAAATGCATTTTTTACGAAAAACATTTTTTGCTAAAATGTCGTAAGGGGGGACCCTGTCGTAAAAATTCCAAAAAACTGACTTGCTTCAGCAGCACAATTCTGGTGCTGTAGTTGTAGGAGATGTCTCAAAACGTCATCAGGAGTCCCTACAAAACCTAAAAATGGCATAAAATGCTTTTTTTGGGAAAACTTTTTTTTTACAAAAAAAATTTCTAAAAAACGGACTTTCTTCAGCAGCACAATTCTGGTGCTGTAGTTGTAGGAGATGTCTCAAAACGTCATCAGGAGTCCCGACTAAACCCGTAAATGTAAGAAAATGTAAGAAAATGCATTTTTTAAGAAAAACATTTTTTGCTAAAATGTCGTAAGGGGGGACCCTGTCGTAAAAATGCCAAAAAACGGACTTGCTTCAGCAGTACAATTCTGGTGCTGTAGTTGTAGTAGATGTCTCAAAACGTCATCAGGAGTCCCTACAAAACCTAAAAATGGCATAAAATGCTTTTTTTGGTAAACTTTTTTTTTACAAAAAAAAATTCAAAAAACAGACTTGCTTCAGCAGCACAATTCTGGTGCTGTAGTTGTAGGAGATGTCTCAAAACGTCATCAGGAGTCCCGACTAAACCCGAAAATGTAAGAAAATGCATTTTTTACGAAAAACATTTTTTGCTAAAATGTCGTAAGGGGGGACCCTGTCGTAAAAATGCCAAAAAACTGACTTGCTTCAGCAGCACAATTCTGGTGCTGTAGTTGTAGGAGATGTCTTAAAACGTCATCAGGAGTCCCTTCAAAACCTAAAAATGGCATAAAAAACTTTTTTTGGGAAAACTTTTTTTTTACAAAAAAAAATTCAAAAAACAGACTTGCTTCAGCAGCACAATTCTGGTGCTGTAGTTGTAGGAGATGTCTCAAAACGTCATCAGGAGTCCCGACTAAACCCGTAAATGTAAGAAAATGTAAGAAAATGCATTTTTTAAGAAAAACATTTTTTGCTAAAATGTCGTAAGGGGGGACCCTGTCGTAAAAATGCCAAAAAACTGACTTGCTTCAGCAGTACAATTCTGGTGCTGTAGTTGTAGGAGATGTCTCAAAACGTCATCAGGAGTCCCTACAAAACCTAAAAATGGCATAAAATGCTTTTTTTGGGAAAACTTTTTTTTTACAAAATTTTTTTCCAAAAAACGGACTTTCTTCAGCAGCACAATTCTGGTGCTGTAGTTGTAGGAGATGTCTCAAAACGTCATCAGGAGTCCCGACTAAACCCGTAAATGTAAGAAAATGTAAGAAAATGCATTTTTTAAGAAAAACATTTTTTGCTAAAATGTCGTAAGGGGGGGGGACCCTGTCGTAAAAATGCCAAAAAACGGACTTGCTTCAGCAGTACAATTCTGGTGCTGTAGTTGTAGTAGATGTCTCAAAACGTCATCAGGAGTCCCTACAAAACCTAAAAATGGCATAAAATGCTTTTTTTGGTAAACTTTTTTTTTACAAAAAAAAATTCAAAAAACAGACTTGCTTCAGCAGCACAATTCTGGTGCTGTAGTTGTAGGAGATGTCTCAAAACGTCATCAGGAGTCCCGACTAAACCCGTAAATGTAAAAAAATGTAAGAAAATGCATTTTTTACGAAAAACATTTTTTGCTAAAATGTCGTAAGGGGGGACCCTGTCGTAAAAATTCCAAAAAACTGACTTGCTTCAGCAGCACAATTCTGGTGCTGTAGTTGTAGGAGATGTCTCAAAACGTCATCAGGAATCCCTACAAAACCTAAAAATGGCATAAAATGCTTTTTTTGGGAAAACTTTTTTTTTACAAAAAAAAATTCCAAAAAACGGACTTTCTTCAGCAGCACAATTCTGGTGCTGTAGTTGTAGGAGATGTCTCAAAACGTCATCAGGAGTCCCGACTAAACCCGTAAATGTAAGAAAATGTAAGAAAATGCATTTTTTACGAAAAACATTTTTTGCTAAAATGTCGTAAGGGACCCTGTCGTGAAAATTCCAAAAAACTGACTTGCTTCAGCAGCACAATTCTGGTGCTGTAGTTGTAGGAGATGTCTTAAAACGTCATCAGGAGTCCCTACAAAACCTAAAAATGGCATAAAATGCTTTTTTTGGGAAAACTTTTTTTTTACAAAAAAAAATTCAAAAAACAGACTTGCTTCAGCAGCACAATTCTGGTGCTGTAGTTGTAGGAGATGTCTCAAAACGTCATCAGGAGTCCCGACTAAACCCGTAAATGTAAGAAAATGTAAGAAAATGCATTTTTTAAGAAAAACATTTTTTGCTAAAATGTCGTAAGGGGGGACCCTGTCGTAAAAATGCCAAAAAACTGACTTGCTTCAGCAGCACAATTCTGGTGCTGTAGTTGTAGGAGATGTCTTAAAACGTCATCAGGAGTCCCTTCAAAACCTAAAAATGGCATAAAATGCTTTTTTTGGGAAAACTTTTTTTTTACAAAAAAAAATTCAAAAAACAGACTTGCTTCAGCAGCACAATTCTGGTGCTGTAGTTGTAGGAGATGTCTCAAAACGTCATCAGGAGTCCCGACTAAACCCGTAAATGTAAGAAAATGTAAGAAAATGCATTTTTTAAGAAAAACATTTTTTGCTAAAATGTCGTAAGGGGGGACCCTGTCGTAAAAATGCCAAAAAACTGACTTGCTTCAGCAGTACAATTCTGGTGCTGTAGTTGTAGGAGATGTCTCAAAACGTCATCAGGAGTCCCTACAAAACCTAAAAATGGCATAAAATGCTTTTTTTGGGAAAACTTTTTTTTTACAAAATTTTTTTCCAAAAAACGGACTTTCTTCAGCAGCACAATTCTGGTGCTGTAGTTGTAGGAGATGTCTCAAAACGTCATCAGGAGTCCCGACTAAACCCGTAAATGTAAGAAAATGTAAGAAAATGCATTTTTTAAGAAAAACATTTTTTGCTAAAATGTCGTAAGGGGGGGGGACCCTGTCGTAAAAATGCCAAAAAACGGACTTGCTTCAGCAGTACAATTCTGGTGCTGTAGTTGTAGTAGATGTCTCAAAACGTCATCAGGAGTCCCTACAAAACCTAAAAATGGCATAAAATGCTTTCTTTGGGAAAACTTTTTTTTACAAAAAAATGTTCCAAAAAACGGACTTGCTTCAGCAGCACAATTCTGGTGCTGTAGTTGTAGGAGATGTCTCAAAACGTCATCAGGAGTCCCGACTAAACCCGTAAATGTAAGAAAATGTAAGAAAATGCATTTTTTACGAAAAACATTTTTTGCTAAAATGTCGTAAGGGACCCTGTCGTGAAAATTCCAAAAAACTGACTTGCTTCAGCAGCACAATTCTGGTGCTGTAGTTGTAGGAGATGTCTTAAAACGTCATCAGGAGTCCCTACAAAACCTAAAAATGGCATAAAATGCTTTTTTTGGGAAAACTTTTTTTTTACAAAAAAAAATTCAAAAAACAGACTTGCTTCAGCAGCACAATTCTGGTGCTGTAGTTGTAGGAGATGTCTCAAAACGTCATCAGGAGTCCCGACTAAACCCGTAAATGTAAGAAAATGTAAGAAAATGCATTTTTTACGAAAAACATTTTTTGCTAAAATGTCGTAAGGGGGGACCCTGTCGTAAAAATTCCAAAAAACTGACTTGCTTCAGCAGCACAATTCTGGTGCTGTAGTTGTAGGAGATGTCTCAAAACGTCATCAGGAGTCCCTACAAAACCTAAAAATGGCATAAAATGCTTTTTTTGGGAAAACTTTTTTTTTACAAAAAAAATTTCTAAAAAACGGACTTTCTTCAGCAGCACAATTCTGGTGCTGTAGTTGTAGGAGATGTCTCAAAACGTCATCAGGAGTCCCGACTAAACCCGTAAATGTAAGAAAATGTAAGAAAATGCATTTTTTAAGAAAAACATTTTTTGCTAAAATGTCGTAAGGGGGGACCCTGTCGTAAAAATGCCAAAAAACGGACTTGCTTCAGCAGTACAATTCTGGTGCTGTAGTTGTAGTAGATGTCTCAAAACGTCATCAGGAGTCCCTACAAAACCTAAAAATGGCATAAAATGCTTTTTTTGGTAAACTTTTTTTTTACAAAAAAAAATTCAAAAAACAGACTTGCTTCAGCAGCACAATTCTGGTGCTGTAGTTGTAGGAGATGTCTCAAAACGTCATCAGGAGTCCCGACTAAACCCGAAAATGTAAGAAAATGCATTTTTTACGAAAAACATTTTTTGCTAAAATGTCGTAAGGGGGGACCCTGTCGTAAAAATGCCAAAAAACTGACTTGCTTCAGCAGCACAATTCTGGTGCTGTAGTTGTAGGAGATGTCTTAAAACGTCATCAGGAGTCCCTTCAAAACCTAAAAATGGCATAAAAAACTTTTTTTGGGAAAACTTTTTTTTTACAAAAAAAAATTCAAAAAACAGACTTGCTTCAGCAGCACAATTCTGGTGCTGTAGTTGTAGGAGATGTCTCAAAACGTCATCAGGAGTCCCGACTAAACCCGTAAATGTAAGAAAATGTAAGAAAATGCATTTTTTAAGAAAAACATTTTTTGCTAAAATGTCGTAAGGGGGGACCCTGTCGTAAAAATGCCAAAAAACTGACTTGCTTCAGCAGTACAATTCTGGTGCTGTAGTTGTAGGAGATGTCTCAAAACGTCATCAGGAGTCCCTACAAAACCTAAAAATGGCATAAAATGCTTTTTTTGGGAAAACTTTTTTTTTACAAAATTTTTTTCCAAAAAACGGACTTTCTTCAGCAGCACAATTCTGGTGCTGTAGTTGTAGGAGATGTCTCAAAACGTCATCAGGAGTCCCGACTAAACCCGTAAATGTAAGAAAATGTAAGAAAATGCATTTTTTAAGAAAAACATTTTTTGCTAAAATGTCGTAAGGGGGGGGGACCCTGTCGTAAAAATGCCAAAAAACGGACTTGCTTCAGCAGTACAATTCTGGTGCTGTAGTTGTAGTAGATGTCTCAAAACGTCATCAGGAGTCCCTACAAAACCTAAAAATGGCATAAAATGCTTTTTTTGGTAAACTTTTTTTTTACAAAAAAAAATTCAAAAAACAGACTTGCTTCAGCAGCACAATTCTGGTGCTGTAGTTGTAGGAGATGTCTCAAAACGTCATCAGGAGTCCCGACTAAACCCGTAAATGTAAAAAAATGTAAGAAAATGCATTTTTTACGAAAAACATTTTTTGCTAAAATGTCGTAAGGGGGGACCCTGTCGTAAAAATTCCAAAAAACTGACTTGCTTCAGCAGCACAATTCTGGTGCTGTAGTTGTAGGAGATGTCTCAAAACGTCATCAGGAATCCCTACAAAACCTAAAAATGGCATAAAATGCTTTTTTTGGGAAAACTTTTTTTTTACAAAAAAAAATTCCAAAAAACGGACTTTCTTCAGCAGCACAATTCTGGTGCTGTAGTTGTAGGAGATGTCTCAAAACGTCATCAGGAGTCCCGACTAAACCCGTAAATGTAAGAAAATGTAAGAAAATGCATTTTTTACGAAAAACATTTTTTGCTAAAATGTCGTAAGGGACCCTGTCGTGAAAATTCCAAAAAACTGACTTGCTTCAGCAGCACAATTCTGGTGCTGTAGTTGTAGGAGATGTCTTAAAACGTCATCAGGAGTCCCTACAAAACCTAAAAATGGCATAAAATGCTTTTTTTGGGAAAACTTTTTTTTTACAAAAAAAAATTCAAAAAACAGACTTGCTTCAGCAGCACAATTCTGGTGCTGTAGTTGTAGGAGATGTCTCAAAACGTCATCAGGAGTCCCGACTAAACCCGTAAATGTAAGAAAATGTAAGAAAATGCATTTTTTACGAAAAACATTTTTTGCTAAAATGTCGTAAGGGGGGACCCTGTCGTAAAAATTCCAAAAAACTGACTTGCTTCAGCAGCACAATTCTGGTGCTGTAGTTGTAGGAGATGTCTCAAAACGTCATCAGGAGTCCCTACAAAACCTAAAAATGGCATAAAATGCTTTTTTTGGGAAAACTTTTTTTTTACAAAAAAAATTTCTAAAAAACGGACTTTCTTCAGCAGCACAATTCTGGTGCTGTAGTTGTAGGAGATGTCTCAAAACGTCATCAGGAGTCCCGACTAAACCCGTAAATGTAAGAAAATGTAAGAAAATGCATTTTTTAAGAAAAACATTTTTTGCTAAAATGTCGTAAGGGGGGACCCTGTCGTAAAAATGCCAAAAAACTGACTTGCTTCAGCAGTACAATTCTGGTGCTGTAGTTGTAGGAGATGTCTCAAAACGTCATCAGGAGTCCCGACTAAACCCGTAAATGTAAGAAAATGTAAGAAAATGCATTTTTTAAGAAAAACATTTTTTGCTAAAATGTCGTAAGGGGGGACCCTGTCGTAAAAATGCCAAAAAACTGACTTGCTTCAGCAGTACAATTCTGGTGCTGTAGTTGTAGGAGATGTCTCAAAACGTCATCAGGAGTCCCTACAAAACCTAAAAATGGCATAAAATGCTTTTTTTGGGAAAACTTTTTTTTTACAAAAAAAAATCCAAAAAACGGACTTGCTTCAGCAGCACAATTCTGGTGCTGTAGTTGTAGGAGATGTCTCAAAACGTCATCAGGAGTCCCGACTAAACCCGTAAATGTAAGAAAATGTAAGAAAATGCATTTTTTAAGAAAAACATTTTTTGCTAAAATGTCGTAAGGGGGGACCCTGTCGTAAAAATTCCAAAAAACTGACTTGCTTCAGCAGCACAATTCTGGTGCTGTATTTGTAGGAGATGTCTCAAAACGTCATCAGTAGTCCCTACAAAACCTAAAAATGGCATAAAATGCTTTTTTTGGGAAAACTTTTTTTTTACAAAAAAAAATTCTAAAAAACGGACTTTCTTCAGCAGCACAATTCTGGTGCTGTAGTTGTAGGAGATGTCTCAAAACGTCATCAGGAGTCCCGACTAAACCCGTAAATGTAAGAAAATGTAAGAAAATGCATTTTTTAAGAAAAACATTTTTTGCTAAAATGTCGTAAGGGGGGACCCTGTCGTAAAAATGCCAAAAAACGGACTTGCTTCAGCAGTACAAGTCTGGTGCTGTAGTTGTAGTAGATGTCTCAAAACGTCATCAGGAGTCCCTACAAAACCTAAAAATGGCATAAAATGCTTTTTTTGGTAAACTTTTTTTTTACAAAAAAAATTTCAAAAAACAGACTTGCTTCAGCAGCACAATTCTGGTGCTGTAGTTGTAGAAGATGTCTCAAAACGTCATCAGGAGTCCCGACTAAACCCGAAAATGTAAGAAAATGCATTTTTTACGAAAAACATTTTTTGCTAAAATGTCGTAAGGGGGGACCCTGTCGTAAAAATGCCAAAAAACTGACTTGCTTCAGCAGTACAATTCTGGTGCTGTAGTTGTAGGAGATGTCTCAAAACGTCATCAGGAGTCCCTACAAAACCTAAAAATGGCATAAAATGCTTTTTTTGGGAAAACTTTTTTTTTACAAAAAAAAATTCCAAAAAACGGACTTGCTTCAGCAGCACAATTCTGGTGCTGTAGTTGTAGGAGATGTCTCAAAACGTCATCAGGAGTCCCGACTAAACCCGTAAATGTAAGAAAATGTAAGAAAATGCATTTTTTACGAAAAACATTTTTTGCTAAAATGTCGTAAGGGGGGACCCTGTCGTAAAAATTCCAAAAAACTGACTTGCTTCAGCAGCACAATTCTGGTGCTGTAGTTGTAGGAGATGTCTCAAAACGTCATCAGGAGTCCCTACAAAACCTAAAAATGGCATAAAATGCTTTTTTTGGGAAAACTTTTTTTTTACAAAAATTTTTTCCAAAAAACGGACTTTCTTCAGCAGCACAATTCTGGTGCTGTAGTTGTAGGAGATGTCTCAAAACGTCATCAGGAGTCCCGACTAAACCCGTAAATGTAACAAAATGTAAGAAAATGCATTTTTTAAGAAAAACATTTTTTGCTAAAATGTCGTAAGGGGGGACCCTGTCGTAAAAATGACAAAAAACGGACTTGCTTCAGCAGTACAATTCTGGTGCTGTAGTTGTAGTAGATGTCTCAAAACGTCATCAGGAGTCCCTACAAAACCTAAAAATGGCATAAAATGCTTTTTTTGGTAAACTTTTTTTTTACAAAAAAAAATTCAAAAAACAGACTTGCTTCAGCAGCACAATTCTGGTGCTGTAGTTGTAGGAGATGTCTCAAAACGTCATCAGGAGTCCCGACTAAACCCGTAAATGTAAGAAAATGTAAGAAAATGCATTTTTTAAGAAAAACATTTTTTGCTAAAATGTCGTAAAAATTCCAAAAAACGGACTTGCTTCAGCAGCACAATTCTGGTGCTGTATTTGTAGGAGATGTCTCAAAACGTCATCAGTAGTCCCTACAAAACCTAAAAATGGCATAAAATGCTTTTTTTGGGAAAACTTTTTTTTTACAAAAAAAAATTCTAAAAAACGGACTTTCTTCAGCAGCACAATTCTGGTGCTGTAGTTGTAGGAGATGTCTCAAAACGTCATCAGGAGTCCCGACTAAACCCGTAAATGTAAGAAAATGTAAGAAAATGCATTTTTTAAGAAAAACATTTTTTGCTAAAATGTCGTAAGGGGGGACCCTGTCGTAAAAATGCCAAAAAACGGACTTGCTTCAGCAGTACAATTCTGGTGCTGTAGTTGTAGGAGATGTCTCAAAACGTCATCAGGAGTCCCTACAAAACCTAAAAATGGCATAAAATGCTTTTTTTGGTAAACTTTTTTTTTACAAAAAAAATTTCAAAAAACAGACTTGCTTCAGCAGCACAATTCTGGTGCTGTAGTTGTAGGAGATGTCTCAAAACGTCATCAGGAGTCCCGACTAAACCCGTAAATGTAAAAAAATGTAAGAAAATGCATTTTTTACGAAAAAAATTTTTTGCTAAAATGTCGTAAGGGGGGACCCTGTCGTAAAAATGCCAAAAAACTGACTTGCTTCAGCAGTACAATTTTGGTGCTGTAGTTGTAGGAGATGTCTCAAAACGTCATCAGGAGTCCCGACTAAACCCGTAAATGTAAGAAAATGTAAGAAAATGCATTTTTTAAGAAAAACATTTTTTGCTAAAATGTCGTAAGGGGGGACCCTGTCGTAAAAATTCCAAAAAACTGACTTGCTTCAGCAGCACAATTCTGGTGCTGTAGTTGTAGGAGATGTCTCAAAACGTCATCAGGAGTCCCTACAAAACCTAAAAATGGCATAAAATGCTTTTTTTGGGAAAACTTTTTTTTTACAAAAAAAATTCCAAAAAACGGACTTGCTTCAGCAGCACAATTCTGGTGCTGTAGTTGTAGGAGATGTCTCAAAACGTCATCAGGAGTCCCGACTAAACCCGTAAATGTAAGAAAATGTAAGAAAATGCATTTTTTACGAAAAACATTTTTTGCTAAAATGTCGTAAGGGACCCTGTCGTGAAAATTCCAAAAAACTGACTTGCTTCAGCAGCACAATTCTGGTGCTGTAGTTGTAGGAAATGTCTTAAAACGTCATCAGGAGTCCCTACAAAACCTAAAAATGGCATAAAATGCTTTTTTTGGGAAAACTTTTTTTTTACAAAAAAAAATTCAAAAAACAGACTTGCTTCAGCAGCACAATTCTGGTGCTGTAGTTGTAGGAGATGTCTCAAAACGTCATCAGGAGTCCCGACTAAACCCGTAAATGTAAGAAAATGTAAGAAAATGCATTTTTTACGAAAAACATTTTTTGCTAAAATGTCGTAAGGGGGGACCCTGTCGTAAAAATTCCAAAAAACTGACTTGCTTCAGCAGCACAATTCTGGTGCTGTAGTTGTAGGAGATGTCTCAAAACGTCATCAGGAGTCCCTACAAAACCTAAAAATGGCATAAAATGCTTTTTTTGGGAAAACTTTTTTTTTACAAAAAAAATTTCTAAAAAACGGACTTTCTTCAGCAGCACAATTCTGGTGCTGTAGTTGTAGGAGATGTCTCAAAACGTCATCAGGAGTCCCGACTAAACCCGTAAATGTAAGAAAATGTAAGAAAATGCATTTTTTAAGAAAAACATTTTTTGCTAAAATGTCGTAAGGGGGGACCCTGTCGTAAAAATGCCAAAAAACTGACTTGCTTCAGCAGTACAATTCTGGTGCTGTAGTTGTAGGAGATGTCTCAAAACGTCATCAGGAGTCCCAACTAAACCCGTAAATGTAAGAAAATGTAAGAAAATGCATTTTTTAAGAAAAACATTTTTTGCTAAAATGTCGTAAGGGGGGACCCTGTCGTAAAAATGCCAAAAAACTGACTTGCTTCAGCAGTACAATTCTGGTGCTGTAGTTGTAGGATATGTCTCAAAACGTCATCAGGAGTCCCTACAAAACCTAAAAATGGCATAAAATGCTTTTTTTGGGAAAACTTTTTTTTTACAAAAAAAAATCCAAAAAACGGACTTGCTTCAGCAGCACAATTCTGGTGCTGTAGTTGTAGGAGATGTCTCAAAACGTCATCAGGAGTCCCGACTAAACCCGTAAATGTAAGAAAATGTAAGAAAATGCATTTTTTAAGAAAAACATTTTTTGCTAAAATGTCGTAAGGGGGGACCCTGTCGTAAAAATTCCAAAAAACTGACTTGCTTCAGCAGCACAATTCTGGTGCTGTATTTGTAGGAGATGTCTCAAAACGTCATCAGTAGTCCCTACAAAACCTAAAAATGGCATAAAATGCTTTTTTTGGGAAAACTTTTTTTTTACAAAAAAAAATTCTAAAAAACGGACTTTCTTCAGCAGCACAATTCTGGTGCTGTAGTTGTAGGAGATGTCTCAAAACGTCATCAGGAGTCCCGACTAAACCCGTAAATGTAAGAAAATGTAAGAAAATGCATTTTTTAAGAAAAACATTTTTTGCTAAAATGTCGTAAGGGGGGACCCTGTCGTAAAAATGCCAAAAAACGGACTTGCTTCAGCAGTACAAGTCTGGTGCTGTAGTTGTAGTAGATGTCTCAAAACGTCATCAGGAGTCCCTACAAAACCTAAAAATGGCATAAAATGCTTTTTTTGGTAAACTTTTTTTTTACAAAAAAAATTTCAAAAAACAGACTTGCTTCAGCAGCACAATTCTGGTGCTGTAGTTGTAGGAGATGTCTCAAAACGTCATCAGGAGTCCCGACTAAACCCGAAAATGTAAGAAAATGCATTTTTTACGAAAAACATTTTTTGCTAAAATGTCGTAAGGGGGGACCCTGTCGTAAAAATGCCAAAAAACTGACTTGCTTCAGCAGTACAATTCTGGTGCTGTAGTTGTAGGAGATGTCTCAAAACGTCATCAGGAGTCCCTACAAAACCTAAAAATGGCATAAAATGCTTTTTTTGGGAAAACTTTTTTTTTACAAAAAAAAATTCCAAAAAACGGACTTGCTTCAGCAGCACAATTCTGGTGCTGTAGTTGTAGGAGATGTCTCAAAACGTCATCAGGAGTCCCGACTAAACCCGTAAATGTAAGAAAATGTAAGAAAATGCATTTTTTACGAAAAACATTTTTTGCTAAAATGTCGTAAGGGGGGACCCTGTCGTAAAAATTCCAAAAAACTGACTTGCTTCAGCAGCACAATTCTGGTGCTGTAGTTGTAGGAGATGTCTCAAAACGTCATCAGGAGTCCCTACAAAACCTAAAAATGGCATAAAATGCTTTTTTTGGGAAAACTTTTTTTTTACAAAAATTTTTTCCAAAAAACGGACTTTCTTCAGCAGCACAATTCTGGTGCTGTAGTTGTAGGAGATGTCTCAAAACGTCATCAGGAGTCCCGACTAAACCCGTAAATGTAACAAAATGTAAGAAAATGCATTTTTTAAGAAAAACATTTTTTGCTAAAATGTCGTAAGGGGGGACCCTGTCGTAAAAATGACAAAAAACGGACTTGCTTCAGCAGTACAATTCTGGTGCTGTAGTTGTAGTAGATGTCTCAAAACGTCATCAGGAGTCCCTACAAAACCTAAAAATGGCATAAAATGCTTTTTTTGGTAAACTTTTTTTTTACAAAAAAAAATTCAAAAAACAGACTTGCTTCAGCAGCACAATTCTGGTGCTGTAGTTGTAGGAGATGTCTCAAAACGTCATCAGGAGTCCCGACTAAACCCGTAAATGTAAGAAAATGTAAGAAAATGCATTTTTTAAGAAAAACATTTTTTGCTAAAATGTCGTAAAAATTCCAAAAAACGGACTTGCTTCAGCAGCACAATTCTGGTGCTGTATTTGTAGGAGATGTCTCAAAACGTCATCAGTAGTCCCTACAAAACCTAAAAATGGCATAAAATGCTTTTTTTGGGAAAACTTTTTTTTTACAAAAAAAAATTCTAAAAAACGGACTTTCTTCAGCAGCACAATTCTGGTGCTGTAGTTGTAGGAGATGTCTCAAAACGTCATCAGGAGTCCCGACTAAACCCGTAAATGTAAGAAAATGTAAGAAAATGCATTTTTTAAGAAAAACATTTTTTGCTAAAATGTCGTAAGGGGGGACCCTGTCGTAAAAATGCCAAAAAACGGACTTGCTTCAGCAGTACAATTCTGGTGCTGTAGTTGTAGGAGATGTCTCAAAACGTCATCAGGAGTCCCTACAAAACCTAAAAATGGCATAAAATGCTTTTTTTGGTAAACTTTTTTTTTACAAAAAAAAATTCAAAAAACAGACTTGCTTCAGCAGCACAATTCTGGTGCTGTAGTTGTAGGAGATGTCTCAAAACGTCATCAGGAGTCCCGACTAAACCCGTAAATGTAAAAAAATGTAAGAAAATGCATTTTTTACGAAAAAAATTTTTTGCTAAAATGTCGTAAGGGGGGACCCTGTCGTAAAAATGCCAAAAAACTGACTTGCTTCAGCAGTACAATTTTGGTGCTGTAGTTGTAGGAGATGTCTCAAAACGTCATCAGGAGTCCCGACTAAACCCGTAAATGTAAGAAAATGTAAGAAAATGCATTTTTTAAGAAAAACATTTTTTGCTAAAATGTCGTAAGGGGGGACCCTGTCGTAAAAATTCCAAAAAACTGACTTGCTTCAGCAGCACAATTCTGGTGCTGTAGTTGTAGGAGATGTCTCAAAACGTCATCAGGAGTCCCTACAAAACCTAAAAATGGCATAAAATGCTTTTTTTGGGAAAACTTTTTTTTTACAAAAAAAATTCCAAAAAACGGACTTGCTTCAGCAGCACAATTCTGGTGCTGTAGTTGTAGGAGATGTCTCAAAACGTCATCAGGAGTCCCGACTAAACCCGTAAATGTAAGAAAATGTAAGAAAATGCATTTTTTAAGAAAAACATTTTTTGCTAAAATGTCGTAAGGGGGTACCCTGTCGTAAAAATGCCAAAAAACTGACTTGCTTCAGCAGTACAATTCTGGTGCTGTAGTTGTAGGAGATGTCTCAAAACGTCATCAGGAGTCCCTACAAAACCTAAAAATGGCATAAAATGCTTTTTTTGGGAAAACTTTTTTTTTACAAAAAAAAATCCAAAAAACGGACTTGCTTCAGCAGCACAATTCTGGTGCTGTAGTTGTAGGAGATGTCTCAAAACGTCATCAGGAGTCCCGACTAAACCCGTAAATGTAAGAAAATGTAAGAAAATGCATTTTTTAAGAAAAACTTTTTTTGCTAAAATGTCGTAAGGGGGGACCCTGTCGTAAAAATTCCAAAAAACTGACTTGCTTCAGCAGCACAATTCTGGTGCTGTATTTGTAGGAGATGTCTCAAAACGTCATCAGTAGTCCCTACAAAACCTAAAAATGGCATAAAATGCTTTTTTTGGGAAAACTTTTTTTTTACAAAAAAAAATTCTAAAAAACGGACTTTCTTCAGCAGCACAATTCTGGTGCTGTAGTTGTAGGAGATGTCTCAAAACGTCATCAGGAGTCCCGACTAAACCCGTAAATGTAAGAAAATGTAAGAAAATGCATTTTTTAAGAAAAACATTTTTTGCTAAAATGTCGTAAGGGGGGACCCTGTCGTAAAAATGCCAAAAAACGGACTTGCTTCAGCAGTACAATTCTGGTGCTGTAGTTGTAGTAGATGTCTCAAAACGTCATCAGGAGTCCCTACAAAACCTAAAAATGGCATAAAATGCTTTTTTTGGTAAACTTTTTTTTTACAAAAAAAAATTCAAAAAACAGACTTGCTTCAGCAGCACAATTCTGGTGCTGTAGTTGTAGGAGATGTCTCAAAACGTCATCAGGAGTCCCGACTAAACCCGAAAATGTAAGAAACTGCATTTTTTACGAAAAACATTTTTTGCTAAAATGTCGTAAGGGGGGACCCTGTCGTAAAAATGCCAAAAAACTGACTTGCTTCAGCAGTACAATTCTGGTGCTGTAGTTGTAGGAGATGTCTCAAAACGTCATCAGGAGTCCCTACAAAACCTAAAAATGGCATAAAATGCTTTTTTTGGGAAAACTTTTTTTTTACAAAAAAAATTCCAAAAAACGGACTTGCTTCAGCAGCACAATTCTGGTGCTGTAGTTGTAGGAGATGTCTCAAAACGTCATCAGGAGTCCCGACTAAACCCGTAAATGTAACAAAATGTAAGAAAATGCATTTTTTAAGAAAAATTTTTTTTGCTAAAATGTCGTAAGGGGGGACCCTGTCGTAAAAATGCCAAAAAACGGACTTGCTTCAGCAGTACAATTCTGGTGCTGTAGTTGTAGTAGATGTCTCAAAACGTCATCAGGAGTCCCTACAAAACCTAAAAATGGCATAAAATGCTTTTTTTGGTAAACTTTTTTTTTACAAAAAAAAATTCAAAAAACAGACTTGCTTCAGCAGCACAATTCTGGTGCTGTAGTTGTAGGAGATGTCTCAAAACGTCATCAGGAGTCCCGACTAAACCCGTAAATGTAAGAAAATGTAAGAAAATGCATTTTTTAAGAAAAACATTTTTTGCTAAAATGTCGTAAGGGGGGACCCTGTCGTAAAAATTCCAAAAAACTGACTTGCTTCAGCAGCACAATTTTGGTGCTGTATTTGTAGGAGATGTCTCAAAACGTCATCAGTAGTCCCTACAAAACCTAAAAATGGCATAAAATGCTTTTTTTGGGAAAACTTTTTTTTTACAAAAAAAAATTCTAAAAAACGGACTTTCTTCAGCAGCACAATTCTGGTGCTGTAGTTGTAGGAGATGTCTCAAAACGTCATCAGGAGTCCCGACTAAACCCGTAAATGTAAGAAAATGTAAGAAAATGCATTTTTTAAGAAAAACATTTTTTGCTAAAATGTCGTAAGGGGGGACCCTGTCGTAAAAATGCCAAAAAACGGACTTGCTTCAGCAGTACAATTCTGGTGCTGTAGTTGTAGGAGATGTCTCAAAACGTCATCAGGAGTCCCGACTAAACCCGAAAATGTAAGAAAATGCATTTTTTACGAAAAACATTTTTTGCTAAAATGTCGTAAGGGGGGACCCTGTCGTAAAAATGCCAAAAAACTGACTTGCTTCAGCAGCACAATTCTGGTGCTGTAGTTGTAGGAGATGTCTTAAAACGTCATCAGGAGTCCCTTCAAAACCTAAAAATGGCATAAAATGCTTTTTTTGGGAAAACTTTTTTTTTACAAAAAAAAATTCAAAAAACAGACTTGCTTCAGCAGCACAATTCTGGTGCTGTAGTTGTAGGAGATGTCTCAAAACGTCATCAGGAGTCCCGACTAAACCCGTAAATGTAAGAAAATGTAAGAAAATGCATTTTTTAAGAAAAACATTTTTTGCTAAAATGTCGTAAGGGGGGACCCTGTCGTAAAAATGCCAAAAAACTGACTTGCTTCAGCAGTACAATTTTGGTGCTGTAGTTGTAGGAGATGTCTCAAAACGTCATCAGGAGTCCCGACTAAACCCGTAAATGTAAGAAAATGTAAGAAAATGCATTTTTTAAGAAAAACATTTTTTGCTAAAATGTCGTAAGGGGGGACCCTGTCGTAAAAATTCCAAAAAACTGACTTGCTTCAGCAGCACAATTCTGGTGCTGTAGTTGTAGGAGATGTCTCAAAACGTCATCAGGAATCCCTACAAAACCTAAAAATGGCATAAAATGCTTTTTTTGGGAAAACTTTTTTTTTACAAAAAAAAATTCCAAAAAACGGACTTTCTTCAGCAGCACAATTCTGGTGCTGTAGTTGTAGGAGATGTCTCAAAACGTCATCAGGAGTCCCGACTAAACCCGTAAATGTAAGAAAATGTAAGAAAATGCATTTTTTACGAAAAACATTTTTTGCTAAAATGTCGTAAGGGGGGACCCTGTCGTAAAAATGCCAAAAAACTGACTTGCTTCAGCAGTACAATTCTGGTGCTGTAGTTGTAGGAGATGTCTCAAAACGTCATCAGGAGTCCCGACTAAACCCGTAAATGTAAGAAAATGTAAGAAAATGCATTTTTTAAGAAAAACATTTTTTGCTAAAATGTCGTAAGGGGGGACCCTGTCGTAAAAATGCCAAAAAACTGACTTGCTTCAGCAGTACAATTCTGGTGCTGTAGTTGTAGGAGATGTCTCAAAACGTCATCAGGAGTCCCTACAAAACCTAAAAATGGCATAAAATGCTTTTTTTGGGAAAACTTTTTTTTTACAAAAAAAAATCCAAAAAACGGACTTGCTTCAGCAGCACAATTCTGGTGCTGTAGTTGTAGGAGATGTCTCAAAACGTCATCAGGAGTCCCGACTAAACCCGTAAATGTAAGAAAATGTAAGAAAATGCATTTTTTACGAAAAACATTTTTTGCTAAAATGTCGTAAGGGGGGACCCTGTCGTAAAAATTCCAAAAAACTGACTTGCTTCAGCAGCACAATTCTGGTGCTGTATTTGTAGGAGATGTCTCAAAACGTCATCAGTAGTCCCTACAAAACCTAAAAATGGCATAAAATGCTTTTTTTGGGAAAACTTTTTTTTTACAAAAAAAAATTCTAAAAAACGGACTTTCTTCAGCAGCACAATTCTGGTGCTGTAGTTGTAGGAGATGTCTCAAAACGTCATCAGGAGTCCCGACTAAACCCGTAAATGTAAGAAAATGTAAGAAAATGCATTTTTTAAGAAAAACATTTTTTGCTAAAATGTCGTAAGGGGGGACCCTGTCGTAAAAATGCCAAAAAACGGACTTGCTTCAGCAGTACAATTCTGGTGCTGTAGTTGTAGTAGATGTCTCAAAACGTCATCAGGAGTCCCTACAAAACCTAAAAATGGCATAAAATGCTTTTTTTGGTAAACTTTTTTTTTACAAAAAAAAATTCAAAAAACAGACTTGCTTCAGCAGCACAATTCTGGTGCTGTAGTTGTAGGAGATGTCTCAAAACGTCATCAGGAGTCCCGACTAAACCCGAAAATGTAAGAAACTGCATTTTTTACGAAAAACATTTTTTGCTAAAATGTCGTAAGGGGGGACCCTGTCGTAAAAATGCCAAAAAACTGACTTGCTTCAGCAGTACAATTCTGGTGCTGTAGTTGTAGGAGATGTCTCAAAACGTCATCAGGAGTCCCTACAAAACCTAAAAATGGCATAAAATGCTTTTTTTGGGAAAACTTTTTTTTTACAAAAAAAATTCCAAAAAACGGACTTGCTTCAGCAGCACAATTCTGGTGCTGTAGTTGTAGGAGATGTCTCAAAACGTCATCAGGAGTCCCGACTAAACCCGTAAATGTAACAAAATGTAAGAAAATGCATTTTTTAAGAAAAACATTTTTTGCTAAAATGTCGTAAGGGGGGACCCTGTCGTAAAAATGCCAAAAAACGGACTTGCTTCAGCAGTACAATTCTGGTGCTGTAGTTGTAGTAGATGTCTCAAAACGTCATCAGTAGTCCCTACAAAACCTAAAAATGGCATAAAATGCTTTTTTTGGTAAACTTTTTTTTTACAAAAAAAAATTCAAAAAACAGACTTGCTTCAGCAGCACAATTCTGGTGCTGTAGTTGTAGGAGATGTCTCAAAACGTCTTTAGGAGTCCCGACTAAACCCGTAAATGTAAGAAAATGTAAGAAAATGCATTTTTTAAGAAAAACATTTTTTGCTAAAATGTCGTAAGGGGGGACCCTGTCGTAAAAATTCCAAAAAACTGACTTGCTTCAGCAGCACAATTCTGGTGCTGTATTTGTAGGAGATGTCTCAAAACGTCATCAGTAGTCCCTACAAAACCTAAAAATGGCATAAAATGCTTTTTTTGGGAAAACTTTTTTTTTACAAAAAAAAATTCTAAAAAACGGACTTTCTTCAGCAGCACAATTCTGGTGCTGTAGTTGTAGGAGATGTCTCAAAACGTCATCAGGAGTCCCGACTAAACCCGTAAATGTAAGAAAATGTAAGAAAATGCATTTTTTAAGAAAAACATTTTTTGCTAAAATGTCGTAAGGGGGGACCCTGTCGTAAAAATGCCAAAAAACGGACTTGCTTCAGCAGTACAATTCTGGTGCTGTAGTTGTAGGAGATGTCTCAAAACGTCATCAGGAGTCCCGACTAAACCCGAAAATGTAAGAAAATGCATTTTTTACGAAAAACATTTTTTGCTAAAATGTCGTAAGGGGGGACCCTGTCGTAAAAATGCCAAAAAACTGACTTGCTTCAGCAGCACAATTCTGGTGCTGTAGTTGTAGGAGATGTCTTAAAACGTCATCAGGAGTCCCTTCAAAACCTAAAAATGGCATAAAATGCTTTTTTTGGGAAAACTTTTTTTTTACAAAAAAAAATTCAAAAAACAGACTTGCTTCAGCAGCACAATTCTGGTGCTGTAGTTGTAGGAGATGTCTCAAAACGTCATCAGGAGTCCCGACTAAACCCGTAAATGTAAGAAAATGTAAGAAAATGCATTTTTTAAGAAAAACATTTTTTGCTAAAATGTCGTAAGGGGGGACCCTGTCGTAAAAATGCCAAAAAACTGACTTGCTTCAGCAGTACAATTTTGGTGCTGTAGTTGTAGGAGATGTCTCAAAACGTCATCAGGAGTCCCGACTAAACCCGTAAATGTAAGAAAATGTAAGAAAATGCATTTTTTAAGAAAAACATTTTTTGCTAAAATGTCGTAAGGGGGGACCCTGTCGTAAAAATTCCAAAAAACTGACTTGCTTCAGCAGCACAATTCTGGTGCTGTAGTTGTAGGAGATGTCTCAAAACGTCATCAGGAATCCCTACAAAACCTAAAAATGGCATAAAATGCTTTTTTTGGGAAAACTTTTTTTTTACAAAAAAAAATTCCAAAAAACGGACTTTCTTCAGCAGCACAATTCTGGTGCTGTAGTTGTAGGAGATGTCTCAAAACGTCATCAGGAGTCCCGACTAAACCCGTAAATGTAAGAAAATGTAAGAAAATGCATTTTTTACGAAAAACATTTTTTGCTAAAATGTCGTAAGGGACCCTGTCGTGAAAATTCCAAAAAACTGACTTGCTTCAGCAGCACAATTCTGGTGCTGTAGTTGTAGGAGATGTCTTAAAACGTCATCAGGAGTCCCTACAAAACCTAAAAATGGCATAAAATGCTTTTTTTGGGAAAACTTTTTTTTTACAAAAAAAAATTCAAAAAACAGACTTGCTTCAGCAGCACAATTCTGGTGCTGTAGTTGTAGGAGATGTCTCAAAACGTCATCAGGAGTCCCGACTAAACCCGTAAATGTAAGAAAATGTAAGAAAATGCATTTTTTACGAAAAACATTTTTTGCTAAAATGTCGTAAGGGGGGACCCTGTCGTAAAAATGCCAAAAAACTGACTTGCTTCAGCAGTACAATTCTGGTGCTGTAGTTGTAGGAGATGTCTCAAAACGTCATCAGGAGTCCCGACTAAACCCGTAAATGTAAGAAAATGTAAGAAAATGCATTTTTTAAGAAAAACATTTTTTGCTAAAATGTCGTAAGGGGGGACCCTGTCGTAAAAATGCCAAAAAACTGACTTGCTTCAGCAGTACAATTCTGGTGCTGTAGTTGTAGGAGATGTCTCAAAACGTCATCAGGAGTCCCTACAAAACATAAAAATGGCATAAAATGCTTTTTTTGGGAAAACTTTTTTTTTACAAAAAAAAATCCAAAAAACGGACTTGCTTCAGCAGCACAATTCTGGTGCTGTAGTTGTAGGAGATGTCTCAAAACGTCATCAGGAGTCCCGACTAAACCCGTAAATGTAAGAAAATGTAAGAAAATGCATTTTTTACGAAAAACATTTTTTGCTAAAATGTCGTAAGGGGGGACCCTGTCGTAAAAATTCCAAAAAACTGACTTGCTTCAGCAGCACAATTCTGGTGCTGTATTTGTAGGAGATGTCTCAAAACGTCATCAGTAGTCCCTACAAAACCTAAAAATGGCATAAAATGCTTTTTTTGGGAAAACTTTTTTTTTACAAAAAAAAATTCTAAAAAACGGACTTTCTTCAGCAGCACAATTCTGGTGCTGTAGTTGTAGGAGATGTCTCAAAACGTCATCAGGAGTCCCGACTAAACCCGTAAATGTAAGAAAATGTAAGAAAATGCATTTTTTAAGAAAAACATTTTTTGCTAAAATGTCGTAAGGGGGGACCCTGTCGTAAAAATTCCAAAAAACTGACTTGCTTCAGCAGCACAATTCTGGTGCTGTAGTTGTAGGAGATGTCTCAAAACGTCATCAGGAGTCCCTACAAAACCTAAAAATGGCATAAAATGCTTTTTTTGGGAAAACTTTTTTTTTACAAAAAAAATTTCCAAAAAACGGACTTTCTTCAGCAGCACAATTCTGGTGCTGTAGTTGTAGGAGATGTCTCAAAACGTCATCAGGAGTCCCGACTAAACCCGTAAATGTAAGAAAATGTAAGAAAATGCATTTTTTAAGAAAAACATTTTTTGCTAAAATGTCGTAAGGGGGGACCCTGTCGTAAAAATGCCAAAAAACGGACTTGCTTCAGCAGTACAATTCTGGTGCTGTAGTTGTAGTAGATGTCTCAAAACGTCATCAGGAGTCCCTACAAAACCTAAAAATGGCATAAAATGCTTTTTTTGGTAAACTTTTTTTTTACAAAAAAAATTTCAAAAAACAGACTTGCTTCAGCAGCACAATTCTGGTGCTGTAGTTGTAGGAGATGTCTCAAAACGTCATCAGGAGTCCCGACTAATCCCGAAAATGTAAGAAAATGCATTTTTTACGAAAAACATTTTTTGCTAAAATGTCGTAAGGGGGGCCCCTACCGTAAAAATGCCAAAAAACTGACTTGCTTCAGCAGTACAATTCTGGTGCTGTAGTTGTAGGAGATGTCTCAAAACGTCATCAGGAGTCCCTACAAAACCTAAAAATGGCATAAAATGCTTTTTTTGGGAAAACTTTTTTTTTACAAAAAAAAATTCCAAAAAACGGACTTGCTTCAGCAGCACAATTCTGGTGCTGTAGTTGTAGGAGATGTCTCAAAACGTCATCAGGAGTCCCGACTAAACCCGTAAATGTAAGAAAATGTAAGAAAATGCATTTTTTACGAAAAACATTTTTTGCTAAAATGTCGTAAGGGGGGACCCTGTCGTAAAAATTCCAAAAAACTGACTTGCTTCAGCAGCACAATTCTGGTGCTGTAGTTGTAGGAGATGTCTCAAAACGTCATCAGGAGTCCCTACAAAACCTAAAAATGGCATAAAATGCTTTTTTTGGGAAAACTTTTTTTTTACAAAAAAAAATTCCAAAAAACGGACTTTCTTCAGCAGCACAATTCTGGTGCTGTAGTTGTAGGAGATGTCTCAAAACGTCATCAGGAGTCCCGACTAAACCCGTAAATGTAACAAAATGTAAGAAAATGCATTTTTTAAGAAAAACATTTTTTGCTAAAATGTCGTAAGGGGAGACCCTGTCGTAAAAATGCCAAAAAACGGACTTGCTTCAGCAGTACAATTCTGGTGCTGTAGTTGTAGTAGATGTCTCAAAACGTCATCAGGAGTCCCTACAAAACCTAAAAATGGCATAAAATGCTTTTTTTGGTAAACTTTTTTTTTACAAAAAAAAATTCAAAAAACAGACTTGCTTCAGCAGCACAATTCTGGTGCTGTAGTTGTAGGAGATGTCTCAAAACGTCATCAGGAGTCCCGACTAAACCCGTAAATGTAAGAAAATGTAAGAAAATGCATTTTTTAAGAAAAACATTTTTTGCTAAAATGTCGTAAGGGGGGACCCTGTCGTAAAAATTCAAAAAAACTGACTTGCTTCAGCAGCACAATTCTGGTGCTGTATTTGTAGGAGATGTCTCAAAACGTCATCAGTAGTCCCTACAAAACCTAAAAATGGCATAAAATGCTTTTTTTGGGAAAACTTTTTTTTTACAAAAAAAAATTCTAAAAAACGGACTTTCTTCAGCAGCACAATTCTGGTGCTGTAGTTGTAGGAGATGTCTCAAAACGTCATCAGGAGTCCCGACTAAACCCGTAAATGTAAGAAAATGTAAGAAAATGCATTTTTTAAGAAAAACATTTTTTGCTAAAATGTCGTAAGGGGGGACCCTGTCGTAAAAATGCCAAAAAACGGACTTGCTTCAGCAGTACAATTCTGGTGCTGTAGTTGTAGTAGATGTCTCAAAACGTCATCAGGAGTCCCTACAAAACCTAAAAATGGCATAAAATGCTTTTTTTGGTAAACTTTTTTTTTACAAAAAAAATTTCAAAAAACAGACTTGCTTCAGCAGCACAATTCTGGTGCTGTAGTTGTAGGAGATGTCTCAAAACGTCATCAGGAGTCCCGACTAAACCCGAAAATGTAAGAAAATGCATTTTTTACGAAAAACATTTTTTGCTAAAATGTCGTAAGGGGGGACCCTGTCGTAAAAATGCCAAAAAACTGACTTGCTTCAGCAGCACAATTCTGGTGCTGTAGTTGTAGGAGATGTCTTAAAACGTCATCAGGAGTCCCTTCAAAACCTAAAAATGGCATAAAATGCTTTTTTTGGGAAAACTTTTTTTTTACAAAAAAAATTTCAAAAAACAGACTTGCTTCAGCAGCACAATTCTGGTGCTGTAGTTGTAGGAGATGTCTCAAAACGTCATCAGGAGTCCCGACTAAACCCGTAAATGTAAGAAAATGTAAGAAAATGCATTTTTTAAGAAAAACATTTTTTGCTAAAATGTCGTAAGGGGGGACCCTGTCGTAAAAATGCCAAAAAACTGACTTGCTTCAGCAGTACAATTCTGGTGCTGTAGTTGTAGGAGATGTCTCAAAACGTCATCAGGAGTCCCTACAAAACCTAAAAATGGCATAAAATGCTTTTTTTGGGAAAACTTTTTTTTTACAAAAAAAAATTCCAAAAAACGGACTTTCTTCAGCAGCACAATTCTGGTGCTGTAGTTGTAGGAGATGTCTCAAAACGTCATCAGGAGTCCCGACTAAACCCGTAAATGTAAGAAAATGTAAGAAAATGCATTTTTTAAGAAAAACATTTTTTGCTAAAATGTCGTAAGGGGGGGGGACCCTGTCGTAAAAATGCCAAAAAACGGACTTGCTTCAGCAGTACAATTCTGGTGCTGTAGTTGTAGTAGATGTCTCAAAACGTCATCAGGAGTCCCTACAAAACCTAAAAATGGCATAAAATGCTTTTTTTGGTAAACTTTTTTTTTACAAAAAAAATTTCAAAAAACAGACTTGCTTCAGCAGCACAATTCTGGTGCTGTAATTGTAGGAGATGTCTCAAAACGTCATCAGGAGTCCCGACTAAACCCGTAAATGTAAAAAAATGTAAGAAAATGCATTTTTTACGAAAAACATTTTTTGCTAAAATGTCGTAAGGGGGGAGGGACCCTGTCGTAAAAATGCCAAAAAACTGACTTGCTTCAGCAGTACAATTTTGGTGCTGTAGTTGTAGGAGATGTCTCAAAACGTCATCAGGAGTCCCGACTAAACCCGTAAATGTAAGAAAATGTAAGAAAATGCATTTTTTAAGAAAAACATTTTTTGCTAAAATGTCGTAAGGGGGGACCCTGTCGTAAAAATTCCAAAAAACTGACTTGCTTCAGCAGCACAATTCTGGTGCTGTAGTTGTAGGAGATGTCTCAAAACGTCATCAGGAATCCCTACAAAACCTAAAAATGGCATGAAATGCTTTTTTTGGGAAAACTTTTTTTTTACAAAAAAAAATTCAAAAAACAGACTTGCTTCAGCAGCACAATTCTGGTGCTGTAGTTGTAGGAGATGTCTCAAAACGTCATCAGGAGTCCCGACTAAACCCGTAAATGTAAGAAAATGTAAGAAAATGCATTTTTTAAGAAAAACATTTTTTGCTAAAATGTCGTAAGGGGGGACCCTGTCGTAAAAATGCCAAAAAACGGACTTGCTTCAGCAGCACAATTCTGGTGCTGTAGTTGTAGGAGATGTCTTAAAACGTCATCAGGAGTCCCTACAAAACCTAAAAATGGCATAAAATGCTTTTTTTGGGGAAACTTTTTTTTTACAAAAAAAAATTCAAAAAACAGACTTGCTTCAGCAGCACAATTCTGGTGCTGTAGTTGTAGGAGATGTCTCAAAACGTCATCAGGAGTCCCGACTAAACCCGTAAATGTAAGAAAATGTAAGAAAATGCATTTTTTACGAAAAACATTTTTTGCTAAAATGTCGTAAGGGACCCTGTCGTGAAAATTCCAAAAAACTGACTTGCTTCAGCAGCACAATTCTGGTGCTGTAGTTGTAGGAGATGTCTTAAAACGTCATCAGGAGTCCCTACAAAACCTAAAAATGGCATAAAATGCTTTTTTTGGGAAAACTTTTTTTTTACAAAAAAAAATTCAAAAAACAGACTTGCTTCAGCAGCACAATTCTGGTGCTGTAGTTGTAGGAGATGTCTCAAAACGTCATCAGGAGTCCCGACTAAACCTGTAAATGTAAGAAAATGTAAGAAAATGCATTTTTTACGAAAAACATTTTTTGCTAAAATGTCGTAAGGGGGGACCCTGTCGTAAAAATTCCAAAAAACTGACTTGCTTCAGCAGCACAATTCTGGTGCTGTAGTTGTAGGAGATGTCTCAAAACGTCATCAGGAGTCCCTACAAAACCTAAAAATGGCATAAAATGCTTTTTTTGGGAAAACTTTTTTTTTACAAAAAAAAATTCTAAAAAACGGACTTTCTTCAGCAGCACAATTCTGGTGCTGTAGTTGTAGGAGATGTCTCAAAACGTCATCAGGAGTCCCGACTAAACCCGTAAATGTAAGAAAATGTAAGAAAATGCATTTTTTACGAAAAACATTTTTTGCTAAAATGTCGTAAGGGCCTGTCGTAAAAATTCCAAAAAACTGACTTGCTTCAGCAGTACAATTCTGGTGCTGTAGTTGTAGGAGATGTCTCAAAACGTCATCAGGAGTCCCTACAAAACCTAAAAATGGCATAAAATGCTTTTTTTGGGAAAACTTTTTTTTTACAAAAAATTTTTCCAAAAAACGGACTTTCTTCAGCAGCACAATTCTGGTGCTGTAGTTGTAGGAGATGTCTCAATACGTCATCAGGAGTCCCGACTAAACCCGTAAATGTAAGAAAATGTAAGAAAATGCATTTTTTAAGAAAAACATTTTTTGCTAAAATGTCGTAAGGGGGGACCCTGTCGTAAAAATGCCAAAAAACCGACTTGCTTCAGCAGTACAATTCTGGTGCTGTAGTTGTAGGAGATGTCTCAAAACGTCATCAGGAGTCCCGACTAAACCCGTAAATGTAAGAAAATGTAAGAAAATGCATTTTTTACGAAAAACATTTTTTGCTAAAATGTTGTAAGGGGGGACCCTGTCGTAAAAATTCCAAAAAACTGACTTGCTTCAGCAGCACAATTCTGGTGCTGTAGTTGTAGGAGATGTATTAAAATGTCATCAGGAGTCCCTACAAAACCTAAAAATGGCATAAAATGCTTTTTTTGGGGAAACTTTTTTTTTACAAAAAAAAATTCAAAAAACAGACTTGCTTCAGCAGCACAATTCTGGTGCTGTAGTTGTAGGAGATGTCTCAAAACGTCATCAGGAGTCCCGACTAAACCCGTAAATGTAAGAAAATGTAAGAAAATGCATTTTTTACGAAAAACATTTTTTGCTAAAATGTCGTAAGGGGGGACCCTGTCGTAAAAATGCCAAAAAACGGACTTCCTTCAGCAGTACAATTCTGGTGCTGTAGTTGTAGTAGATGTCTCAAAACGTCATCAGGAGTCCCGACTAAACCCGTAAATGTAAGAAAATGTAAGAAAATGCATTTTTTACGAAAAACATTTTTTGCTAAAATGTCGTAAGGGGGGCCCTGTCGTAAAAATGCCAAAAAACGGACTTGCTTCAGCAGTACAATTCTGGTGCTGTAGTTGTAGGAGATGTCTCAAAACGTCATCAGGAGTCCCTACAAAACCTAAAAATGGCATAAAATGCTTTTTTTGGGAAAACTTTTTTTTTACAAAAAAAAATTCTAAAAAACGGACTTGCTTCAGCAGCACAATTCTGGTGCTGTAGTTGTAGGAGATGTCTCAAAACGTCATCAGGAGTCCTGACTAAACCCGTAAATGTAAGAAAATGTAAGAAAATGCATTTTTTAAGAAAAACATTTTTTGCTAAAATGTCGTAAGGGGGGACCCTGTCTTAAAAATGCCAAAAAACTGACTTGCTTCAGCAGTACAATTCTGGTGCTGTAGTTGTAGGAGATGTCTCAAAACGTCATCAGGAGTCCCTACAAAACCTAAAAATGGCATAAAATGCTTTTTTTGGGAAAACTTTTTTTTTACAAAAAAAAATTCAAAAAACAGACTTGCTTCAGCAGCACAATTCTGGTGCTGTAGTTGTAGGAGATGTCTCAAAACGTCATCAGGAGTCCCGACTAAACCCGTAAATGTAAGAAAATGTAAGAAAATGCATTTTTTACGAAAAACATTTTTTGCTAAAATGTCGTAAGGGGGGACCCTGTCGTAAAAATTCCAAAAAACTGACTTGCTTCAGCAGCACAATTCTGGTGCTGTAGTTGTAGGAGATGTCTCAAAACGTCATCAGGAGTCCCTACAAAACCTAAAAATGGCATAAAATGCTTTTTTTGGTAAACTTTTTTTTTACAAAAAAAAATTCAAAAAACAGACTTGCTTCAGCAGCACAATTCTGGTGCTGTAGTTGTAGGAGATGTCTCAAAACGTCATCAGGAGTCCCGACTAAACCCGTAAATGTAAAAAAATGTAAGAAAATGCATTTTTTACGAAAAACATTTTTTGCTAAAATGTCGTAAGGGGGGACCCTGTCGTAAAAATGCCAAAAAACTGACTTGCTTCAGCAGTACAATTTTGGTGCTGTAGTTGTAGGAGATGTCTCAAAACGTCATCAGGAGTCCCGACTAAACCCGTAAATGTAAGAAAATGTAAGAAAATGCATTTTTTAAGAAAAACATTTTTTGCTAAAATGTCGTAAGGGGGGACCCTGTCGTAAAAATTCCAAAAAACTGACTTGCTTCAGCAGCACAATTCTGGTGCTGTAGTTGTAGGAGATGTCTCAAAACGTCATCAGGAATCCCTACAAAACCTAAAAATGGCATAAAATGCTTTTTTTGGGAAAACTTTTTTTTTACAAAAAAAAATTCAAAAAACAGACTTGCTTCAGCAGCACAATTCTGGTGCTGTAGTTGTAGGAGATGTCTCAAAACGTCATCAGGAGTCCCGACTAAACCCGTAAATGTAAGAAAATGCATTTTTTAAGAAAAACATTTTTTGCTAAAATGTCGTAAGGGGGGACCCTGTCGTAAAAATGCCAAAAAACGGACTTGCTTCAGCAGCACAATTCTGGTGCTGTAGTTGTAGGAGATGTCTTAAAACGTCATCAGGAGTCCCTACAAAACCTAAAAATGGCATAAAATGCTTTTTTGGGGGAAACTTTTTTTTTACAAAAAAAAATTCCAAAAAACGGACTTGCTTCAGCAGCACAATTCTGGTGCTGTAGTTGTAGGAGATGTCTCAAAACGTCATCAGGAGTCCCGACTAAACCCGTAAATGTAAGAAAATGTAAGAAAATGCATTTTTTACGAAAAACATTTTTTGCTAAAATGTCGTAAGGGACCCTGTCGTGAAAATTCCAAAAAACTGACTTGCTTCAGCAGCACAATTCTGGTGCTGTAGTTGTAGGAGATGTCTTAAAACGTCATCAGGAGTCCCTACAAAACCTAAAAATGGCATAAAATGCTTTTTTTGGGAAAGCTTTTTTTTTACAAAAAAAAATTCAAAAAACAGACTTGCTTCAGCAGCACAATTCTGGTGCTGTAGTTGTAGGAGATGTCTCAAAACGTCATCAGGAGTCCCGACTAAACCCGTAAATGTAAGAAAATGTAAGAAAATGCATTTTTTACGAAAAACATTTTTTGCTAAAATGTCGTAAGGGGGGACCCTGTCGTAAAAATTCCAAAAAACTGACTTGCTTCAGCAGCACAATTCTGGTGCTGTAGTTGTAGGAGATGTCTCAAAACGTCATCAGGAGTCCCTACAAAACCTAAAAATGGCATAAAATGCTTTTTTTGGGAAAACTTTTTTTTTACAAAAAAAAATTCTAAAAAACTGACTTTCTTCAGCAGCACAATTCTGGTGCTGTAGTTGTAGGAGATGTCTCAAAACGTCATCAGGAGTCCCGACTAAACCCGTAAATGTAAGAAAATGTAAGAAAATGCATTTTTTACGAAAAACATTTTTTGCTAAAATGTCGTAAGGGGGGACCCTGTCGTAAAAATGCCAAAAAACGGACTTGCTTCAGCAGTACAATTCTGGTGCTGTAGTTGTAGGAGATGTCTCAAAACGTCATCAGGAGTCCCTACAAAACCTAAAAATGGCATAAAATGCTTTTTTTGGGAAAACTTTTTTTTTACAAAAAAAATTCTAAAAAACGGACTTGCTTCAGCAGCACAATTCTGGTGCTGTAGTTGTAGGAGATGTCTCAAAACGTCATCAGGAGTCCCGACTAAACCCGTAAATGTAAGAAAATGTAAGAAAATGCATTTTTTAAGAAAAACATTTTTTGCTAAAATGTCGTAAGGGGGGACCCTGTCGTAAAAATGCCAAAAAACTGACTTGCTTCAGCAGTACAATTCTGGTGCTGTAGTTGTAGGAGATGTCTCAAAACGTCATCAGGAGTCCCTACAAAACCTAAAAATGGCATAAAATGCTTTTTTTGGGAAAACTTTTTTTTTACAAAAAAAAATTCAAAAAACAGACTTGCTTCAGCAGCACAATTCTGGTGCTGTAGTTGTAGGAGATGTCTCAAAACGTCATCAGGAGTCCCGACTAAACCCGTAAATGTAAGAAAATGTAAGAAAATGCATTTTTTACGAAAAACATTTTTTGCTAAAATGTCGTAAGGGGGGACCCTGTAGTAAAAATTCCAAAAAACTGACTTGCTTCAGCAGCACAATTCTGGTGCTGTAGTTGTAGGAGATGTCTCAAAACGTCATCAGGAGTCCCTACAAAACCTAAAAATGGCATAAAATGCTTTTTTTGGGAAAACTTTTTTTTTACAAAAAAAAATTCCAAAAAACGGACTTTCTTCAGCAGCACAATTCTGGTGCTGTAGTTGTAGGAGATGTCTCAATACGTCATCAGGAGTCCCGACTAAACCCGTAAATGTAAGAAAATGTAAGAAAATGCATTTTTTAAGAAAAACATTTTTTGCTAAAATGTCGTAAGGGGGGACCCTGTCGTAAAAATGCCAAAAAACCGACTTGCTTCAGCAGTACAATTCTGGTGCTGTAGTTGTAGGAGATGTCTCAAAACGTCATCAGGAGTCCCGACTAAACCCGTAAATGTAAGAAAATGTAAGAAAATGCATTTTTTACGAAAAACATTTTTTGCTAAAATGTTGTAAGGGGGGACCCTGTCGTAAAAATTCCAAAAAACTGACTTGCTTCAGCAGCACAATTCTGGTGCTGTAGTTGTAGGAGATGTATTAAAATGTCATCAGGAGTCCCTACAAAACCTAAAAATGGCATAAAATGCTTTTTTTGGGGAAACTTTTTTTTTACAAAAAAAAATTCAAAAAACAGACTTGCTTCAGCAGCACAATTCTGGTGCTGTAGTTGTAGGAGATGTCTCAAAACGTCATCAGGAGTCCCGACTAAACCCGTAAATGTAAGAAAATGTAAGAAAATGCATTTTTTACGAAAAACATTTTTTGCTAAAATGTCGTAAGGGGGGACCCTGTCGTAAAAATGCCAAAAAACGGACTTGCTTCAGCAGTACAATTCTGGTGCTGTAGTTGTAGGAGATGTCTCAAAACGTCATCAGGAGTCCCTACAAAACCTAAAAATGGCATAAAATGCTTTTTTTGGGAAAACTTTTTTTTTACAAAAAAAAATTCTAAAAAACGGACTTGCTTCAGCAGCACAATTCTGGTGCTGTAGTTGTAGGAGATGTCTCAAAACGTCATCAGGAGTCCCGACTAAACCCGTAAATGTAAGAAAATGTAAGAAAATGCATTTTTTAAGAAAAACATTTTTTGCTAAAATGTCGTAAGGGGGGACCCTGTCTTAAAAATGCCAAAAAACTGACTTGCTTCAGCAGTACAATTCTGGTGCTGTAGTTGTAGGAGATGTCTCAAAACGTCATCAGGAGTCCCTACAAAACCTAAAAATGGCATAAAATGCTTTTTTTGGGAAAACTTTTTTTTTACAAAAAAAAATTCAAAAAACAGACTTGCTTCAGCAGCACAATTCTGGTGCTGTAGTTGTAGGAGATGTCTCAAAACGTCATCAGGAGTCCCGACTAAACCCGTAAATGTAAGAAAATGTAAGAAAATGCATTTTTTACGAAAAACATTTTTTGCTAAAATGTCGTAAGGGGGGACCCTGTCGTAAAAATTCCAAAAAACTGACTTGCTTCAGCAGCACAATTCTGGTGCTGTAGTTGTAGGAGATGTCTCAAAACGTCATCAGGAGTCCCTACAAAACCTAAAAATGGCATAAAATGCTTTTTTTGGGAAAACTTTTTTTTTACAAAAAAAAATTCTAAAAAACTGACTTTCTTCAGCAGCACAATTCTGGTGCTGTAGTTGTAGGAGATGTCTCAAAACGTCATCAGGAGTCCCGACTAAACCCGTAAATGTAAGAAAATGTAAGAAAATGCATTTTTTACGAAAAACATTTTTTGCTAAAATGTCGTAAGGGGGGACCCTGTCGTAAAAATGCCAAAAAACGGACTTGCTTCAGCAGTACAATTCTGGTGCTGTAGTTGTAGGAGATGTCTCAAAACGTCATCAGGAGTCCCTACAAAACCTAAAAATGGCATAAAATGCTTTTTTTGGGAAAACTTTTTTTTTACAAAAAAAATTCTAAAAAACGGACTTGCTTCAGCAGCACAATTCTGGTGCTGTAGTTGTAGGAGATGTCTCAAAACGTCATCAGGAGTCCCGACTAAACCCGTAAATGTAAGAAAATGTAAGAAAATGCATTTTTTAAGAAAAACATTTTTTGCTAAAATGTCGTAAGGGGGGACCCTGTCGTAAAAATGCCAAAAAACTGACTTGCTTCAGCAGTACAATTCTGGTGCTGTAGTTGTAGGAGATGTCTCAAAACGTCATCAGGAGTCCCTACAAAACCTAAAAATGGCATAAAATGCTTTTTTTGGGAAAACTTTTTTTTTACAAAAAAAAATTCAAAAAACAGACTTGCTTCAGCAGCACAATTCTGGTGCTGTAGTTGTAGGAGATGTCTCAAAACGTCATCAGGAGTCCCGACTAAACCCGTAAATGTAAGAAAATGTAAGAAAATGCATTTTTTACGAAAAACATTTTTTGCTAAAATGTCGTAAGGGGGGACCCTGTAGTAAAAATTCCAAAAAACTGACTTGCTTCAGCAGCACAATTCTGGTGCTGTAGTTGTAGGAGATGTCTCAAAACGTCATCAGGAGTCCCTACAAAACCTAAAAATGGCATAAAATGCTTTTTTTGGGAAAACTTTTTTTTTACAAAAAAAAATTCCAAAAAACGGACTTTCTTCAGCAGCACAATTCTGGTGCTGTAGTTGTAGGAGATGTCTCAATACGTCATCAGGAGTCCCGACTAAACCCGTAAATGTAAGAAAATGTAAGAAAATGCATTTTTTAAGAAAAACATTTTTTGCTAAAATGTCGTAAGGGGGGACCCTGTCGTAAAAATGCCAAAAAACCGACTTGCTTCAGCAGTACAATTCTGGTGCTGTAGTTGTAGGAGATGTCTCAAAACGTCATCAGGAGTCCCGACTAAACCCGTAAATGTAAGAAAATGTAAGAAAATGCATTTTTTACGAAAAACATTTTTTGCTAAAATGTTGTAAGGGGGGACCCTGTCGTAAAAATTCCAAAAAACTGACTTGCTTCAGCAGCACAATTCTGGTGCTGTAGTTGTAGGAGATGTATTAAAATGTCATCAGGAGTCCCTACAAAACCTAAAAATGGCATAAAATGCTTTTTTTGGGGAAACTTTTTTTTTACAAAAAAAAATTCAAAAAACAGACTTGCTTCAGCAGCACAATTCTGGTGCTGTAGTTGTAGGAGATGTCTCAAAACGTCATCAGGAGTCCCGACTAAACCCGTAAATGTAAGAAAATGTAAGAAAATGCATTTTTTACGAAAAACATTTTTTGCTAAAATGTCGTAAGGGGGGACCCTGTCGTAAAAATGCCAAAAAACGGACTTGCTTCAGCAGTACAATTCTGGTGCTGTAGTTGTAGGAGATGTCTCAAAACGTCATAAGGAGTCCCTACAAAACCTAAAAATGGCATAAAATGCTTTTTTTGGGAAAACTTTTTTTTTACAAAAAAAAATTCTAAAAAACGGACTTGCTTCAGCAGCACAATTCTGGTGCTGTAGTTGTAGGAGATGTCTCAAAACGTCATCAGGAGTCCCGACTAAACCCGTAAATGTAAGAAAATGTAAGAAAATGCATTTTTTAAGAAAAACATTTTTTGCTAAAATGTCGTAAGGGGGGACCCTGTCTTAAAAATGCCAAAAAACTGACTTGCTTCAGCAGTACAATTCTGGTGCTGTAGTTGTAGGAGATGTCTCAAAACGTCATCAGGAGTCCCTACAAAACCTAAAAATGGCATAAAATGCTTTTTTTGGGAAAACTTTTTTTTTACAAAAAAAAATTCAAAAAACAGACTTGCTTCAGCAGCACAATTCTGGTGCTGTAGTTGTAGGAGATGTCTCAAAACGTCATCAGGAGTCCCGACTAAACCCGTAAATGTAAGAAAATGTAAGAAAATGCATTTTTTACGAAAAACATTTTTTGCTAAAATGTCGTAAGGGGGGACCCTGTCGTAAAAATTCCAAAAAACTGACTTGCTTCAGCAGCACAATTCTGGTGCTGTAGTTGTAGGAGATGTCTCAAAACGTCATCAGGAGTCCCTACAAAACCTAAAAATGGCATAAAATGCTTTTTTTGGGAAAACTTTTTTTTTACAAAAAAAAATTCCAAAAAACGGACTTTCTTCAGCAGCACAATTCTGGTGCTGTAGTTGTAGGAGATGTCTCAAAACGTCATCAGGAGTCCCGACTAAACCCGTAAATGTAAGAAAATGTAAGAAAATGCATTTTTTAAGAAAAACATTTTTTGCTAAAATGTCGTAAGGGGGGACCCTGTCGTAAAAATGCCAAAAAACGGACTTGCTTCAGCAGTACAATTCTGGTGCTGTAGTTGTAGGAGATGTCTCAAAACGTCATCAGGAGTCCCTACAAAACCTAAAAATGGCATAAAATGCTTTTTTTGGGAAAACTTTTTTTTTACAAAAAAAAATTCTAAAAAACGGACTTGCTTCAGCAGCACAATTCTGGTGCTGTAGTTGTAGGAGATGTCTCAAAACGTCATCAGGAGTCCCGACTAAACCCGTAAATGTAAGAAAATGTAAGAAAATGCATTTTTTACGAAAAACATCTTTTGCTAAAATGTCGTAAGGGGGGACCCTGTCGTAAAAATTCCAAAAAACTGACTTGCTTCAGCAGCACAATTCTGGTGCTGTAGTTGTAGGAGATGTCTCAAAATGTCATCAGGAGTCCCTACAAAACCTAAAAATGGCATAAAATGCTTTTTTTGGGAAAACTTTTTTTTTACAAAAAAAAATTCCAAAAAACGGACTTTCTTCAGCAGCAACATTCTGGTGCTGTAGTTGTAGGAGATGTCTCAAAACGTCATCAGGAGTCCCGACTAAACCCGTAAATGTAAGAAAATGTAAGAAAATGCATTTTTTAAGAAAAACATTTTTTGCTAAAATGTCGTAAGGGGGGACCCTGTCGTAAAAATGCCAAAAAACGGACTTGCTTCAGCAGCACAATTCTGGTGCTGTATTTGTAGGAGATGTCTCAAAACGTCATCAGTAGTCCCTACAAAACCTAAAAATGGCATAAAATGCTTTTTTTGGGAAAACTTTTTTTTTACAAAAAAAAATTCTAAAAAACGGACTTTCTTCAGCAGCACAATTCTGGTGCTGTAGTTGTAGGAGATGTCTCAAAACGTCATCAGGAGTCCCGACTAAACCCGTAAATGTAAGAAAATGTAAGAAAATGCATTTTTTACGAAAAACATTTTTTGCTAAAATGTCGTTAGGGGGGACCCTGTCGTAAAAATGCCAAAAAACTGACTTGCTTCAGCAGTACAATTCTGGTGCTGTAGTTGTAGGAGATGTCTCAAAACGTCATCAGGAGTCCCTACAAAACCTAAAAATGGCATAAAATGCTTTTTTTGGGAAAACTTTTTTTTTACAAAAAAAAATTCCAAAAAACGGACTTTCTTCAGCAGCACAATTCTGGTGCTGTAGTTGTAGGAGATGTCTCAAAACGTCATCAGGAGTCCCGACTAAACCCATAAATGTAAGAAAATGTAAGAAAATGCATTTTTTAAGAAAAACATTTTTTGCTAAAATGTCGTAAGGGGGGACCCTGTCGTAAAAATGCCAAAAAACGGACTTGCTTCAGCAGTACAATTCTGGTGCTGTAGTTGTAGTAGATGTCTCAAAACGTCATCAGGAGTCCCTACAAAACCTAAAAATGGCATAAAATGCTTTTTTGGTAAACTTTTTTTTTACAAAAAAAAATTCAAAAAACAGACTTGCTTCAGCAGCACAATTCTGGTGCTGTAGTTGTAGGAGATGTCTCAAAACGTCATCAGGAGTCCCGACTAAACCCGTAAATGTAAGAAAATGTAAGAAAATGCATTTTTTAAGAAAAACATTTTTTGCTAAAATGTCGTAAGGGGGGACCCTGTCGTAAAAATGCCAAAAAACGGACTTTCTTCAGCAGCACAATTCTGGTGCTGTAGTTGTAGGAGATGTCTCAAAACGTCATCAGGAGTCCCGACTAAACCCGTAAATGTAAGAAAATGTAAGAAAATGCATTTTTTAAGAAAAACATTTTTTGCTAAAATGTCGTAAGGGGGGACCCTGTCGTAAAAATTCCAAAAAACTGACTTGCTTCAGCAGCACAATTCTGGTGCTGTAGTTGTAGGAGATGTCTCAAAACGTCATCAGGAGTCCCTACAAAACCTAAAAATGGCATAAAATGCTTTTTTTGGGAAAACTTTTTTTTTACAAAAAAAAATTCTAAAAAACGGACTTTCTTCAGCAGCACAATTCTGGTGCTGTAGTTGTAGGAGATGTCTCAAAACGTCATCAGGAGTCCCGACTAAACCCGTAAATGTAAGAAAATGTAAGAAAATGCATTTTTTACGAAAAACATTTTTTGCTAAAATGTCGTAAGGGGGGACCCTGTCGTAAAAATGCCAAAAAACGGACTTGCTTCAGCAGTACAATTCTGGTGCTGTAGTTGTAGGAGATGTCTCAAAACGTCATCAGGAGTCCCTACAAAACCTAAAAATGGCATAAAATGCTTTTTTTGGGAAAACTTTTTTTTTACAAAAAAAATTCTAAAAAACGGACTTGCTTCAGCAGCACAATTCTGGTGCTGTAGTTGTAGGAGATGTCTCAAAACGTCATCAGGAGTCCCGACTAAACCCGTAAATGTAAGAAAATGTAAGAAAATGCATTTTTTACGAAAAACATTTTTTGCTAAAATGTCGTAAGGGGGGACCCTGTCGTAAAAATTCCAAAAAACTGACTTGCTTCAGCAGCACAATTCTGGTGCTGTAGTTGTAGGAGATGTCTCAAAACGTCATCAGGAGTCCCTACAAAACCTAAAAATGGCATAAAATGCTTTTTTTGGGAAAACTTTTTTTTTACAAAAAAAAATTCAAAAAACAGACTTGCTTCAGCAGCACAATTCTGGTGCTGTAGTTGTAGGAGATGTCTCAAAACGTCATCAGGAGTCCCGACTAAACCCGTAAATGTAAGAAAATGTAAGAAAATGCATTTTTTACGAAAAACATTTTTTGCTAAAATGTCGTAAGGGGGGACCCTGTCGTAAAAATGCCAAAAAACGGACTTGCTTCAGCAGTACAATTCTGGTGCTGTAGTTGTAGTAGATGTCTCAAAACGTCATCAGGAGTCCCGACTAAACCCGTAAATGTAAGAAAATGTAAGAAAATGCATTTTTTACGAAAAACATTTTTTGCTAAAATGTCGTAAGGGGGGACCCTGTCGTAAAAATGCCAAAAAACGGACTTGCTTCAGCAGTACAATTCTGGTGCTGTAGTTGTAGGAGATGTCTCAAAACGTCATCAGGAGTCCCTACAAAACCTAAAAATGGCATAAAATGCTTTTTTTGGGAAAACTTTTTTTTTACAAAAAAAAATTCTAAAAAACGGACTTGCTTCAGCAGCACAATTCTGGTGCTGTAGTTGTAGGAGATGTCTCAAAACGTCATCAGGAGTCCCGACTAAACCCGTAAATGTAAGAAAATGTAAGAAAATGCATTTTTTAAGAAAAACATTTTTTGCTAAAATGTCGTAAGGGGGGACCCTGTCTTAAAAATGCCAAAAAACTGACTTGCTTCAGCAGTACAATTCTGGTGCTGTAGTTGTAGGAGATGTCTCAAAACGTCATCAGGAGTCCCTACAAAACCTAAAAATGGCATAAAATGCTTTTTTTGGGAAAACTTTTTTTTTACAAAAAAAAATTCAAAAAACAGACTTGCTTCAGCAGCACAATTCTGGTGCTGTAGTTGTAGGAGATGTCTCAAAACGTCATCAGGAGTCCCGACTAAACCCGTAAATGTAAGAAAATGTAAGAAAATGCATTTTTTACGAAAAACATTTTTTGCTAAAATGTCGTAAGGGGGGACCCTGTCGTAAAAATTCCAAAAAACTGACTTGCTTCAGCAGCACAATTCTGGTGCTGTAGTTGTAGGAGATGTCTCAAAACGTCATCAGGAGTCCCTACAAAACCTAAAAATGGCATAAAATGCTTTTTTTGGGAAAACTTTTTTTTTACAAAAAAAAATTCCAAAAAACGGACTTTCTTCAGCAGCACAATTCTGGTGCTGTAGTTGTAGGAGATGTCTCAAAACGTCATCAGGAGTCCCGACTAAACCCGTAAATGTAAGAAAATGTAAGAAAATGCATTTTTTAAGAAAAACATTTTTTGCTAAAATGTCGTAAGGGGGGACCCTGTCGTAAAAATGCCAAAAAACGGACTTGCTTCAGCAGTACAATTCTGGTGCTGTAGTTGTAGGAGATGTCTCAAAACGTCATCAGGAGTCCCTACAAAACCTAAAAATGGCATAAAATGTTTTTTTTGGGAAAACTTTTTTTTTACAAAAAAAAATTCTAAAAAACGGACTTGCTTCAGCAGCACAATTCTGGTGCTGTAGTTGTAGGAGATGTCTCAAAACGTCATCAGGAGTCCCGACTAAACCCGTAAATGTAAGAAAATGTAAGAAAATGCATTTTTTACGAAAAACATCTTTTGCTAAAATGTCGTAAGGGGGGACCCTGTCGTAAAAATGCCAAAAAACGGACTTGCTTCAGCAGTACAATTCTGGTGCTGTAGTTGTAGTAGATGTCTCAAAACGTCATCAGGAGTCCCTACAAAACCTAAAAATGGCATAAAATGCTTTTTTTGGTAAACTTTTTTTTTACAAAAAAAAATTAAAAAAACAGACTTGCTTCAGCAGCACAATTCTGGTGCTGTAGTTGTAGGAGATGTCTCAAAACGTCATCAGGAGTCCCGACTAAACCCGAAAATGTAAGAAAATGCATTTTTTACGAAAAACATTTTTTGCTAAAATGTCGTAAGGGGGGACCCTGTCGTAAAAATGCCAAAAAACTGACTTGCTTCAGCAGTACAATTCTGGTGCTGTAGTTGTAGGAGATGTCTCAAAACGTCATCAGGAGTCCCTACAAAACCTAAAAATGGCATAAAATGCTTTTTTTGGGAAAACTTTTTTTTTACAAAAAAAAATTCCAAAAAAAGCGGACTTTCTTCAGCAGCACAATTCTGGTGCTGTAGTTGTAGGAGATGTCTCAAAACGTCATCAGGAGTCCCGACTAAACCCGTAAATGTAACAAAATGTAAGAAAATGCATTTTTTAAGAAAAACATTTTTTGCTAAAATGTCGTAAGGGGGGACCCTGTCGTAAAAATGCAAAAAACGGACTTGCTTCAGCAGTACAATTCTGGTGCTGTAGTTGTAGTAGATGTCTCAAAACGTCATCAGGAGTCCCTACAAAACCTAAAAATGGCATAAAATGCTTTTTTTGGTAAACTTTTATTTTACAAAAAAAATTCAAAAAACAGACTTGCTTCAGCAGCACAATTCTGGTGCTGTAGTTGTAGGAGATGTCTCAAAACGTCATCAGGAGTCCCGACTAAACCCGTAAATGTAAGAAAATGTAAGAAAATGCATTTTTTAAGAAAAACATTTTTTGCTAAAATGTCGTAAGGGGGGACCCTGTCGTAAAAATGCCAAAAAACGGACTTTCTTCAGCAGCACAATTCTGGTGCTGTAGTTGTAGGAGATGTCTCAAAACGTCATCAGGAGTCCCGACTAAACCCGTAAATGTAAGAAAATGTAAGAAAATGCATTTTTTAAGAAAAAATTTTTTTGCTAAAATGTCGTAAGGGGGGACCCTGTCGTAAAAATTCCAAAAAACTGACTTGCTTCAGCAGCACAATTCTGGTGCTGTAGTTGTAGGAGATGTCTCAAAACGTCATCAGGAGTCCCTACAAAACCTAAAAATGGCATAAAATGCTTTTTTTGGGAAAACTTTTTTTTTACAAAAAAAATTCTAAAAAACGGACTTGCTTCAGCAGCACAATTCTGGTGCTGTAGTTGTAGGAGATGTCTCAAAACGTCATCAGGAGTCCCGACTAAACCCGTAAATGTAAGAAAATGTAAGAAAATGCATTTTTTAAGAAAAACATTTTTTGCTAAAATGTCGTAAGGGGGGACCCTGTCGTAAAAATGCCAAAAAACGGACTTTCTTCAGCAGCACAATTCTGGTGCTGTAGTTGTAGGAGATGTCTCAAAACGTCATCAGGAGTCCCGACTAAACCCGTAAATGTAAGAAAATGTAAGAAAATGCATTTTTTAAGAAAAAATTTTTTTGCTAAAATGTCGTAAGGGGGGACCCTGTCGTAAAAATTCCAAAAACTGACTTGCTTCAGCAGCACAATTCTGGTGCTGTAGTTGTAGGAGATGTCTCAAAACGTCATCAGGAGTCCCTACAAAACCTAAAAATGGCATAAAATGCTTTTTTTGGGAAAACTTTTTTTTTACAAAAAAATTCTAAAAAACGGACTTGCTTCAGCAGCACAATTCTGGTGCTGTAGTTGTAGGAGATGTCTCAAAACGTCATCAGGAGTCCCGACTAAACCCGTAAATGTAAGAAAATGTAAGAAAATGCATTTTTTAAGAAAAACATTTTTTGCTAAAATGTCGTAAAGGGGGACCCTGTCGTAAAAATGCCAAAAAACTGACTTGCTTCAGCAGTACAATTCTGGTGCTGTAGTTGTAGGAGATGTCTCAAAACGTCATCAGGAGTCCCTACAAAACCTAAAAATGGCATAAAATGCTTTTTTTGGGAAAACTTTTTTTTTACAAAAAAAAATTCAAAAAACAGACTTGCTTCAGCAGCACAATTCTGGTGCTGTAGTTGTAGGAGATGTCTCAAAACGTCATCAGGAGTCCCGACTAAACCCGTAAATGTAAGAAAATGTAAGAAAATGCATTTTTTACGAAAAACATTTTTTGCTAAAATGTCGTAAGGGGGGACCCTGTCGTAAAAATTCCAAAAAACTGACTTGCTTCAGCAGCACAATTCTGGTGCTGTAGTTGTAGGAGATGTCTCAAAACGTCATCAGGAGTCCCTACAAAACCTAAAAATGGCATAAAATGCTTTTTTTGGGAAAACTTTTTTTTTTACAAAAAAAAATTCCAAAAAACGGACTTTCTTCAGCAGCACAATTCTGGTGCTGTAGTTGTAGGAGATGTCTCAAAACGTCATCAGGAGTCCCGACTAAACCCGTAAATGTAAGAAAATGTAAGAAAATGCATTTTTTAAGAAAAACATTTTTTGCTAAAATGTCGTAAGGGGGGACCCTGTCGTAAAAATGCCAAAAAACGGACTTGCTTCAGCAGTACAATTCTGGTGCTGTAGTTGTAGGAGATGTCTCAAAACGTCATCAGGAGTCCCTACAAAACCTAAAAATGGCATAAAATGTTTTTTTTTGGGAAAACGTTTTTTTTACAAAAAAAAATTCTAAAAACGGACTTGCTTCAGCAGCACAATTCTGGTGCTGTAGTTGTAGGAGATGTCTCAAAACGTCATCAGGAGTCCCGACTAAACCCGTAAATGTAAGAAAATGTAAGAAAATGCATTTTTTACGAAAAACATCTTTTGCTAAAATGTCGTAAGGGGGGACCCTGTCGTAAAAATGCCAAAAAACGGACTTGCTTCAGCAGTACAATTCTGGTGCTGTAGTTGTAGTAGATGTCTCAAAACGTCATCAGGAGTCCCTACAAAACCTAAAAATGGCATAAAATGCTTTTTTTGGTAAACTTTTTTTTTACAAAAAAAAATTCAAAAAACAGACTTGCTTCAGCAGCACAATTCTGGTGCTGTAGTTGTAGGAGATGTCTCAAAACGTCATCAGGAGTCCCGACTAAACCCGAAAATGTAAGAAAATGCATTTTTTACGAAAAACATTTTTTGCTAAAATGTCGTAAGGGGGGACCCTGTCGTAAAAATGCCAAAAACTGACTTGCTTCAGCAGTACAATTCTGGTGCTGTAGTTGTAGGAGATGTCTCAAAACGTCATCAGGAGTCCCTACAAAACCTAAAAATGGCATAAAATGCTTTTTTTGGGAAAACTTTTTTTTTACAAAAAAAAATTCCAAAAAAAGCGGACTTTCTTCAGCAGCACAATTCTGGTGCTGTAGTTGTAGGAGATGTCTCAAAACGTCATCAGGAGTCCCGACTTAACCCGTAAATGTAACAAAATGTAAGAAAATGCATTTTTTAAGAAAAACATTTTTTGCTAAAATGTCGTAAGGGGGGACCCTGTCGTAAAAATGCCAAAAAACGGACTTGCTTCAGCAGTACAATTCTGGTGCTGTAGTTGTAGTAGATGTCTCAAAACGTCGTCAGGAGTCCCTACAAAACCTAAAAATGGCATAAAATGCTTTTTTTTGGTAAACTTTTATTTTACAAAAAAAAATTCAAAAAACAGACTTGCTTCAGCAGCACAATTCTGGTGCTGTAGTTGTAGGAGATGTCTCAAAACGTCATCAGGAGTCCCGACTAAACCCGTAAATGTAAGAAAATGTAAGAAAATGCATTTTTTAAGAAAACATTTTTTGCTAAAATGTCGTAAGGGGGGACCCTGTCGTAAAAATGCCAAAAAACGGACTTTCTTCAGCAGCACAATTCTGGTGCTGTAGTTGTAGGAGATGTCTCAAAACGTCATCAGGAGTCCCGACTAAACCCGTAAATGTAAGAAAATGTAAGAAAATGCATTTTTTAAGAAAAATTTTTTTTGCTAAAATGTCGTAAGGGGGGACCCTGTCGTAAAAATTCCAAAAAACTGACTTGCTTCAGCAGCACAATTCTGGTGCTGTAGTTGTAGGAGATGTCTCAAAACGTCATCAGGAGTCCCTACAAAACCTAAAAATGGCATAAAATGCTTTTTTTGGGAAAACTTTTTTTTTACAAAAAAAATTCTAAAAAACGGACTTGCTTCAGCAGCACAATTCTGGTGCTGTAGTTGTAGGAGATGTCTCAAAACGTCATCAGGAGTCCCGACTAACCCGTAAATGTAAGAAAATGTAAGAAAATGCATTTTTTAAGAAAAACATTTTTTGCTAAAATGTCGTAAGGGGGGACCCTGTCGTAAAAATGCCAAAAAACTGACTTGCTTCAGCAGTACAATTCTGGTGCTGTAGTTGTAGGAGATGTCTCAAAACGTCATCAGGAGTCCCTACAAAACCTAAAAATGGCATAAAATGCTTTTTTTGGGAAAACTTTTTTTTTACAAAAAAAAATTCAAAAAACAGACTTGCTTCAGCAGCACAATTCTGGTGCTGTAGTTGTAGGAGATGTCTCAAAACGTCATCAGGAGTCCCGACTAAACCCGTAAATGTAAGAAAATGTAAGAAAATGCATTTTTTACGAAAAACATTTTTTGCTAAAATGTCGTAAGGGGGGCCCTGTCGTAAAAATGCCAAAAAACGGACTTGCTTCAGCAGTACAATTCTGGTGCTGTAGTTGTTGTAGATGTCTCAAAACGTCATCAGGAGTCCCGACTAAACCCGTAAATGTAAGAAAATGTAAGAAAATGCATTTTTTACGAAAAACATTTTTTGCTAAAATGTCGTAAGGGGGGCCCTGTCTTAAAAATGCCAAAAAACTGACTTGCTTCAGCAGTACAATTCTGGTGCTGTAGTTGTAGGAGATGTCTCAAAACGTCATCAGGAGTCCCTACAAACCTAAAAATGGCATAAAATGCTTTTTTTGGGAAAACTTTTTTTTTACAAAAAAAAATTCAAAAAACAGACTTGCTTCAGCAGCACAATTCTGGTGCTGTAGTTGTAGGAGATGTCTCAAAACGTCATCAGGAGTCCCGACTAAACCCGTAAATGTAAGAAAATGTAAGAAAATGTAAGAAAATGCATTTTTTACGAAAAACATTTTTGCTAAAATGTCGTAAGGGGGGACCCTGTCGTAAAATGCCAAAAAACGGACTTGCTTCAGCAGTACAATTCTGGTGCTGTAGTTGTAGGAGATGTCTCAAAACGTCATCAGGAGTCCCTACAAAACCTAAAAATGGCATAAAATGCTTTTTTTGGGAAAACTTTTTTTTTACAAAAAAAAATTCTAAAAAACGGACTTGCTTCAGCAGCACAATTCTGGTGCTGTAGTTGTAGGAGATGTCTCAAAACGTCATCAGGAGTCCCGACTAAACCCGTAAATGTAAGAAAATGTAAGAAAATGCATTTTTTACGAAAAACATCTTTTGCTAAAATGTCGTAAGGGGGGACCCTGTCGTAAAAATTCCAAAAACTGACTTGCTTCAGCAGCACAATTCTGGTGCTGTAGTTGTAGGAGATGTCTCAAAACGTCATCAGGAGTCCCTACAAAACCTAAAAATGGCATAAAATGCTTTTTTTGGAAAACTTTTTTTTTACAAAAAAAAAATTCCAAAAAACGGACTTTCTTCAGCAGCACAATTCTGGTGCTGTAGTTGTAGGAGATGTCTCAAAACGTCATCAGGAGTCCCGACTAAACCCGTAAATGTAAGAAAATGTAAGAAAATGCATTTTTTAAGAAAAACATTTTTTGCTAAAATGTCGTAAGGGGGGACCCTGTCGTAAAAATTCCAAAAAACTGACTTGCTTCAGCAGCACAATTTTGGTGCTGTATTTGTAGGAGATGTCTCAAAACGTCATCAGTAGTCCCTACAAAACCTAAAAATGGCATAAAATGCTTTTTTTGGGAAAACTTTTTTTTTACAAAAAAAAATTCTAAAAAACGGACTTTCTTCAGCAGCACAATTCTGGTGCTGTAGTTGTAGGAGATGTCTCAAAACGTCATCAGGAGTCCCGACTAAACCCGTAAATGTAAGAAAATGTAAGAAAATGCATTTTTTAAGAAAAACATTTTTTGTTAAAATGTCGTAAGGGGGGGACCCTGTCGTAAAAATGCCAAAAAACTGACTTGCTTCAGCAGTACAATTCTGGTGCTGTAGTTGTAGGAGATGTCTCAAAACGTCATCAGGAGTCCCTACAAAACCTAAAAATGGCATAAAATGCTTTTTTTGGGAAAACTTTTTTTTTACAAAAAAAAATTCCAAAAAACGGACTTTCTTCAGCAGCACAATTCTGGTGCTGTAGTTGTAGGAGATGTCTCAAAACGTCATCAGGAGTCCCGACTAAACCCGTAAATGTAAGAAAATGTAAGAAAATGCATTTTTTAAGAAAAACATTTTTTGCTAAAATGTCGTAAGGGGGGACCCTGTCGTAAAAATGCCAAAAAACGGACTTGCTTCAGCAGTACAATTCTGGTGCTGTAGTTGTAGTAGATGTCTCAAAACGTCATCAGGAGTCCCTACAAAACCTAAAAATGGCATAAAATGCTTTTTTTTGGTAAACTTTTATTTTACAAAAAAAAATTCAAAAAACAGACTTGCTTCAGCAGCACAATTCTGGTGCTGTAGTTGTAGGAGATGTCTCAAAACGTCATCAGGAGTCCCGACTAAACCCGTAAATTTAAGAAAATGTAAGAAAATGCATTTTTTAAGAAAAACATTTTTTGCTAAAATGTCGTAAGGGGGGACCCTGTCGTAAAAATTCCAAAAAACGGACTTGCTTCAGCAGCACAATTCTGGTGCTGTATTTGTAGGAGATGTCTCAAAACGTCATCAGTAGTCCCTACAAAACCTAAAAATGGCATAAAATGCTTTTTTTGGGAAAACTTTTTTTTTACAAAAAAAAATTCTAAAAACGGACTTTCTTCAGCAGCACAATTCTGGTGCTGTAGTTGTAGGAGATGTCTCAAAACGTCATCAGGAGTCCCGACTAAACCCGTAAATGTAAGAAAATGTAAGAAAATGCATTTTTTAAGAAAAACATTTTTTGCTAAAATGTCGTAAGGGGGGACCCTGTCGTAAAAATGCCAAAAAACTGACTTGCTTCAGCAGTACAATTCTGGTGCTGTAGTTGTAGGAGATGTCTCAAAACGTCATCAGGAGTCCCTACAAAACCTAAAAATGGCATAAAATGCTTTTTTTTGGGAAAACTTTTTTTTTACAAAAAAAAATTCCAAAAAACGGACTTTCTTCAGCAGCACAATTCTGGTGCTGTAGTTGTAGGAGATGTCTCAAAACGTCATCAGGAGTCCCGACTAAACCCGTAAATGTAAGAAAATGCATTTTTTAAGAAAAACATTTTTTGCTAAAATGTCGTAAGGGGGGACCCTGTCGTAAAATGCCAAAAAACGGACTTGCTTCAGCAGTACAATTCTGGTGCTGTAGTTGTAGTAGATGTCTCAAAACGTCATCAGGAGTCCCTATAAAACCTAAAAATGGCATAAAATGCTTTTTTTGGGAAAACTTTTTTTTTTACAAAAAAAAATTCTAAAAACGGACTTTCTTCAGCAGCACAATTCTGGTGCTGTAGTTGTAGGAGATGTCTCAAAACGTCATCAGGAGTCCCGACTAAACCCGTAAATGTAAGAAAATGTAAGAAAATGCATTTTTTAAGAAAAACATTTTTTGCTAAAATGTCGTAAGGGGGACCCTGTCGTAAAAATGCCAAAAAACGGACTTTCTTCAGCAGCACAATTCTGGTGCTGTAGTTGTAGGAGATGTCTCAAAACGTCATCAGGAGTCCCGACTAAACCCGTAAATGTAAGAAAATGCATTTTTTACGAAAAACATTTTTTGCTAAAATGTCGTAAGGGGGGACCCTGTCGTAAAAATGCCAAAAAACGGACTTGCTTCAGCAGTACAATTCTGGTGCTGTAGTTGTAGGAGATGTCTCAAAACGTCATCAGGAGTCCCTACAAAACCTAAAAATGGCATAAAATGCTTTTTTTGGGAAAACTTTTTTTTTACAAAAAAAAATTCTAAAAAACGGACTTGCTTCAGCAGCACAATTCTGGTGCTGTAGTTGTAGGAGATGTCTCAAAACGTCATCAGGAGTCCCGACTAAACCCGTAAATGTAAGAAAATGTAAGAAAATGCATTTTTTACGAAAAACATCTTTTGCTAAAATGTCGTAAGGGGGGACCCTGTCGTAAAAATTCCAAAAAACTGACTTGCTTCAGCAGCACAATTCTGGTGCTGTAGTTGTAGGAGATGTCTCAAAACGTCATCAGGAGTCCCTACAAAACCTAAAATGGCATAAAATGCTTTTTTTGGGAAAACTTTTTTTTTACAAAAAAAAATTCCAAAAAACGGACTTTCTTCAGCAGCACAATTCTGGTGCTGTAGTTGTAGGAGATGTCTCAAAACGTCATCAGGAGTCCCGACTAAACCCGTAAATGTAAGAAAATGTAAGAAAATGCATTTTTTAAGAAAAACATTTTTTGCTAAAATGTCGTAAGGGGGACCCTGTCGTAAAAATTCCAAAAAACTGACTTGCTTCAGCAGCACAATTTTGGTGCTGTATTTGTAGGAGATGTCTCAAAACGTCATCAGTAGTCCCTACAAAACCTAAAAATGGCATAAAATGCTTTTTTTGGGAAAACTTTTTTTTTACAAAAAAAAATTCTAAAAAACGGACTTTCTTCAGCAGCACAATTCTGGTGCTGTAGTTGTAGGAGATGTCTCAAAACGTCATCAGGAGTCCCGACTAAACCCGTAAATGTAAGAAAATGTAAGAAAATGCATTTTTTAAGAAAAACATTTTTTGTTAAAATGTCGTAAGGGGGACCCTGTCGTAAAAATGCCAAAAAACTGACTTGCTTCAGCAGTACAATTCTGGTGCTGTAGTTGTAGGAGATGTCTCAAAACGTCATCAGGAGTCCCTACAAAACCTAAAAATGGCATAAAATGCTTTTTTTGGGAAAACTTTTTTTTTTACAAAAAAAAATTCCAAAAAACGGACTTTCTTCAGCAGCACAATTCTGGTGCTGTAGTTGTAGGAGATGTCTCAAAACGTCATCAGGAGTCCCGACTAAACCCGTAAATGTAAGAAAATGTAAGAAAATGCATTTTTTAAGAAAAACATTTTTTGCTAAAATGTCGTAAGGGGGACCCTGTCGTAAAATGCCAAAAAACGGACTTGCTTCAGCAGTACAATTCTGGTGCTGTAGTTGTAGTAGATGTCTCAAAACGTCATCAGGAGTCCCTACAAAACCTAAAAATGGCATAAAATGCTTTTTTTGGTAAACTTTTATTTTACAAAAAAAATTCAAAAAACAGACTTGCTTCAGCAGCACAATTCTGGTGCTGTAGTTGTAGGAGATGTCTCAAAACGTCATCAGGAGTCCCGACTAAACCCGTAAATTTAAGAAAATGTAAGAAAATGCATTTTTTAAGAAAAACATTTTTTGCTAAAATGTCGTAAGGGGGGACCCTGTCGTAAAAATTCCAAAAAACGGACTTGCTTCAGCAGCACAATTCTGGTGCTGTATTTGTAGGAGATGTCTCAAAACGTCATCAGTAGTCCCTACAAAACCTAAAAATGGCATAAAATGCTTTTTTTGGGAAAACTTTTTTTTTACAAAAAAAAATTCTAAAAAACGGACTTTCTTCAGCAGCACAATTCTGGTGCTGTAGTTGTAGGAGATGTCTCAAAACGTCATCAGGAGTCCCGACTAAACCCGTAAATGTAAGAAAATGTAAGAAAATGCATTTTTTAAGAAAAACATTTTTTGCTAAAATGTCGTAAGGGGGGACCCTGTCGTAAAAATGCCAAAAAACTGACTTGCTTCAGCAGTACAATTCTGGTGCTGTAGTTGTAGGAGATGTCTCAAAACGTCATCAGGAGTCCCTATAAAACCTAAAAATGGCATAAAATGCTTTTTTTGGGAAAACTTTTTTTTTACAAAAAAAAATTCTAAAAAACGGACTTTCTTCAGCAGCACAATTCTGGTGCTGTAGTTGTAGGAGATGTCTCAAAACGTCATCAGGAGTCCCGACTAAACCCGTAAATGTAAGAAAATGTAAGAAAATGCATTTTTTAAGAAAAACATTTTTTGCTAAAATGTCGTAAGGGGGGACCCTGTCGTAAAAATGCCAAAAAACGGACTTTCTTCAGCAGCACAATTCTGGTGCTGTAGTTGTAGGAGATGTCTCAAAACGTCATCAGGAGTCCCGACTAAACCCGTAAATGTAAGAAAATGCATTTTTTACGAAAAACATTTTTTGCTAAAATGTCGTAAGGGGGGACCCTGTCGTAAAAATTCCAAAAAACTGACTTGCTTCAGCAGCACAATTCTGGTGCTGTAGTTGTAGGAGATGTCTCAAAACGTCATCAGGAGTCCCTACAAAACCTAAAAATGGCATAAAATGCTTTTTTTGGGAAAACTTTTTTTTTACAAAAAAAAATTCAAAAAACAGACTTGCTTCAGCAGCACAATTCTGGTGCTGTAGTTGTAGGAGATGTCTCAAAACGTCATCAGGAGTCCCGACTAAACCCGTAAATGTAAGAAAATGTAAGAAAATGCATTTTTTACGAAAAACATTTTTTGCTAAAATGTCGTAAGGGGGGACCCTGTCGTAAAAATTCCAAAAAACTGACTTGCTTCAGCAGCACAATTCTGGTGCTGTAGTTGTAGGAGATGTCTCAAAACGTCATCAGGAGTCCCTACAAAACCTAAAAATGGCATAAAATGCTTTTTTTGGGAAAACTTTTTTTTTACAAAAAAAAATTCCAAAAAACGGACTTTCTTCAGCAGCACAATTCTGGTGCTGTAGTTGTAGGAGATGTCTCAATACGTCATCAGGAGTCCCGACTAAACCCGTAAATGTAAGAAAATGTAAGAAAATGCATTTTTTAAGAAAACATTTTTTGCTAAAATGTCGTAAGGGGGACCCTGTCGTAAAAATGCCAAAAAACCGACTTGCTTCAGCAGTACAATTCTGGTGCTGTAGTTGTAGGAGATGTCTCAAAACGTCATCAGGAGTCCCGACTAAACCCGTAAATGTAAGAAAATGTAAGAAAATGCATTTTTTACGAAAAACATTTTTGCTAAAATGTCGTAAGGGGGGCCCTGTCGTAAAAATGCCAAAAAACGGACTTGCTTCAGCAGTACAATTCTGGTGCTGTAGTTGTAGGAGATGTCTCAAAACGTCATCAGGAGTCCCTACAAAACCTAAAAATGGCATAAAATGCTTTTTTTTGGGAAAACTTTTTTTTACAAAAAAAAATTCTAAAAAACGGACTTGCTTCAGCAGCACAATTCTGGTGCTGTAGTTGTAGGAGATGTCTCAAAACGTCATCAGGAGTCCCGACTAAACCCGTAAATGTAAGAAAATGTAAGAAAATGCATTTTTTAAGAAAAACATTTTTTGCTAAAATGTCGTAAGGGGGGACCCTGTCTTAAAAATGCCAAAAAATTGACTTGCTTCAGCAGTACAATTCTGGTGCTGTAGTTGTAGGAGATGTCTCAAAACGTCATCAGGAGTCCCTACAAAACCTAAAAATGGCATAAAATGCTTTTTTTGGGAAAACTTTTTTTTTACAAAAAAAAATTCAAAAAACAGACTTGCTTCAGCAGCACAATTCTGGTGCTGTAGTTGTAGGAGATGTCTCAAAACGTCATCAGGAGTCCCGACTAAACCCGTAAATGTAAGAAAATGTAAGAAAATGCATTTTTTACGAAAAACATTTTTTGCTAAAATGTCGTAAGGGGGGACCCTGTCTTAAAAATTCCAAAAAACTGACTTGCTTCAGCAGCACAATTCTGGTGCTGTAGTTGTAGGAGATGTCTCAAAACGTCATCAGGAGTCCCTACAAAACCTAAAAATAACATAAAATGCTTTTTTTGGGAAAACTTTTTTTTTACAAAAAAAAATTCCAAAAAACGGACTTTCTTCAGCAGCACAATTCTGGTGCTGTAGTTGTAGGAGATGTCTCAAAACGTCATCAGGAGTCCCGACTAAACCCGTAAATGTAAGAAAATGTAAGAAAATGCATTTTTTAAGAAAAACATTTTTTGCTAAAATGTCGTAAGGGGGGACCCTGTCGTAAAAATGCCAAAAAACGGACTTGCTTCAGCAGTACAATTCTGGTGCTGTAGTTGTAGGAGATGTCTCAAAACGTCATCAGGAGTCCCTACAAAACCTAAAAATGGCATAAAATGCTTTTTTTGGGAAAACTTTTTTTTTACAAAAAAAAATTCTAAAAAACGTACTTGCTTCAGCAGCACAATTCTGGTGCTGTAGTTGTAGGAGATGTCTCAAAACGTCATCAGGAGTCCCGACTAAACCCGTAAATGTAAGAAAATGTAAGAAAATGCATTTTTTACGAAAAACATCTTTTGCTAAAATGTCGTAAGGGGGGACCCTGTCGTAAAAATTCCAAAAAACTGACTTGCTTCAGCAGCACAATTCTGGTGCTGTAGTTGTAGGAGATGTCTCAAAACGTCATCAGGAGTCCCTACAAAACCTAAAAATGGCATAAAATGCTTTTTTTGGGAAAACTTTTTTTTTACAAAAAAAAATTCCAAAAAACGGACTTTCTTCAGCAGCACAATTCTGGTGCTGTAGTTGTAGGAGATGTCTCAAAACGTCATCAGGAGTCCCGACTAAACCGTAAATGTAAGAAAATGTAAGAAAATGCATTTTTAAGAAAAACATTTTTTGCTAAAATGTCGTAAGGGGGGACCCTGTCGTAAAAATTCCAAAAAACTGACTTGCTTCAGCAGCACAATTCTGGTGCTGTATTTGTAGGAGATGTCTCAAAACGTCATCAGTAGTCCCTACAAAACCTAAAAATGGCATAAAATGCTTTTTTTGGGAAAACTTTTTTTTTACAAAAAAAAATTCTAAAAAACGGACTTTCTTCAGCAGCACAATTCTGGTGCTGTAGTTGTAGGAGATGTCTCAAAACGTCATCAGGAGTCCCGACTAAACCCGTAAATGTAAGAAAATGTAAGAAAATGCATTTTTTAAGAAAAACATTTTTTGCTAAAATGTCGTAAGGGGGGACCCTGTCGTAAAAATGCCAAAAAACTGACTTGCTTCAGCAGTACAATTCTGGTGCTGTAGTTGTAGGAGATGTCTCAAAACGTCATCAGGAGTCCCTACAAAACCTAAAAATGGCATAAAATGCTTTTTTTGGGAAAACTTTTTTTTTACAAAAAAAATTTCCAAAAAACGGACTTTCTTCAGCAGCACAATTCTGGTGCTGTAGTTGTAGGAGATGTCTCAAAACGTCATCAGGAGTCCCGACTAAACCCGTAAATGTAAGAAAATGTAAGAAAATGCATTTTTTAAGAAAAACATTTTTTGCTAAAATGTCGTAAGGGGGGACCCTGTCGTAAAAATGCCAAAAAACGGACTTGCTTCAGCAGTACAATTCTGGTGCTGTAGTTGTAGTAGATGTCTCAAAACGTCATCAGGAGTCCCTACAAAACCTAAAAATGGCATAAAATGCTTTTTTTTGGTAAACTTTTATTTTACAAAAAAAAATTCAAAAAACAGACTTGCTTCAGCAGCACAATTCTGGTGCTGTAGTTGTAGGAGATGTCTCAAAACGTCATCAGGAGTCCCGACTAAACCGTAAATTTAAGAAAATGTAAGGAAATGCATTTTTTAAGAAAAACATTTTTTGCTAAAATGTCGTAAGGGGGGACCCTGTCGTAAAATGCCAAAAAACTGACTTGCTTCAGCAGTACAATTCTGGTGCTGTAGTTGTAGGAGATGTCTCAAAACGTCATCAGGAGTCCCTACAAAACCTAAAAATGGCATAAAATGCTTTTTTTGGGAAAACTTTTTTTTTACAAAAAAAAATTCAAAAAACAGACTTGCTTCAGCAGCACAATTCTGGTGCTGTAGTTGTAGGAGATGTCTCAAAACGTCATCAGTAGTCCCGACTAAACCGTAAATGTAAGAAAATGTAAGAAAATGCATTTTTTAAGAAAAACATTTTTTGCTAAAATGTCGTAAGGGGGGACCCTGTCGTAAAAATTCCAAAAAACGGACTTGCTTCAGCAGCACAATTCTGGTGCTGTATTTGTAGGAGATGTCTCAAAACGTCATCAGTAGTCCCTACAAAACCTAAAAATGGCATAAAATGCTTTTTTTGGGAAAACTTTTTTTTTACAAAAAAAAATTCTAAAAAACGGACTTTCTTCAGCAGCACAATTCTGGTGCTGTAGTTGTAGGAGATGTCTCAAAACGTCATCAGGAGTCCCTACAAAACCTAAAAATGGCATAAAATGCTTTTTTTGGTAAACTTTTTATGGGACCCTGTCGTAAAAATGCCAAAAAACGACTTGCTTCAGCAGTACAATTCTGGTGCTGTAGTAGTGTAGGAGATGTCTCAAAACGTCATCAGGAGTCCCTACAAAACCTAAAAATGGCATAAAATGCTTTTTTTGGGAAAACTTTTTTTTTACAAAAAAAAATTCTAAAAAACGGACTTGCTTCAGCAGCACAATTCTGGTGCTGTAGTTGTAGGAGATGTCTCAAAACGTCATCAGGAGTCCCGACTAAACCCGTAAATGTAAGAAAATGTAAGAAAATGCATTTTTAACGAAAAACATCTTTTGCTAAAATGTCGTAAGGGGGGACCCTGTCGTAAAAATGCCAAAAAACTGACTTGCTTCAGCAGCACAATTCTGGTGCTGTAGTTGTAGGAGATGTCTCAAAACGTCATCAGGAGTCCCTACAAAACCTAAAAATGGCATAAAATGCTTTTTTTGGGAAAACTTTTTTTTTACAAAAATTTTTCCAAAAAACGGACTTTCTTCAGCAGCACAATTCTGGTGCTGTAGTTGTAGGAGATGTCTCAAAACGTCATCAGGAGTCCCGACTAAACCCGTAAATGTAAGAAAATGTAAGAAAATGCATTTTTTAAGAAAAACATTTTTTGCTAAAATGTCGTAAGGGGGGACCCTGTCGTAAAAATGCCAAAAAACGGACTTGCTTCAGCAGTACAATTCTGGTGCTGTAGTTGTAGGAGATGTCTCAAAACGTCATCAGGAGTCCCTACAAAACCTAAAAATGGCATAAAATGCTTTTTTTGGGAAAACTTTTTTTTACAAAAAAAAATTCAAAAAACAGACTTGCTTCAGCAGCACAATTCTGGTGCTGTAGTTGTAGGAGATGTCTCAAAACGTCATCAGGAGTCCCGACTAAACCCGTAAATGTAAGAAAATGTAAGAAAATGCATTTTTTACGAAAAACATTTTTTGCTAAAATGTCGTAAGGGGGGACCCTGTCGTAAAAATGCCAAAAAACTGACTTGCTTCAGCAGCACAATTCTGGTGCTGTATTTGTAGGAGATGTCTCAAAACGTCATCAGTAGTCCCTACAAAACCTAAAAATGGCATAAAATGCTTTTTTTGGGAAAACTTTTTTTTTACAAAAAAAAATTCTAAAAAACGGGACTTGCTGAAGCAAGTCAGTTTTTTGGAATTTTTACGACAGGGTCCCCCCTTACGACATTTTAGCAAAAAATGTTTTCTTAAAAAATGCATTTTCTTACATTTTCTTACATTTACGGTTTAGTCGGGACTCCTGATGACGTTTGAGACATCTCCTACAACTACAGCACCAGAATTGTGCTGCTGAAGCAAGTCCGTTTTTAGAATTTTTTTTTGTAAAAAAAAAAGTTTCCCAAAAAAAGCATTTTATGCCATTTTTAGGTTTTGTAGGGACTCCTGATGACGTTTTGAGACATCTCCTACAACTACAGCACCAGAATTGTGCTGCTGAAGCAAGTCCGTTTTTTGGCATTTTTACGACAGGGGTCCCCCCTTACGACATTTTAGCAAAAAATGTTTTTCGTAAAAAATGCATTTTCTTACATTTTCTTACATTTACGGGTTTAGTCGGGACTCCTGATGACGTTTTGAGACATCTCCTACAACTACAGCACCAGAATTGTGCTGCTGAAGCAAGTCTGTTTTTTGAATTTTTTTTGTAAAAAAAAAGTTTACCAAAAAAAGCATTTTATGCCATTTTTAGGTTTTGTAGGGACTCCTGATGACGTTTTGAGACATCTACTACAACTACAGCACCAGAATTGTACTGCTGAAGCAAGTCAGTTTTTTGGCATTTTTACGACAGGGTCCCCCCTTACGACATTTTAGCAAAAAATGTTTTTCTTAAAAAATGCATTTTCTTACATTTTCTTACATTTACGGGTTTAGTCGGGACTCCTGATGACGTTTTGAGACATCTCCTACAACTACAGCACCAGAATTGTGCTGCTGAAGAAAGTCCGTTTTTTGAAATTTTTTTTGTAAAAAAAAAGTTTTCCCAAAAAAAGCATTTTATGCCATTTTTAGGTTTTGTAGGGACTCCTGATGACGTTTTGAGACATCTCCTACAACTACAGCACCAGAATTGTGCTGCTGAAGCAAGTCAGTTTTTTGGAATTTTTACGACAGGGTCCCCCCTTTACGACATTTTAGCAAAAAATGTTTTTCGTTAAAAATGCATTTTCTTACATTTTCTTACATTTACGGGTTTAGTCGGGACTCCTGATGACGTTTTGAGACATCTCCTACAACTACAGCACCAGAATTGTGCTGCTGAAGCAAGTCCGTTTTTAGAATTTTTTTTTGTAAAAAAAAAAGTTTTCCCAAAAAAAGCATTTTATGCCATTTTTAGGTTTTGTAGGGACTCCTGATGACGTTTTGAGACATCTCCTACAACTACAGCACCAGAATTGTACTGCTGAAGCAAGTCCGTTTTTTGGCATTTTTACGACAGGGTCCCCCCTTACGACATTTTAGCAAAAAATGTTTTTCTTAAAAAATGCATTTTCTTACATTTTCTTACATTTACGGTTTAGTCGGGACTCCTGATGACGTTTTGAGACATCTCCTACAACTACAGCACCAGAATTGTGCTGCTGAAGAAAGTCCGTTTTTTGGAAAAAATTTTTGTAAAAAAAAAGTTTTCCCAAAAAAAGCATTTTATGCCATTTTTAGGTTTTGTAGGGACTCCTGATGACGTTTTGAGACATCTCCTACAACTACAGCACCAGAATTGTACTGCTGAAGCAAGTCCGTTTTTTGGCATTTTACGACAGGGCCCCCCTTACGACATTTTAGCAAAAAATGTTTTTCGTAAAAAATGCATTTTCTTACATTTTCTTACATTTACGGGTTTAGTCGGGACTCCTGATGACGTTTTGAGACATCTACTACAACTACAGCACCAGAATTGTACTGCTGAAGCAAGTCCGTTTTTTGGCATTTTTACGACAGGGTCCCCCTTACGACATTTTAGCAAAAAATGTTTTTCGTAAAAAATGCATTTTCTTACATTTTCTTACATTTACGGGTTTAGTCGGGACTCCTGATGACGTTTTGAGACATCTCCTACAACTACAGCACCAGAATTGTGCTGCTGAAGCAAGTCTGTTTTTGAATTTTTTTTTGTAAAAAAAAAGTTCTCCCAAAAAAAGCATTTTATGCCATTTTTAGGTTTTGTAGGGACTCCTGATGACTTTTAAGACATCTCCTACAACTACAGCACCAGAATTGTGCTGCTGAAGCAAGTCAGTTTTTTGGAATTTTACGACAGGGTCCCCCCTTACTACATTTTAGCAAAAAATGTTTTTCGTAAAAAATGCATTTTCTTACATTTTCTTACATTTACGGGTTTAGTCGGGACTCCTGATGACGTTTTGAGACATCTCCTACAACTACAGCACCAGAATTGTACTGCTGAAGCAAGTCGGTTTTTTGGCATTTTTACGACAGGGTCCCCCCTTACGACATTTTAGCAAAAAATGTTTTTCTTAAAAAATGCATTTTCTTACATTTTCTTACATTTACGGGTTTAGTCGGGACTCCTGATGACGTTTTGAGACATCTCCTACAACTACAGCACCAGAATTGTGCTGCTGAAGCAAGCCTGTTTTTTGAATTTTTTTTTGTAAAAAAAAAGTTTTCCCAAAAAAAAGCATTTTATGCCATTTTTAGGTTTTGTAGGGACTCCTGATGACGTTTTGAGACATCTCCTACAACTACAGCACCAGAATTGTGCTGCTGAAGCAAGTCAGTTTTTTGGAATTTTTAGCTACATTTTAGCAAAAAATGTTTTTCGTAAAAAATGCATTTTCTTACATTTTCTTACATTTACGGGTTTAGTCGGGACTCCTGATGACGTTTTGAGACATCTCCTACAACTACAGCACCAGAATTGTGCTGCTGAAGCAAGCCTGTTTTTTGAATTTTTTTTGTAAAAAAAAAGTTTCCCAAAAAAAAGCATTTTATGCCATTTTTAGGTTTTGT